>NC_139234.1:29884975-30110975 GCF_977018435.1 Lepisma saccharinum
TCACAAGGGGGAGGAAAGTAGTGTTGCCCACGAGACGAGACGAGACGAGACTTTGGTCTGTCTCGTCTCGTCTCGTGAAAATGCTGTCTCGTCTCGTGTCTCGTCTCGAAAATATTCGTTTGTCCCTTCTCGTGTCTCGTCTCGAAGGGTTCTGTCTCGTCTCGTCTCGTAAAAGTAATGCAGGACATTATGCCAACAAATGTTATAACTGGGAGACATCACAATATATTATTCTCGAAAACGGGTTAAATCTGTAATCACTTTGCTCACTTTAGCTATATTGAGAATAAATATGATTCCTTAATCATAAGAGCATGAGTATATCAAATAAAGTTTGTTGATTATCAATAGCTAGATAGTGTATAGAATTTGCCTTGCTTTTCTAGCTCCCATCCACTCTTTATCCATCGTACACGCAGAGAGCTTTCAGACAGAAGGAACACGCGACAGGCGACAAGCCACACGGGGGTTTACACTGAAGTGACAAGCGAACAGGATCCCCTTCCGTTCCGTCTATGATAAAAGTATTCACCGCACGGGCAGTACCAACAGATCGAGGCGATTCTACGCTCGATATTAAGAAAACGACCCAATTTGAGCGACACGCAAGCGACAAGAGACACGTGGTACTTCGGTTCGGAAGGTTACAGAGGGTTCGTATCCAAGCGAAACATGTTGCTTGTCGCTTCTCTCCTGTGGCTTGTTTAATGTGACAAGCGACACGGAAGTATCACACTGAAGCAACAAACGACAGGACACTTCAGTTTATAAGCAAACATTCATACCCCGGACATCGGGTACCATCGGACAGTGTGAGTTCCGAAACTGCGGTATGAGCTAGCAATACTGTATCAGCAGAAAAAGAAAGGACTTTGTTCTACCCTGCACGTGCAAGTAGTAGGAGTTGGTCTGTGAAGAATAGCGGACGTACTGCAAGCCGCTCTGTTTCTGCGTATGCGGTGTTCGTCCCGAAGTAACTGAAGGAAGGTCATTGCTATTATAAAGGTAAGTAAATGAAACACAAATAGTTGTCAGTGTACTGGTTAGGGTTTGAACAAATCGTGTGTGAAACCGCAAGTATATATTTGACTGTGTGATAGTATGAGGCATGTTACGTATTGTCGAATGGTACGTGTCGGGTAGCTCCGGACAGGCAATTGGAGGGTAACACCGGACAAAATGTAGCAGTTCTTGACACTGTGTGATAGCGTTCCAGTTCTGCTACTTGTTGACGGACATTGCAGTCATAAGGATTTGAAAGTGATCCAATATGCGAGGGATCACAGTATTCATATGCTCAGTACTCCTCCACATACCACGCACAAGACTCAGCCCCTTGACAGGTCTTTTATGAAACCGTTTAAAGGAGCATACAATGAAGCTTGTTCGATGTGGATGCGCAAGAATGCTGGAGTAAAGATAACCGTTTATGATGTAGCACACCTTGTTGCAGAGGCATACCGTAAGGTGTGTCGCATGGACATTGCTCTCAATGGATTTTCGTGCACTGGAATATATCCATTCAACCGTAATATATTCACAGACATTGACTACCTGCCCGCAAACGTGACTCGCGTTGAAAGATGTTACACTCCGCAAACCTGTGAAGACCCAGAACCTTCAACTTCAGCGGCTGTGGAGGCAATGAGGGCTGCTTCTTCTCCGTCGTCTGCAGTGGATCCACGTTCTCTACATGTCACCGAGGAACCTGAATCTCCTCGTCCATCAACTAGCAAATGGCTCTCCATTATTGAAAAGTTATCACCATTACCAGAAAATCGTAAGGGACGTTTAGCGTCACGAACAAGAAGAACTGCAGTGAGTGAGATACTAACATCTTCACCATATAAGAAGCAACTTGAAAGAAAGGTGACCTCAACACATGTACTAGCAAAGAAAGGACGCAAGAAGCTAATGGGCCACGATCAGCTTGCTTGTGACAATAACAAAGAGGACATACGACCAGACGAACAGGAAAGCACAACTGAATGCATCATTTGCGGTGAAACGTTCAATGAAGGCTGCGGGTTCAGTGTCAATCCTACGATGGCTGGGCCCATGACTGCTGCACCGATATCGAATCAACTGATATCCATTACACATGTGATCACTGTAAACTTCGTGGGTGTGTGCTCTTATTGTTCCTTCCAAGTGTAGAATATGATTTTCTTTTCAATTATCTTAAGTGTCCGGTGGTACCCGCCAATATGTGAAAATATGTAAAATGTAGCGATCTGTATTGTCATTTGTTTATGTATTTCTTTTTGCATTTCTTTCGATAACTTTGCTTTGTCAATAAAGATCACATTCCAAATAAATATTTCAGGCTTGTTTTAAAACAATTTTGCATCTTCTTACCAAGAAGCACATCACTGTGTGAACATGTCCGGGGCTACCCCATTTTCCCCTATATGCAATTGGAACTTTACCTTTACCTAGGGTTTTAGTGCGAGTTTGCAACCAGCACTAGAGGCTGCTGTGGATTTTGAGAAGAGGGGTCGCAAATGAAAGAAGAGTCTGTTTGGGCGAGAAATTTTATGACGATTGTCGCCAGTATGGCTGGAACAGGGCCGTGGTAAACAATAGCAGTGACAGACTACGGATCGTTTTGCGCAAGGATGAATGGAAGAGAGCTCTTGGGGTAGAAGATAGTTGCCAGATTTAAGGTATCCTGAAGAAATTTCAGTAGGAAGATACAGGAATTTTGCAAGTTAAGGTAGCTGGGACACGAGGCTAAAGCCTGGGCAAATTCGTTACGGACAACGTGTGACGAATTAGGATTTTTCGAGGGAGAATCTTACAGATATTTATTCATGTAATAGAAGCTGTTTTGGGTTTCCACTTTTGAATGAATTCTTTATTCCGAAAAATAAATATTTGCAATTGATTAGTTATTTTGTTTATATTTTTTTCGAGACTTTCGAGACGAGACGAGACTTTTCAGGAGCTGTCTCGTGTCTGGTCTCGAAAACGAGACGAGACAGGTGGTCAGTCTCGTTCCGTCTCGAATTTTAAAAAGCCTGTCCCGTCTCGTTTTCGAGACGAGACACGAGACGAGACGGGACATGTCTCGTCTCGTGGGCAACACTAGAGGAAAGCAGGCTCTCAGGGGGAAGTTACCCCCTGCCCCCCTCTAGCTACGGGCCTGGTAGGAATACCCTAGTTGGCGCTGGACTGGCTACCCATTTGCTAGTTTTCGCCTCACACGATACTTGTTACCTTACTTGTCGATAGTCTTTTGTTCCCATAAGACATTGCGCAGAGCAGACAATCTTTAAAGATGGATGAGCAATTTGAAGAATGTTGTATGGAGAATTACTGCATTGTGCTTTTATTAAAAATTAAAAAAGAAAACTATGGACTAGACATTGGCTCGAAAAAATATGGTAATTAATGCGTACCGAACAAGCTTTTTAATTAACTCGGGTATGCATATTCATAAATGAGATTCGCAGGATTCATTCACATTTTTTTAAAAAAAATCAAACATTTAATTTAATACACTGGTAATAATAAGGATTTTCATTTTCGGCTAATCATATTTGTCCTGCACACATCTCATCTTTTGCATAAATACCTAAATATTAATAAACTGAACACGAACGCACTGCACGTCATCTCATTCCTTTTTTTCTTGAGAAACTAACAAAAACAGCCAATACTTGGAAACCACCGACAAAATATTCCCCTTTGCAAACTCACAGATTATCTTCACATGGCCAAACTTTGCTCTGATTAGCTGTTCCACAGAATCCAGTCGAGGAAAGCCAGTAGCAATTAGAACATGTCCTATTCCTCCAAACCAGTAGCAGCCAGCCAGGCAACAATCACATCCGGGCAGGTAGCCAGTTCAGCGCCAACTAACTGAATATCCAGTTCCGTGTGATTCGGCCTTTAGGCAATTCCACAAAATTCCTCTCAAATTCTCATCCCGAGGAGACACATAGTTGAGAAGAGAGTTGGCAAATTTATCTCTTCCCCCACATTCAAGTCAACAATTTAAGTGTCGTCGTTGATAATGTTACTTCTATGGGTGTTATTCCTGAGTAAACAAAAAATTATCGATCAGACAATTCGATTATAGATGGCGAGGAAAGAACTGCCGGTTTGGGCAATTTTCCAATATAAACAAGTGGAATATAGATCGTCACCGAGCATATTTTCTTATAAAAGATCGCATACAAAATGGATCACTTGAAATTTTTGAATGATATAGAGAAACAAAGGTGCCTAGAAAAGATTGGCACTTTCCCGAATTCTTTGGATGAAGATTTTCGGAAAAGTAGTAGTCTTTTCCAAGACAATGTTGATCTTCTACCAACAGTTTCGTGTTAAGACTTCTGCAGGTTGAAATAAAGCTTAAATAAATTATAAACATTGAAATACTTCAATTTTACAACAGTAAAATGTATAATTTTCGACATTGTGTAGTCAAACACAGCCCCGTTAATTTTATCATATGGCTTAGAGAGAGTGTCGTCAGAAATTTTTGTAGGGGAAAAGGCCAGTAATAAAAGTAGAATAGTAGAAATAATAATAATAATTACAACTGTTATAAATTTTATACAATAAATAATTACTAAACTAATGAAATAAACAAATTTTATTCTAAATATATTATTATTATTTATTAATGCTATTCGAGAGCATATCCAGCACAAAAGTTTGAAATGCACAGTTATTGTATTTTATTATTACCGGTAACTTTTACAAGTGTCGTTCAAGAAAATACTTCAGAAGTTAGTAAAAATTTTACTAATAAAGTTTACATTGATTACATTAAATTATTAAATTTTAATTTTTGGATTTCTGTATTATTGTGAAGAGTTTCAATTTTTCAATATAGTCAACATATATGCATTAGACAATTATGATTTTCGAAACACGTAAAATATTTTCATTTGAATTACTCCGGTGATGTCGTATCGACTATAGAACCTATTCCCTCGTGTCGTGTTTGTGTCCAGTCTTTTCGCTTTACTGCCTGAACCCACTGATTTCTCCGTATCGGATCTGTCTGAAAACTATGCATAGATACTCGAGAAAAAAATATTTGTTCCCAACCTCGTGTTGTAACCAAATGTTACACAAAGATTGTCGCCTTTTCTTAAAACACTGCCTTTACACCTTTGAACTCCATGTTATTCTAATGAAAACCGGAAGTAAAGTTCCCATCCGCGCCAAGAAAGCACAGAAATGTAAACATCCGGTGAATAGCCCCTTTTAATATTAGTTACTAGATAGAATTCCTCAAATAAAAGAGTAACTATTACTTAATAATAATAATAATAATAATAATTTATTTTTAAGCTTGTACAGCAATAGACAACGTCAACATGAACTGCGTTACAAGCAACAGTTTTTCTAACACTGTTCTCGCGTTATTTCACGATAGTGACATTTAAATGTTTCTGGGGCTGAGGATGTCCTATTATTTCTACAGGATTGCCCTGTATTCACAATCTGTTTCGATGTCCTGTAAATGCTGGTATTAATATAATGTATGTCATTAATGCTACTGTCCAAAGTTTTCGTACACTGGGTAAATAATTTTGCTATAAATATCAGTATGAAACGGCATAGGAAACTGTTTTATACATCTACGTTTAGTGTGTCTTCATTTTAGAGGGCCGAGTTCTTTATTTATAGTGTGGAGAAATCTTAGGAGTTTACTATTTACTCTGGGTTAAATAACCACTTATTGTCATAATTGTCACTTTTGGATGTCCCGGGAGGGGGGGGGGGGGTATGCTATCGGTTGTGTCCTAATTGCGAACAATGCCTAAATCGTTCTAGTTGCGAACACATGAAAGTGAGAAATAATTTCATGTCCTAATTACGAACACATGGAACTGAAAAACCTGTTTTCAAAAGCAGAGAAGGTAATGACGTAGAGAGGCAGCTGGTTTCACAAGCAACAATAGCCAACCTGCTTGACTTATCATGGTCTTCTGCTTTGTAAATCCCTCCAAGGCCATTTCACCCTTTCAGTCTGTTGACGTAATCTGACTTTCATTCGTGTGTTAATGACTCGAAAACGCCTTGGTACCTTAAGTGATGTGAAACTGCTTCAACAGGAAGCACCGGACAAATAATGCAGTGGAGGGATGGAACCGCAAAATCAAAAGTGAGCTAGGTAGTCCACATCCGAGAGCTTAAATCTTATAGACTGAAGGAGAAAAGTCTAGTGGCACGATTCTTAGGATAGAAATGAGCCTGGAAGATGTAAAACGGAAGACAAAAATGGGTTTTTGTTTCTTTGGCGAGGAGCACTAACAGGTGTAAGGAGATTGGCGGTATTCCTAAATGTTTAAGAACAGTGTCGTATGTTTAAAAATTTGAATTTGAAATTTAGATAAAGTTACTAATTGAATTATTAAATAACGAAGCTATTTTCAGTTAAGAAGTGTGCAGTACGTATTCCTATAAAAAGTAGGCCACACTTGTATTACTAAATTATATATACTTTGGCGATACTTTAATCATGTCGAATTTTCTATGATCCAACAAAACACTGACCAATTTCAAGTCTGGAACTGAGTCCCTTTAAAAATAGTCGTTAAATAGACTCGGGAATGTGAGAGAAAGCTGTAGGTCCCAAGGCAGAAAAATGTGTTCACGATTAGGACATAGTCCTTTCAGTATAATCCTGTTCAGGCAGCAAGTGTTCGTAATTAGGACTGTTCGCAATCGTATCAATCTCCTCTAAATATAGAATCATATCAAGCCAGGATTCTGAACCTCAGTCATCGGCCGTTGCTCTATCAGGCATTCAAAGAATGTCATGTCAGGTATTAACAAAACTTCCTGGTTTACTAGAGTTAAGGTGCTGAGCAACTGGGATTTTCAGGACAATGACCAGGGTTACAGGGAAGATAACAAAACTGAGAGCAACGGGCGGTGTGGGGTGTTTTTTTCGTCGAACAAGTAGGAACTGAGGAGATTGAGCGGTCGACCACAATTCGATTTGATCAGCCATCAGCAGAACTTTATCATCAAAGACAGACAGGTATAGTCCTTCCAACCATGTTTATCTAGACTTGAAGGTATAAATCCAATAGCGAGTGTTTTGCCATTTCTGAGTGAAAAGTAACCTCTTGCCCATTACCATTAAGTTATCTGCCAGGGGCGAGTGTTCACCGTTGAGGATAAATGATTAAATGAGCTATGTCACTGACATCAATGGTTGATGGTTCTTGGTTTGATCCCACGAACCTCAGAGTTCGTTTCGTGGTGGAGATGCGGGATGACACCATGCTATCGCCTCCTTCGCACTCCGCTGTAATCCATCCATGACTGGAGATCTAACTTGAGCCAGCGACGAATAACCAAGTAAGAAAAAAATCGTTACCTTTAAACTCGACTCTGTCACAACTAATTCGTATTATTATTATTATTTTTTATAACGACGATACAAGTAATTTTACCAGTGGCCTATTCTGAAAATTTACCCTGGTTTTACCGCAACAATTTATATTTATTATAGCTACACCCCATCTACATTAATTATATATAATGGAAATAAAATACCAATGCAGGCATGCAAACAAACAAAAACAGAAGTCCGATCACTTCAAATTTTCCAGCAATTTCAATATTTTTTATAAAATATATCTTTTTATCTAAAATTGGACTTGGATTCCTTCATGAATGGCAATTTCCCTTCATGTAGCAACACTGCCAAGCGCGACACAAAGAGCAGGAACTAACAAGCAGTTTTCTCTCACCAACGTTGTTTGCAGCGGAAGAACTGACCCTGCACTCCGCCTGTTTTTAAAATAGCCACCCGCCCACTTCTTTTTCGGCTTCCTTACCCTACTCGCGTACAACCGAGGAGGAAACCCGGTCTACAGAAGGATGCAATGCAGAAAGATGTGACGTGCATAAATCAGTCTTTAAGTTCTTTAAATAGTTTACTTAAATTCTGGTTTAGAAGCTTGTTTCAATAGTTTGCATAATATACGTATAATGAGCAATTACCTACATGTTAAAATTAAAGGCATAAAATTATATGAACAAGGTTGATTTATCGGCGGCAAACGCGGTAACATGGAGAATACGCCATTGCATTTTACTAATTTTGTTTATATTCTATGTATGAGAAAAATGAAAAAAATAAAAGTGAAAAAGATAATTAAAATATTGCTACTGTATAAAGTTTGCGTACACTGTAAATAATTTCGTTACAAATAGTATTGAAGCGGCATATGAAACTGCAAGAAAATAATATAAAAAATGACAGTTCTTAGAAAATGGTGATTGGGAGTCTTTATATAAATATGTAGGGTTCAGTGGCGGCGATTAGGGGGGCGAGGGGGGGCAGTTTGCTCTCTCCACTTCTTACCACTTTTGTTCCCGCACTATGCTAAACATTTTCTACCAAGAGAAAGTAAACTAACTGCCTTTGCCCTCCTCCCCCCCAGTTTTGGCACCTTGCCCCTGGCAGGGTTGTATTTGAAAAGGATGAATGGGAATTTGCCTCTGTGGTTATTAACTTTTGGCATTCGAGAGGTAACTGTATACCGGGTGTTTCATAACTAATCGAGGGGTTACAAAAATGTATTCCAAGTAAAGTATTGAACTTACGTGAAGTAAACTAGTCCAGAACGAATGAGGAACTCAGTTTTTTTTTTTACACCTGCAAATGTCCAATGTCTGCACAACGGGTGGCAGCACGCATCGACACGATAGTCTACTTCTACCAGTGGCGAAGCGTGCTTTCTCTGGAAGGGTAGGCACAGGACGGAGCAGGGATTGGGGGGGGGGGGGGAGGAGCTGTGATTTTTTAAAAAAAAGTAGTATGTTAAAATAGCCCCTAGAAAATAAAAGATAACACATTACCTGAATCTCAGCTACTGCTGTTCGAAAAAGTCGCGATAGGGATTGTAAAGGATAATGTAGTGATTAAGCCTCTCGCCTTATAATCAAGAAGTAGAAGGTTCGATTCCCTCTGGAGGCATTGGTTCAGATTCTACTTTAATCTAGTCTCGATTAGATATCTGAGAATAAAGGCGCTTCTGTCTCGAAGGTCAGAAAACAGTGACGATGGGACTCGATGTTCTGACCACGAGTCACCCAATGAAAAAACCGTTTTGTCAGGCCTTAGCCTCTTACATTTGTTATATTAAAGCTGCTTGTAAAAATTATTTGCTACTTCAATAACAGTATTGTAAATGTTTCTCGCATTAAAGAAATGGATCACTTAACCGTCACTTAGTATTTATTTCTTTTTAATGCCGACCTCCGCGGCGGATTGGTTATAACAGCGTGCTACGACAAGGGCCTCAGGTTCGAATCCCTGCCTGGGAATGGGTGTTCTTTGTGAGTGTCTCTTCGTCAATGTCATCATATCATCGCTCATCCTCATCTTCCCAATTAGACAAAAATGGCAGAAAGCCAAGTAAAATAAACTAAATCCATCATTCAATTATTTCTTTTTAACTTTTTTATGCATATAATTCTTCTTCAACACTCGACTTTTTTTTAAAAAATTATAATACGATTTAGAAAATGATGAAATGCTAAATGAGAACACGGACACCTTTCTGTGTCCAGACCATAAAATTTCAGTAAAATGGATATTCTCAATACGTTTGCACTGTATTTGACCCCTTTTAAAAGTAGCGCGTTTTCAGTTATGTCACTAATCATGCAAATTTCGTCTCAATATCCCTTTCCTCAAAGAAATAAAATGCTTTCCCTCTCTGAATCGAGATTGGTGTGGGGCACATCCAGCAGCTAACACTTCGCGAAAAGCGGTTTCTCAAAAAAGCTGAAAGCACCAAACTTAATACTGGTAACCAACTTACATGCATTATTTGCAGTTAGAATTCTTTCTAATAATGCCGACGTTGATAGGTTAGGAGGCCAGGTTTAGAGGTGTTAGCAACACATTTTCGCGACGTGTTAGCAGCTGGGTGTGCTCCGCTGCCGGCACAGCTCTGAATCTTCCATGGAAACGCTGCTTCAACAAGCTCTGTGCGTCCACTGCCTGCTTCGTCACGCGCTCGTACACGATCGGCACTCTTCGGATGAAGTCGGAGGCCAGCCTCTCCGTGTACGTTACAGGCGAATGCGCCCCTGAAATTATGTTTTCCCGCATGAATTACATAGGTTGTTATGGGACCAGCTGGCGAGTTTTTTTTTTCCAGTCAACTTGTGAATGAGGTTTCATTTCTCGCCATCTGATTGGCTGCTGGAAAGTTACGGTGCTTATGGTATCTATCTACTTACAGCAGACGCATAATCTGGAAGCGAGAAAGATTTTGTTGAATTGATGTTCATAATTTTCTTTTCGTTGTGTTGTGAAGATTTTGTTGTGTTAGATAAGAAGATTGAAGACGAGACAGACAACCATGAGTAAAGAAAATATGGTAGAAGGATGGCAGAAAAATGTAGATTTAAAGGTAAGTTGCTGTTATGTTTGGCTCTTGTAATTAGTAATTATCCCACAAAGAAAAACAAATGCTCACTATAAACAGATTTTAAGTCAGGACATACACAGATATTTTGTCCGCCATCGAAAATTGTGTAGAGTGGGATCCATGAGTATTACCGTACAAATTGTCCATCACCATATTCGTGCACTTTATTTGACCCAATAAGAGCTTCAAGAATTAAAAGAAAACTCAAAACTAGCTGTTGACAACTTTTGCACCAGCATACATAAAAATTCATTGCTTAAAAACACATAGGAAGTAAGAGAAAAATTAATTAAAATAGTTATGGACAATTTGCACGGTAATACTCATAGATCCCACTGTACATAGGTTAATTTTCATATCGATAGACTTTTGTCACCAATGAAAAGAACAACAAACTATTTAATTAAAAATTCTATTCTGGTGACGATATCTGCTAGGTTCATGTGGGCAAATGAATTCTTTAAAAACAAATTCTTCACATTTGTGCTATTTTCTGTGTTTGGCCAAAGCCCCGATCGTGCAAATTTATCGGAATTTCAGTTTTCATTTATTAAGCGTCGTTTAATGAAATTATAAGTAATAAAATAATCCGTAATAGACAAATATATTAGGGTAGGGCCGGCCTCCGGGCCTCTTAGGGCGCTTCGCCACTGCTTGCCACACTCGTATCAACATGGGCCTGTCTATAGTGTCTATCCCTGCGATGATACGCTCCCTTAGGACTGTGATATCACGCGGCATCGGTGAGACGAATACCCTGTCTTTCATGAAACCCCACAAAAGGAAGTCACACGGTGTAAGGTTCCGTTGATGTTGGGGATCAAAACATTGCGCAAAACACCGTGAGTGATGTGGGTGATTTGCAGTGGCGTCGCGTGGAGTAAATTCTTGGGTGTTCACAGCCAGCCTAAAATCAGAAAAAATTTACACCCTCTTCCTCCAGACCGAGGAGGCAACAAACACACAGAGAAATCAATTGTTGATCACCATCGCGGAGAAGAGAACAGTGAACCTAAGTGACACTGGTTAATCGAGATACAGAAGGCGAAATTTTAGCCAAGAATCGAAGCTAAGATTCCTTTTGTTTGCCTTTGCCAAATGTCGAAGAAAAGCAACATAAAAGTACGAATATAACAGCGCGTGATTAATCGAGGATACGAACCTGGGACCTTGTATTTGTAGCGCATTGTGTAGACACTGTGCCAGAGGGCTTAGCGAAAATATATTTACAAAATACAGACCAATTTTAATTTATTGGCGAATGGGTTCCAAAACTGAGGGGGGGGGGCAAAGACAGTTTACTTTTCCCTCGTAGATAAGGTTTAGCATAGTGCGGGGCAAAAGTGGCAAAAAGTGGAGAAGACAACTGCCCCCCCTAATCGCCGCCACTGTTGCGAATTATCGTGTCCGCTTAACCCCTCCCCTGTCGGCCGTGAAGACTCCCTCAAAAAAAAAAACAAAAAAAATTACCAAGTTAAACAATGCAAAAATTATTTTGCAAGTTTGAATGATTGAAATTCCTTACTTTTCTCCTCGGCGAACTCCGTGGCAGAGCGGTTATCACAGCTTCCTAGAGGTCCAGGGTTCGAATCCCGGACAGGGCATCGACATGGATGTTCTTTGTCAATGTCCCTTCATCAGTTTCATCATGTCATCACTTATCCTCATCTTGGCGATTAGCCAAAAGTGGAAGAAAAGCGAAGTAAAATAAACTAAACCAATAAACAATTACTTTTCTCTTTACCTTAGTTTGGAAATTACTTTCCTTGCTCCTAAGAATTAACCTTCGCTCTCATTTTAGCTAATCATGATACCGTCGAATATGTGATTATTTTCTTCTAAAAAAAATAGCTATTTGTACTTTCACACCAGCTTCCCTATATTTCATTCGTAGGTCTCTGGCAATGTTTAAATTTCATGATGAGAATTGCAACTCGCGATACTTAGAAATGTTTGTTTTAAAGCTTATCTGCAGTAGAGTATAACAATTATAATTTATTTTCCAAAATATGTAACTGGTAATTATCCATACTATTTGAGTGTCGCCTAGCGGCAGGGATGTGAACTCTCAGCTTAACAAAACATACACGCACAAACTGTTTGCGTTCCTAGATCGTTCTGGACTGGTTTCATTAACGTAAGTTAAATAGTTTACTTGCAATAAATTTTTGTAATCCCTCAATTAGTTATGAAACACCCGGTATAATAATTAATAATAACCCGTGGCACAACAGCCAGTGAGAGTCAGGGCCTAACTATTGACTGCCGGCCTCATCCAACTACTTAGGCCGTGTGGTCAAACGACGAACCTGCAGTCCTTGTTGTATGTTTCTATGACCGGGTTACGCTACTCTTTCGTAGCTTCCCAATTTCCTCACGATGGTAATTGTTAGGGACATTCAATTTTCGCGATGCGCGAAATCTCGAAATGTGAAAAAAAAAATGCAATTTTGAACATTCTGCACGTAACTACAACCCCAATGATGAAATATGCATGAGTTTTATTCGCGAAGTGATGCGAAATGTGTGCTTTTCCACGAAATGAACGCTTTTTCGCGAAATAACCGTGAAATATCATCAAATTAAGTAGAAAACACGCAAAAACCGGCAATCGAGGTTGTGCGCGCAAACTGTCGATTTGTAACGATACGTTTGCCTAAAGTTTCCTACCACTTGCAGCTATAGGACGTTTTATATTCGATCACATCAGGAAGACGCTGCAAATTTGGATTTCCCATGCACATAATCTCAGTTCGAAAACTACGCTCCATGTCAAGCTGCATTCCTTTCTTCCCCCGAATGTCTACTCAACTTCCAGTTTCATTGAACTTACTAGCTGTAGCAGCGATAAGATTAGTCTGTTCCCACACATCAAGGGAAACAATGGTGTTATTTGTGTTCAGTCATGAATGAATTTTGTTTATCATCATGTGATTTTCAACATGTGTTTGTGTATGTGCAGTAGTGATTATTTTATTTGTTGGACAGCAAGGATATCTCCTTTAAATACATGCAATAAATAAATCACTTGAGATATGCAATTTGGAAATGAAGGGAATTTGGGTTGACGTTTTCTTTTTGGTTGGACAGCTAAGTACTTGTGTATGTGTACAGTATATAAAAATGAAGTAGGTTATCAATTTATAGCTCTTTTGTATGTTGTTTCCTCTCATAATGAAAAAGTGTGTGCCAATTTTTTCCACCGCTGGTATATACCGCTGATCTAACATTTTATTTACCGCTCTCCTCAGTTTTTATTTACCATAAATTTGTCTCCCTAGTGATTGGCCACCGGTCCCATACACAGGCTCCCGGTGGAGGCACACAGTGGTTCGGATTCCACTTTAAACTGTAGGTCCAGTCCCGATTAGCCTTACAGTGCATAAAATGGACTTAAAACACCAACTCAACAACAACAACCATACACAGGCCGAAATGTTGCTACGCTTCCTCCAGGAGACACGAACTTGCGTACGTCCCGAAGCCGGGGCCCAAAGCATGACGCCTCAGACCGCACGGCTACGGTGCGGGACTATAACTACTCTATGTGATCAGAAGTATCCGTACACCCACCTGAAAATAAAGAACAAGTTTGGGCAACCCTCCATCGGTAACACTGGCAGTCAATACATTGTTGGCCCACACTTAGCCTTGATGACAGCGTTCACTCTCACAGGCATACTTTCAATCAGGTGCCGGAAGGTTTCCTGAGGAATGGCAGCACATTACTCGCAGAGCGCCAAAATGAGAAGATGTATTGATTTGGATCGGTGCGGTCTAGCACGACGTCGGCATTCCAAAACATCCCAGAGATGTTCTATGCGATTCAAATCACGACTCTGTGCAAGCCAGTCCATTAGTGGGACGTTGTTGTCATCAAACGACTCCCCCACAAGCCCTGCAGTATGGACGGGTCATCGGTCGTGTTGAAAGACACAATGGTCATCCCCGAACTGGTCTTCGACGGTAGGCAGCATGAAAGCTGTTAAAATGTCAACGTAAGCTTGTGCCGTGGCATTGCCATGTAAAGCAACAAGGGGGCCAAGCCCCTCCAGGAGAAACATGACCACACTGTAACCCCCGCCACCTCCGAATTTTACTGTCGGCATTATACAGGCAGGTAGATGTCGTTCACCAGGCATTCGCCACACCCACACCCTACCATCGAATCGCCACATTATGTACTGTGATTCATCACTCCACACAACGGTTTTCCACTGTTCTATGGTCCAGTTTCGACGCTCCTTGCACCACTCGAGGTGGCATTTGGCATTTGTCAGTGTGTAGTTTGACTTATGGGCAGTGGCTCGGCCATTTAAACCAAGTTGCCGCACCTTGCGCCAAACAGTAATGGTGGTTGGAGCAGATCCTGATTCAGTTCGGAATTCCTGTGTGATGGTGGATTGACGATAATGCTGTACAACCCTCTTTAACACTTGATGGTCTCTGGAGGTCGACGTGGGAGGTTGGCCTGCACGCTTTTGGGTTGTACACATCCCTTCACTATAAAATCGGAAACAGTGGACAGAGGGATGTTTAGGAGGGTGGAAATCTCACACACAGAATTCCTACACAAGTGGCACCCAACCAACTGACCACGTTGAAAGTCTGTGAGTTCCTCAGACCATCCCATACTGCTGTCTCACACTGTCTGCAGACTACTGAGTTCGCTGACTATGTGTTCCACGCGGTAGATGGCATTACTGTGTCGCCCTCTATGATAAACACACGTTTCGCGGTGTGTCCGGATACTTTTGATCACATAGAGTATATTATGCTATGTGTGTGTGTGTGTGTAATTTCTGTATGTAATGTTCAGATGCTTCAAGAGTAGGCTAGTTGCTGGAATTTCTGAATTTCTCCTCATTGTATGTCTGTATGTAACGTATATATATATATATATATATATATATATATATATATATATATATATATATATATATATATATATATATATATATATATATATATATATATATATATATATATATATATATATATAATGTGTGTGTGCCAAGCGCTCTGAGTGGTCGATTCATCACCGATATGTTCGTGGCGTCGAATCCCGGGTATCATAGTAAAGAATATTTGAGGTCAATATGTGTTGCTTATTTTTTGTTTGTTTATCAATGGAATTCTCTCACATTACATCCATAACTTTATAAGAGTGGTAGAATTATACGGTCATTGTCACTCTCGATATCGACTAATCTGCTCCCTCTCTGTGACACCTGTGTTCACAAGAACATATATGGATTCTCGAATTATTATTATTATGGATTGCATTTTTTTGTTATTTGCCTATATATTTCTTATTTTGTTTAATGTTTTTAATTTGTTTAGTCTTGTTTGGAGACTGATAAATAATTTTTATAGTGACTAGAAATTTTGATGTTTAGTGGCTATTTTACATAATACCGCCTTTAAATGTACTTTAAAAAAATATGTATCTTACTCCCATCATTGGCGAATCCAGGATTTTTTAAAAATAGGACAAGGACGTTGGAACTGTGAGGGGAGTGGGAGAGGACTTATCCCCTCACTCATCATCAATGCGAGCAAGTTCCCCGTCCCATTCGCGTCCTAAAAAATATACATCTTTTCCAGCTTGTCTTTGGTTTTGAAGATAATCTGGAAAATATTTATACAGTATATCGCTAAGAAGTACAGGACACAAAGATATGTACAGGGTGGCTCAATAGGTCACTTAACACCCTCAGTACAAGGCCACTGCGGCATGGAATTTGAAATTGGTGATGACCAATCATTGCCTGGCCAAGGGGGAACCACATTGACGCTACCCACACGGTCGGCGGCCATCTTGATGTCCGCCATCTTGAATTCAACTTCAGAATTTTAAATGGGAAGGGGATCGTGCGACATATCAAAATCGGCTAGAATTTCACGAGAAATGCAATGGTGAAGGTTTTTTCGACGTATCTTTAACCAGTAAAAAGTTATGACTGAATTCTTGTACCAATTTGCTCCTTTTCGAGGTGTTAGAAAATTGCCTTAAAATTTGTTTTGCGCATCGGTAATGCATCGAGATCAAAGTGACGTCTATGGAGAGACGTTCGCATGCCATTGCACATTATTTTAATCGGATACATCCATGAAGAGCTGTGCATTATGAATGATTGTCGCGAACAATTTACAGTGTGACGCTTCCATTGAATTAAAAGTCCTTCACAGTGACAAGGCTAATGTTTATGTTCATAAGGAAGTTTATAAACAGAATATTCGATGATTTTTATCTGATAAATAAATTTGGACAAAAACTGGTTCATAACGTTCCCATAAGTGTTCTGGTGTTCTTCCCTCTTGAAAAAACTCTGTAAAAAGTACCTTCTTCCATAAGCAAGGATGAAAAAACCTGTTTATTTAACAAATCCAAGTAGCTCTAAGCATTTAAGGTTCCGTTGATGGAAAATTGACTAACCAATCGTGTTGCACACAGCACGCCACACCATTAACTTACCAACACTAACCATTCAGCTTTGATCTGTCAAAAATGGGTTATCAGATAAAAATCATCCAATATTCTGTTTATAAACTTCCTTATGAACATAAACATTAGCCTTGTCACTGTGAAGGACTTTTAATTCAATGGAAGCGTCACACTGTAAATTGTTCTCGACAACCATTCATAATGCACAGCTCTTCATGGATGTATCCGATTAAAATAATGTGCAATGGCATGCGAACGTCTCTCCATAGACGTCACTTTGATCTCAATGCATTACCGATGCGCTAAACAAATTTTAAGGCATTTTTCTAACACCTCGAAAAGGAGCAAATTGGTACAAGAATTCAGTCATAACTTTTTACTGGTTAAAGATACGTCGAAAAAACCTTCCCCATTGCTTTTATCGTGAAATTCTAGCCGATTTTGATATGTCGCACGACCCCCTTCCCATTTAAAATTCTAAAGTTGAATTCAAGATGGCGGATATCAAGATGGCCGCCGACCGTGTGGGTGGCGTCAATGTGGTTCCCCCTTGGCCTGATAACGATTGGTCATCACCATTTCCATGTTGCGCGCTGCAGTGGCCTTGTACTGAGGGTGTTAAGTGACTTATTGAGCCACCCTGTATATACGCAGGCAAGAATCGCACTGAAATTCATGCAAATCACCAGAGATTGAGTTTTTGTTTTAAGTCCACTTTATGCACAAATAGACTAATTGGGACAGAACGTAGCTACAGGTTAAAGATGAATTCGAACCCTATATGTTCAGCAGGTACCGAACCTGGGACACCTTGATTACAAGGCTACGACGTTACTACGCCATCGGAAAGGGGTGTAACGGGCAAACTAACTAACTAACTAACTCTCTAGCCTTCTTAAACCCGAAGGTTCATGGCTGCAGCAACACAGGCCTTCCATCTTTCCCTATCTTGAGCAAGTTCTATATAGTCTTTTCCATCCCTACCGATTTCCCTTAGGTCCATCTCGACGTTGTCCCTCCATCTTCGTCTTGGCCTTCCTACTGGTCTCTTACCATCAGGTTTCCCAACAAGAATCCTGTAAACTCCTCTTTCCTCTCCCATTCGTGCCACATGGCCTGCCCACCTAAGTCTTCTTGATTTAATTATTCTAATAATGTCTGGACATGAATACAAATTATGTAGTTCTAAATTATGTAACCTTCTCCACTCACCTGTCTCCTCATCCCTTTTAGGTCCAAATATTTTCCTAAGGATCTTATTTTCAAATACTCTCAATTTATGTTCCTCTTTCAACGTAAGGGACCAAGTTTCACACCCATATAATACTACAGGCAAAATTACGGTTTTGTATATTTTAACTTTTAGTTTCTTAGATATTAAACGAGATGACAAAAGTTTATGAAGAGAGAAGTAACATGCATTTCCTGAATTAAGCCTACTTTTTATTTCCTCTTTAATATAATTTTCATTTGTTAATATTACTCCTAAGTATTTGAATTTGGAAACTGGTTCAAACGAGTTGTTATCAATAATTAGATTTTGATTATTACCTAACACTTGGTTTCGGCCTGTAAGCATATATTTAGTTTTCTCTTTGTTAACTTCCAAACCTATCTCTTTAGCAGTTTTGAAAAATATTTTAGCATTATTCTTAATTGTATTCAAATCATCCCCCAGTAAGTCTACATCATCTGCATATGCTAACAACTGAGTCACACCATTTAATTTTAGTCCTTCTTTAGTTTCGTTTACCTTCCTAACAGCATATTCTAAGGCAAAATTAAAGAGCAATGGAGATAATGCATCTCCTTGTTTTAACCCATCATGAATTGTAAATTTGTCAGACACATTAATTCCCACACGAATTTTACTTTCTGTTTCACTGGTGCATATTTTTATCATACTAACAAGCTTCTTAGGTATTCCAAACTCTACTAATATATTATATAATTTATCTCTTTTGACCGAATCATATGCTTTTTTGAAATCAATGAATAGCTGATGGACATTTTGATTATATTCCCACTTTTTTTCAAGTGTCTGTCTGATGTGAAAAATTTGATCTGTAGTTGATCTGTTGCGTTTAAATCCACATTGATAATCACCTATCATTTCATTAGCATATGGGGTTAGTCTTGTTAAAAGAATGTTAGATAATATTTTATATGTTGTTGAGAGTAGAGAAATTCCACGGTAATTATTGCAGTTCATTTTATCACCTTTTTTAAACACAGGAACAATTATGGATTCTTTCCACTGTTGAGGGATTTCTTCTTTATTCCATATTAAACAAATTAATTTATGAATTTGACATATTAATAAATTTCCACCATATTTAATTAACTCAGCTGGTATTAAATCAATGCCAGGTGCTTTGTTATTCTTTAGCCTTTTAATAGCATCTTTAACTTCAGTCAAGTTATGTTCTGGAACTAAAGGTTCTGCTGTGTGTACTTCATTCACTTCTGATTTATCTCCTACATGGACATTTAAAAGGTCGTTAAAGTAGTTCTTCCATCTATTTAGAATATCGTTTGGGTCAGCTAGAAAATCACCGTCTTTATCTTTTATCAAGTTTACTTTAGGTTGCCACCCCTTTCTAAACTCATTTACACCTTTATATAAATCTCTGATATTTTTATTTTTGCTGTTTGTTTCAAGTTCGTTAATTTTGCGTTTCAAGTAATCTCTTTTTTTACTTCTAAACGTGCGGTTAACTTCTCGCTTTATTCTATTATAATTGTTTAGATTTGTATCATCAGAGTTATTTAACCACCTAAGTCTAGCCTGATTTCTTATTTCTATTAGATTATGACATTCATTATCAAACCATGGCTTACTTTTTCTCGGTTTATGGTATTGTTATAGAGTTCACTTTCTAATTGAGTGTGTACTGTGTTTTCTTCTGTTGCCTTCCCTCCCTTTGACGTCAAACTTTACAACTCCATCCATTTCCAAAAAGGGGCTTCAGAAACGGGTGCTAAAACTGGGGGTGGGGGTCAAGGACTGTTTATTTCCCTTTGCCGATAAGGTATAGTGCGGGAGCAAAAGTGGGGCAGATGAAATGGAAGTAAAGATCTGGAGATATGAGTACTTTATTTTTATCGCCTCTCAAACCCTGCCAGAGAAGGAACGTTTCCAGATTTTGCCTGAATTTACAACCATGCCGAAGTGTCAACAAATTTCAAGTCATTCATGTTTGACACTTTATTCATGTTGACATTCATGTTTTAAAATCTCCACTAAGGAGCACATGCTGAGGACCACAGAATATAGGGTAGTTGGGTATAACGGCCAATACATAAAAGACCTACTGGTGTACAAATTAACAAATAAAATTACCCTAGTGTATATCTGCTGGTAGTTGTGCGTTTATGTTTTTTCTTGTGTAGAGATTGTTATGTGTTTGGGTGTATTGTGCAGTAGTTGTGCTGTGTAGTGTGTTTGGGTTTGTCTTGTGTAGTAGGTGTGGTGTCTAGTGTGTTTGTGTTTATCTTGTGTAGTAGTTCTGATGTGCTTGTATGTGGGTTTGTCTTGTGTAGTAGTTATGCTGTCTAATGTGTTATGATGTCTAATGTGTTTCTATTTGTCTTGTGTAGTATCAGTGGTGTGTATGTATGTGTCTTGTGTTGTAGTTGTGCTGTCTAGTATGTTTGTGTAGTAGTTGTGCTGTCTAGTATGTTCGTTTTGCATACTAGTTGTGCTGTCTAATTTGTTTGTGTTTGTCTTGTGTAGTAGTTGTGGTGTGTTTGTGTTTATATTGTGTTATAGTTGTGATGTGTTTGTGTGTGCCTTGTGTAGTAGTTGTGCTGTCTAATGTGTTTGTGTTCGTCTTCTGTAGTAGTTCATCCATTCATATTGGGGGTTAGGCGTAGAGCTGACAACTCTGCACTGTAAAAAGCCATGTCAAGAATCAGCAATATAAGGCCATGGATGTTCCCAAGGTAAAATATTCCGGAGGTGTAACGGGCAACCCCGTAGAAATTCACTGCTTCTGTTTCCAGTTTTCCTTTTAAATATACCAGGTTTTGTACGTTCAGGCGCGGTCGCGTTTAACATTAAACCCAATGTAAACCATTAAACCGTTTGTAAGATATTTGAGGATGTATGATTGATTTGGTTTATTTTACTTCACTTTTCTGCCACTTTAATCGCGAAGATGAGGATTAATGGTGATACGATGAAATTAATGAAGGGACACTCACAAAGTACACCCATGTTCAATCATGGATTCGAACCCGGCACCCCCGGTGTAATAGCGCACTGTGTTAACCAATCCGCCACCGAGGTTTGTTTATTGTTTGGATGCGCCACTTCTATGGTTTATGCAGTGGCGAAGCGTGGTGTTACTGAAAGGATAGGCACAGTCGTGCGAGTTCGTGTTGTTATGGGTGCGACTTTTTTAAAATATAAAAAAAATAACATTTAAAGTTATTTTTTAAAATGTAACAACATATTCTTGCATCTATCAACGAACCTGAATAGTAACTATTGATGTATGCTAACTCGTAAATCGTATTTCTTGATTTTATTGTAAATTGATGCTTTAGATGTCATTCGAGTGGCAGTCCTCAATGTTCCGATGCCCCTTCTTTCTTCCTATGCCCGGTAATAGGCTTTCATGCTTGTTTTTGTTGCATTCCAGAGTAATACAAGTCATTATTCCCCTTGTTCACTTAACGCTCACAACAATGAAAGTCGGCCCACGTGGCGGAGTGGTTAGCACATCGCGCTACGACGCCAGGGGTCCTGGGTTCGAATCTCGGCCTGGGCATGGATGTTCCTGAGTGTCCATTCGTCAATTTCATCATATCAACACTCTTCCCAATCTTTGCAAATTAGCCAAAAGTGGCACAAAGAGCGAAGTAAAAAAGACACAAATCAATCAAAGAACAATAAAAGAATAAATAAACGATAAGAAAAAACAAGATAAAATATAACAATAAAACAACAACGCAACAGGAGTGAATCGAGAAACTAACGAAGACGCAGAACACTGTGATAGAAACATTTTCTTTTCCCCTCGGAACAAGTTGTCTTTGCCTTTCTACCCTCACCTTTCCTTTCCCCTCGTTGGACACCCCGCGCTGGATAAGAAACAGATGTGAAGCCCAGTTTGTACCGTGTGTCCAGCGTTGCCAACCTCCCAATCATGAAAAGTGTGCTGATTAAACTCTTAAATTTTGCTAAATGCAATTAAAATATGCTCGGATGACTTAGGCCTTAAGTTCGTTTTATGCATTTATTTTGGGGGGAGTTTTGATGTGAACATGCGTTGTTGATTAGTTAAACAATATTGGTAATTTCCCCCATTAAATTAATTACAATGGTTTAACCAATATAATTGGTTCAATATAATGATTGAAAAAATTGAGAAAATTCGACGACTACAAAAGGCGGCGTCTTGTTTTATCTGTGATCCCAACTTTCTAGCAATTTCCTTCAATAAAATGTTCCTCGTGAGCTAAGTAAGGAAAGATACAGAAAAGATGAAAAGAAGACTGTGGGCCAGATGTGGCTGGACAACCTGCACACACCTGGACGCAAGCAAAACAACCTGCGCAGACCCGCGACTCCTGTGCACCGTACTCCCGCGAGGAGGGGAGGGGGAGAGTGGATTATGCTTCCTTATGGCCCGAGCTGAAGGGAAGAAGGGAAAGCTGCGCGGGGACTTTTCGGCCAAGGTTTTTTTCCATGTGGTCGATCTATACCTTTTGTTTGAAACAATAAGATCTGCGATATTTTAGTTTTTTTTTTTCAAAATATGTTCCTCTGAATTCAATTTATCTGTCTCCCAGGAGCGCATGATTATAGATGATGCTATATTTTACCATTATTCCAAACACAGAGTGCTAGGTGCCAACGAAGTTCAAATTGTACTACGTTTAGCACAAATATGCTAGGGTTGGCCTCACTGCGTGAGGCCGGACTCACTGTGTCCATTTCGGGCGAACGCGCCCCTGAAATTATGCTCTCCCGCATGAATCACATAGAACGTTATGGGACCAGCCAAGGCCCTCGGGGAAATGGCTCGACATCGACTATAGAGCCTCTGGCAGGGATGGAAATTTGTGGAAATTATCGTAAGACCCAGAATTTCAATTTTCTTGTATTAAGGCGTCGTTTAATCTGTAATAGCCAAATATATTAGGGTAGGCCCGGCCTCCGGGCCTCTTAAAAGGCTTCGTCACTGGGTTTATGTATTAGTATGCATAATGGTGCACCGGCACATTTTTCTGTAACTCCGAGATGGTATCCAACTCGAAGATATGGGTAACAATGGATCGGTAGATGTGGGCCTATAACTTTGTCTCCCAGATCACCTGACTTGAATCCTTTGCATTATTGTGTCGGAGTCGTCCGAAAAGCGTAGTGTACAGCACTCACGTTAAGCCAGTTGCAGAATTTCGGCATCGGGTTGAGTTTGCCAGGTGTATTTGGAAGAATTCGAAACACAATGCTTAGAAGATTGCAATATTGAGTACGTACGTAAGCAAGAACAACATTTCGAACAACATCTGTAACACAGTGCAACATGTAAAATTTAACTTTGTACACTTGCCTCAATTAGTACTACGGCAGTTTGTTTCTTTATACAGCATATTTGCAGAAGATACAATTCAACATACAAGGGTATCAATATACTGTATGGAACACAACTTAATACTAACTTCGTTGGCCCTGTACACTTGAAATCGTATATTTAATCATAGCCCGCTACGACCCTGCCAGCCTCGGCACTCGACCAGTTTGCATGTTATTCTAAGAACTTACAAGTTCTGCCGCTACTCACCAAATGACGCTGATGCCCGACTACTGTGCTTCTACCAAGACGCTTAAAACAGATGAACTTTACTTTTTTCTTGTAGGTTTTGCTTTAAACACACTCTGGGAAAGAGAGGCACATCATTTTCGATGAATTCTAATAATTGTCTACGAAACACCAATAAAACTTGGCGATGTGCATCATTTGATTTTTGTCACTTTTACAAATTATGTCCATACAAATGCCGAACTACAGGAGGGGTTGATATTTGTGTGTTGCATTTGGAGCAAGACATGATTTCTATTTTATAACTTTTATCGTTACAAATCCTGCAACATAAACAAAGGATGATAGTTGTACTGATTTCTGCAGAGATCCTGAAAAGAATTAAGAAATTATATTAAATTAAATTAAAATGTAAGAAAGTGATTGATCTATGCTATGAATAAAAAACAAAAATAACTTATCTATATACTAAATGATTATGACACATTTGCGTAGCCAGCGGGGAGCAAGGAGGGCCATTACCCCAGGAAAACTAGTGTCGTGAAAAATAAGTAATTTGGTTCATTGTGTTTTATACGTGAAAAGTAAAATAAATAATGTTAGGGTTCGAATCCCGGACTGGGCGTGTGTTCTTTATGATTGTCCTCTCATCAATTTCACATCACTCATTGCCATCTTTATCTTCACGATTAACCAAAAAGTGTCAGAAAAGCGAAGTAAAATAAACCAAATCAATCATTTATATATTTCTATATTACGCCTCTTTTCTACCTCTTGGGTTAAATGCGACGATGAGGATGAATGATGAGCCGAAGGAATGGCAATGGGACAGACATGATACAACCATACCTGTCCAATGTCCGAACCTTGGACCTCTGGTTTCGTAGCGTGTTATACTCAGTGGAATTCTTAGGAAGAAAAACTGTAAAAGTAGGGTGAAAAGAAGCAAAGTTGTACGATGCATAAAAAGCCATGTTTAGTTCTTCTAAAACCTTCCAATTATCGAGTTCGTGTTTTAAGTCCACTGTATGCACAGTAAGGCTAATCGGGGATCCGAACCACTATGTGCCTCCACCGGGTATCGAACCCGGGACCCATTGATTGCAAGGCGGCGACGCTACCACTGCGTCATCGAGGAGGCCCAGAAAAACTTACAATTAGTCAGTAAAATTAATATTGAGGGACAAGGCCTGTAAAGAGTTCTTTCATTCGGTTGCGCGTGGTCATCACATCGAGTCCCATAGTTTCGAGAGCAGAATTTGCTTTCATATTGCTTTCAAGTACTTCCCAAATTGTCCTCACGATGTTGGAACAGCACAGAAATTTTGGAACTAATACAAGCAGGCACATACCCAGGGAAGGGGCTCGGGGGCTGCAGTCCTTTCCCGAAATCCTACAAATATCTGATTTTAATAATGTGTAGTAGTAATTAAACTTACTTCATTAACAGGATTAAACATCTTGTATATGGTAAGTTGCAATATACCAAGAAATTCATCTTCAGCGCATTTACTCCTCCCCCCAACCTTTTCGCCTTTAGATGGCGGCTGCCGATAAGGGATAAGCCCCTTCCGAAATCAAATTCTGGCTACCAGCCTGACCACCAGCGATCGAACCTTGAACCTTTCGATTGATTGATTAACTGAACTGGTATTTTAAGTCCACTTTATGCACAGTAAGGCTAATCGGGACTGGACTTACAGTTTAAAGTGAGATCCGAACAATTATGTGCCTCCATCGGGAATCGAACCCGGCCAAAGAAGAGAGAGTAATGATTTGAGCGTGTGGGAACTTTGTTTTATCCAGTGCCATCATATATTCAGTTTTCCACACACAAATAAGATTAATTTTAAGAAATTACACGTGTGCATATAATTTCTTATCGTCATCATTTCCCAAGTGAACAATCAGATGCCATAGAAGACTCGGGCCCGCCTTTGAACTAATAGATACCGGATTCGATTCCGGTATGAACTGTATACATGAGATGCCTAGCTTGAACTCATTACCCACACATTTCATATTTACACTGTTGCCAATACTTGTAAACCTGGTTCCAGCACTTTATATCTAAAACCACGGAAAAGGGTTTTATCTACTTCTCAATTTTTTTCCAGCAAATTTACAAATCTAAAGACTAATAACATTGTTCTTGGTGTATCAGCCATTAAGCTAATGAGTTCATTCTGCATTTAATTTCCCGAATAATGGCTGTGTATTTTGCGAGAGTATATCCGTAGACTATTGGGGACTACAGAAGAAAATGATATTCCTATCTAATTTATTGATTGATTTTGTTGGTGTTTTAAGCAGGCGCGGCTCGTGCATTATTTACCTGGGGGTTCACTGAAGTCATGTGACACATATTCAGTTTCCGCAAATAGACTTCCTTCGCCTAACAAAAGGATGGGGGGAGGGCTTAAAAGATTTGTCCAGAATTTTTCCATCTGGGAGTATAAGGTTTCATAGTAGGGGTGTGTGAATAAATATAGGGCTGAAACTACAATAAATTGTGCCTTTATGGAAAAAGTGATGTTTTGTTGGAAAATCATGGACGTCCTCAAGTAGGGGCAAGGAAGATATTGTTTTCCCAGGACGGGCAAAAAACACTCCTTCAATCTGAAGTTACTGCAACGCTTTTATAATAATTACCATAAATTACTGTGACAGAAATTAAATTATATGCGTATAATATATAATTTTTGGTTGATATTCAATTTCCATGGGGGGCGGCTCCCTGTTCCCCTTCCAGACGTCCATGCCGACCACACACGCTTTTTTTTCAGTGGACAAGGAAGTTTGTTTACGTTAATTGTGTGCATTTCTATCGGTCATTTCTTATCTGCGCGGACAGCAACGCCTACACTGCATCAAATGACATAACCTAGGTAAAGTCCATCCCTCGCTTCACTCGTAGCATCATTTAATACTTTCCAACAAGGATCCAAGCACTTCAAAAACTAACAAACTTGAGACATTGACATGGAGCGACAGCGAGTCACGTCTTCGCGCCATTCTTTCTCTTTCGCGAACCCGAAGTGTTTCCACCTTCAAGGAAAAATCTCTGAATGCATGCACGAGCTATTTTGGTAACGTATCTCCATTATTTTAATTCATCGCATCTAATTCCAGCTTTTATTTGTTTCCACTCATCCATCTCTGCCACAATCTTGCATTTATTCCAAGAAGTTCGGTGCAAAAAAGATACAAAGAGAAGATTGAATATGTAATGCGTGCGCTTCAAACTTGAACCCCACACAGCAACACTGGAAGGGAGGAAGCAGCGAGAATGGAGACTTGTTCCGAGGCTTCTGCGAGAGAACGAACTGCGCATGCCTGTTGGTTGGAGACATAGGTTCGCCAGTATCCTGTTCCATGTATTTTGCCCTATTCCCGCACGAAGCTTTCACAATGGCACGAGCTGTCCTGTGGGGGTTCAACTGAGGGTCTGCATCAGGGCGGCCGATTCGCGGTTTCTTCTTCTCAGCAAAAGAGTTCGCCTTATTACGGACACAAATACACGACTTATTGTGTAGAAATTTTGGCGAAATAATGTGAAAATGAAAAGACATTGTTTATTGTTCATTCTCGAGGTGATTACCGTATATTACTGGGGGTTCACTGATCCTGTGCGCTATAGAGCCAACCGCGCCTGGTTTTAAGTCCACTTTATACACAGTAAGGCTAATCGGGACTGGTTCTACAGTGTAAAGTGGGATCCAAACCACTATGAACATCCACCGGTTATCGAACCAGGAACCCCTTGATTACAAGGCGACGATGCTAACATGTGCCACCGAGGAGGCCCTTGATCCTCTTCTTTCCAAGACTATATATATATATATATATATATATATATATATATATATATATATATACATACATATATAATGTATGTATACAGCATAGGCCTATATGGTGTATAAATAGTTTAATTTGTAATAGTTTGATATAAAAAATCTTACGATTGGGACCCACCCCAAACTGATCAACCTAGCTACGACCCTATGTTATTCCCTTTTCAAATAATTCAAAGTAAAGCATTTCCATAATATCGAATCATTGTTTGTCCTCCTCAACGGAAAAAAGTATTGTTTGTCTTGCTGGAAAATATTTGTCCCCTACCCTGGGAAAAAAATAAGTTTCCTTTGCATGAAGGTACCTTATGGTATGCTGTTAGGGCTTCACACATTCTCGATTTCGGACATAGTGGAAGTGGTGTGATCAGCACCACGCTCCGGCCGCATTTACTCACACAGGGCTTCCGTTATGTACCCACTGATCGGAACCTGGGTGAGGCAGTCCCGCTTATGCAGGGATACCGGTTGAACACCCGAGATGACCACACAGGGTACTGAACCGCCCCCCCCCCCCCAATGATAGTCTGAAGCCCTAACCACTGGACCACTGCGGTTCCTTCTTCTTTAATTAACGTATTCGAAATTCACAAGGGGAAAGAATCCCTTTACTTATAAAAGAGTACACAATAATAGAATATGAGTGGTAAACACTTTTGAAGGTTTTTCCAGCATGCTATGAAAACACGGGTCATTGTTGAATAACCAACTTCGAGCGGCAAAGTTGGATATAATATTCGAAATATTGGAACAAGTCCCAGGTTAATAGGAACAACATTCATGAGTTTGCAGCGTTTGCCGCTACTTTGGAAGTTAAACTACTATAGCTTATATATTTAGGTCTGCTTGATTTAACTTGTATTAATAGAGGTTCGACTTTGCCACTTTGTAACTTCCAACATACATAACATAGCAATTGAACATCTATTTAATAACAGCGTAAATGAACACAGGTGGCCATGCAAAGCAGTGGCGACTCGTGTTTTTTTTTTTTGAGTGTAGGAAGAAGTTATGGTAAACCGAGGGTTTGGAAAATGCGTTCAATTATAGTCGCAGTATTGCTTGTACTATCCATTGCATTTAGGATGTTAGCTGTAGGCCCATGCACAAGGTAGAGCAAGGGGCACCTGCCCCCCTTGAACTATAAAATATTTAAATGTGACCAGGACCGGATTAAGTTGGGTGCTATTGATGCTGCAGCATTAGGGCCATTCCTGAAATAGGCCCAGATGAAAACAGACGAGAATTTTCCGAAAGCTGAAGTTTTCTTTTGCTTATATTAACATGAAAATATTTTCTTTTGCTATATTAACCTGAAAATAAATCTTAGAATGAAATTTGGAGCCCCTATTTCGCATGCCTAGACACAGCGTTACTTATTATAGTTACTATTATTCTTTGCGCTGTGACGTAACTATAACGTCATTGTGTTTATTGTTCACCAAGCATCAGGCCCAATTTCGTCTTAATCCGACCCTGAATGTGACCCTATAAAAACCTACGAAAATAACATTAACGATATTTCAGATTTTGCAAGAATTTTGATTTTGTCCCCCTTCCTGTTGTCCTGTGGTTTGAGGATAATAAAAAGTGCTGCTTAAACTCTGAAATTAAGCCAAATGCTTCTAAATTGTGCTAGAATTTATTATTAGTTATTTTTTTCGGATAGCTGTAACTATGCACCTACATTTCGACTTTTGAACTTGCGTTACTTAACAGTTATGAAATATTGTAAATTTTTCCACAAAATTGTTTACAATGGCTCAACAACGAAGTGAGTTCTTCATAGAACTTAAAAAGGTTTGATAAAATTGTTTGTTCACCCCTAACTTTCAACCGATATCCTGCCCTAAAATTTCCTCACTAACTAAATCGGGCAGGATAAAGGAAAGATAGAGGATGGATCGTGTCATGGTTGTAAAAAACTGTCGCTGGGTCAGCACACTCCCTTTCGATTGAAATATGCCCGTTGGTAAAGTAGAAATAAGATTTGGACATCATATTATTTTTATTTCCTGAAAACATATACCTTTGAATTCGATTTCCATCTCCCAGGGACTGGCGTTTGCAGATTATGCTAGATTTCTACCATTATCAAAAAAGCAGGGTGCTAGGTGCCAACGAAAATCAAACTGTGCTAGGTTTAGTACCATTTGGCTGGGGTTGGCTTCGCTGATTGAGGAAAAACCTGCTGGTTCCTCGTCTCTCGCCGATCTTCGCAACCTTCCCCTCCTCCCTTGGACTGCCCCATCTACCCTCCACCCATCTGTCTGTAGGATGACCGCCGATGTTCCTCCGCGAGCGATAGCAAAGCCTGTGACCATCGTCTCTTTTTGCTGCGGCTGGAGCAAGAGAGAGCAGTCAACTCTTGACAGTAGTAGCTAACCTAGACAAATGTACGTACATTACACTCATAATTTTATAACACGCATTAAACTCCTAAAAAAGTAGAGAACTGGAAATTAGTATAGAATGAACTGTAGGAAATTCCTCACTTCCTACATGGAGGAATCGCCCCTGATGCAAAGTCTGCTCAGCACCAGTCAGGGTTGAGCGCATCTAGTGGAGAAATGTGGAATTTCAGCCAGCACAGAAAATCATATTTGTGAGGGCGAATGTGCCGAGACTGTAAGGATCGTAGCGTAGGTGTGTATTTGTTTTACTTTGGTCTTCCAACAAATACGTCCGTGGCGTAAGTTTTGTTTTTGATATTCGGTTCTAGCTAGCGATGGCTCGACAGTTTTGGTGCCAATGAGAAACGAGGAAAAAGTTGTCTGCTGGCCAGCGAGGAGCGAATGGAAGGCAGAAGAGAGACACTTACGTAGATGCTGTTGCCACATTGCGGTCTAACTCACGTGTTTTGTTTGTGTCTTGTTGAAGAAGCTCGTTTTGTAAGCGTGGTGCTGATTAGTGTGCATTTTAAAGTATCCAGGATGGAATTTATTCTGGTGATATTTGTGTCATCTTAGCTGGAACATTCAGGAAGGGGAATTGTGTATATTTGTGCACTTTCGCATATTTTATTCACAGCTTGACTTTGGCTTTCCCCAGCACAGAGTTCACGCGGTAGGCAGCAGCAACGCCGCGTGGTTTCTGCTAGAAAAGCCAGCGATCAGCAAGCGCGAGAAGCGGGACAGGTTGTAACAAACGCGGTATAGTGTTCCCTTAGTGGGCAAATGTGAAAGGAGAACAGCGCACGATAAGGATGGGTATCAACAAACATGTCAGTGGCGGATCTTAGCAAATCATTCATACATTCCCAATTATCTCGCGAACAGTTAATTTACAGGCCCATATCGACAGATTTTTTTTGCTTCTACTAGTGCGTAGTTTTCGCCTTTCTAATTTGAACCATCACCTTTGAATTACCCTGTACATATTTAGCCCTGAGCAGAAATGAAATTGTAAACATCAGTTGGTTGATTTCAAAACCTGGCCCCCCTCTTCCAATCCAAAATAAATTCCAACGTCTCTGAAAGAGGGATGCATCTTCCTTTTGTTGCGAGTGCAGGCCAAATGGGAACGTCACTTACACTCATTTTGTTTCGCGACTTTGCTGTAGAAGGTTTATGTTGTTTAACTGAAATATTGTTGTATTTACCCAGTACTCGAAGTGGAAATTCCTAGATGGGGTGTATTTGTGGGTAGGTGGGGGATATTTGTATGGAACAACAGGGAGACAATGCAGTAAGTGCGAGATGCTTATCATCCTAGAAAAATATTAGATATGTTTTATGAAAATATTCTTAATAAAACACCCAAAATGCTGATCAAGGCAGAATTTATTGTCAAATAAACACTCCCTAAACGTGACGTTTCATCCTTACAGCAAGGTCTTCTTAAGAACAAAATAAATAAATAAAATTTTAACTGATGGATGGCAATCCTATTGCCCCCCCCCCCCCAACTTAGAGCACTGTATTTACCACATTTCAGGACTCATTCCTTCCATGCCAACTGGATGTAGCCATCTCCCTTAATTTCCCAAACTGTGAACTTAGGGGGGAAAAGTTGAGTTGTCCAAGTTCTGATGTCAGTGGTCACTTGTACAGCCACTATTTTTTTATTGTACATCCTGTGTCATTTTAAGGAATGGAATGCTGTTGTCGTATGCTTATTGGCATTTTATTACAATTCCTGGAAGGAAAGGGAGAAGAAAGTGGAAGGAAAAGGAGAGCAAAGTGAACATAGAAAACATTTTACACACACACACACACAACACTGACTTTTGTTAAAGATCCTGTAGCAACAATCTGTTCGAGGAACTGAAATAAAAAATTCACCCAGGGTGGATTGATAAACGAGTAAAAGAAACTCGTGTCTCAACATTAGGTTGATTGATATCAGTAAAAATTTGCATTATTTCTTCTGATCATGTCTATAATTAGTAAGCTATATTGTAGCGCTAAAGTAAATCTGTTTTCCTTCCTACTATCAAAAATATAGGTGTCACAGAAAAAAAAAAGTTGGTATGGAACAATTTATTTTCTCAAACAAGGAAGTAGGAAACAGTACATTTTGTTAACATCACACTCACTTTACAACTTTCAATCATTAAGAACAACTAGAGATAATTAGCAAAAATATATATATGTATATACAGCTCCCTTGAGGAATGTACATTAATATATGAAAACTATATACACTTCATGCTTTACAATTGAATCCATACATGGTAAATTTGAACAGTTCACACAACAATTACCTCCCTAAACAGATTTAAAATTATATTTTGGCATACTAAAACAACTCTGTCCTTGCATAATAGTCATGAAGTCTGTATATGTGAGTAAAGTCTACACCATTAAGCACAGAAGATATTTTTGTAGTACTTCCTAAAGTTGCATTTGCATAGCTTCATTGTTACAAGATGCAATATTAGATTTATAGATATACTTCTTGGTAAAGAGTCAGCATGATACATTCTAGTGTATAGTCAACAAAAATAAAATGAGGGACATATCTACCAATCAAAAATTGGTATTTTTAAAAATAAATCACACCAGTTTTAAAAAATACATACTACAGATGAACTAAAACCTCACAAAGAATCACTTCAAGTGCAAAAGTAGATGGACTATCAAAGTGGTGGGGTTGGGAGGGTTCTGTTCACGGTGACATGTGTAGCGAAAGAAAGGAGTATTTTATTATGTTATTTAACATCCCTTTAGTTTCAACGTGATTATGAGAAAAGATGTTTAGATGAAAGTTCAAACACCATTGAACAGCAATGCAACGATGGGACTTAACTGAAAAGATAATAAAATATGCAGCTACGAAAATAACAACCCTCCTCCCAAACCTTTCACAAAATTCATGGGAATATTCCTTACCGGGAGAACAAATGATGCCTATACACGGCAAAGTGATTTCTTCAAATTTAATTTTAAAAAAATGGAATTTGGATTTATAAAGAAAATTAACTTAAGAAATGATAAAATAGAGACGAAATAAAAAAAAAAAAAACTAATTGAAAGATGCCGTAGTTATAAAACTGTTATTTTAACTTCCAAATTTTCAACTTTATTCCCAAAGCTTTCACAAGTTAATGCTATTTTAACATAATGTCATAACAAGCAATTAATAGGATCACGATTTTCTATAATAAATAAAATAAAAAAAGTGATACTGACAAATGTAAAATGTCTTCATGACTTGTCTCTCAAGCTAAATCAAACCACCAGAATACACCTTATGTATACATGAGAAAAAAATATGTGCCAAACTTTCTACCATGAGTAGTGTGTGCAAGAAAGGAAGATGAAACTGCAATTGCTATGGAGATGATTCTATATTGAATGTAGATTACACATTTCCAAGATGTTCTAGCTCTCATAGTGCAACATCATCACAATTTCTAGTCTTTGGGCGATTTGGCATAAAAGTCGAGCCTTTCCATCTTCTTCTGATCTTCCACTATTCTCTTTATTCTATGTACCTCCAGCCTTACTTTTCTCACATTCTCCACCACCTGCTCTTTTCACAAATGCCTCGTGTTTCTTTGGCCCTTTTTCCCACTCCCTGTGCACTGCATGTTCTCATGTGAAACAAGGTGGCTTTGTGTATTTGAGAACAATGATTACTCCCTCTCTTTTTTAATATAGTTCTCCAACATAAATCCTACCAGTAACAAACTTGGAAGAAATTTTGAAAATAACAAAACATTAAGGCTGAGCTGATACCATTTTGGACCGAAACTGATACCTAAAAATTGAATAATTGAAAGTTGTTCAAAATATTGATCAATATTAGTGTGTAAGCATTCTACTCAATTAAAAATGTCTGATTATAAATTATTAAAATACATATTATGTAATCACAAAATCCAGTTTTCCGGTAAAAGTTGGTGCAAACTAAAGAGAAAGTTTGAATTTGGCATAATTTCCAGGATAAATAGACTCCACGAAAAGCGTCACGTCGCTTTATTGCAGATCCTGTAAAAGATCAAAATGTGAAAAAGTATCAGGTGGTAAAGGTAAATAAATTCCAACCAATACATTCTGATACTGATACCACTGGCATTGGCTCAGCACTACAAAACATCATAGTTAATGCCATAATAAATATATTTTTCTGTTCCACTTTCTTGTCTCCTCACGCAAAAAATGTATAAAAAATGTTTCATTGTAATAAAAACCAAGTGATAATAAATGTCTTAAAAGCAAGCACCATTCTTGTTCAGGACACTATGTAATTGATGACTTGAGACAAGGACAATATACATAAATGTGACGACCTCTTAAATGTTTATTTTCTTACATCCAATAAAAATAACATTATCAGTAGGCTCATATTGTCAAGAAATATTGACTAGATAAAAGCTTTACCACAAATGATTTACATCAGTTTATAATTTCATTTGAAATAACAACAAATAAAATTTCCAATAAGCTGCCTGTCTGCTTTGTACATTCAAATACAAACATAACATAACAATAACACGATAAGACAAATACCGTACCTCATTATAACAGAAAAATGGCATAAAATGTAAATAATGTACACAATGTAAATGCATCTTGCGTACATTCATGATCTAATAGGAAATGAGTACTATTAAAGTAAAATATAAATTTAATATTCTGCCATAAAATTTAATTAGCCTTTCTGTTATTTGTACCGGCTTTATTTTACTTTGCTTTTCCACTTGACCATGATGCTACACCGCACTGAAAAAACATAAAATCACAATTTCGCAGCATTTTTGGGTGTGTTTGCTATACCATCATAGAATGTCTGAATTGTATAGATAGATTGGAGTCAAATGACTAGACATTACAAATATTATGGAGAATGCTTCCAAGAATTTAAATTAGAAAAAAAGTGTGTAGCTCATTGGATACAAGATTCTCACAAAAAAAACAACATAATATTTAAAGTTGAAATACAAACATCATGATGTGACAAAAAATAAAAACACTCGAAATTTCTTCTATCAGATAAAAATCTTCAACAAATACAAACAATTTAGCATTTGAATGACCAAATGAACTATACCAAAAGCAGAAATAGCATTAAAAGTAATTGGGAAGTAATTTGCCTACACAAATTTAATACTCTTCATTTTCTTTATCCTGACATGTACAGAATTTTCATATAGACATAATTGGTGAATTATAAAATTAAAGCATAATGTGTATCTCACGTGTGCAGCAAACTTCTTTGTTTTAGCCAGATGAAGTGGAAGAAATAAGAACATCAATGCAAGAAAGAAAGACATCATGCTTTTTGATGTAGTATCAGTAAAATGTTGGAAAGGATGAAGTTTTGCTGCCATTCTTATGCTTCTTCCATTTTATCCCATGCACTACAAAGAATTATAAAATGTTAGGAGATAAATATTATCACTGCTTTATTTGAATCAAATATTTACTTTGACTATCTGGCACTGTAATTGTAATAACATTTTTATTTGTTTCATAAGCTTAAAATATGTAAGAGGGCTATCCAGAAAGTCACTCATGTTTCGGCGGGGTGCCACTAGGGGCGGGGCGAGCGCCGCCATTTTGTACAGGGACTTCCGCCCGTTCAGCACGTATCCAGCTGTGGACGTGTGAAGTTCATGTCGCTTTTGCTCTGTTCATAATACATTGTTAACATGAGTGCTCCGATTGAAAATCCCGCCAGTTGTGAAGTGAGGTCGGTCATACGATTTTTGTTGGCGAAAGACACTAAACAGATTGACATTCATCGACAACTGTGTGAAGTTTATGGTAAAGATGTGATGAGTGAAAGTGGAGTGAGGCGTTGGTGCCTCATGTTTAAAGATGGCCACACAAACGTTCACGATGAAGGCCGAACTGAGCGACCGAGCACTGTGACAGATGAACTTGTCGCAAAAATCAATGACAAGATTCGTGACAATCTCACTCGGCCAACCAGACACAGGAACTTTTATAGGCCTTTCATTGGGAGGTTTTTGACAATCCACCATATAGCCTGGATCTCGCACCAAGTGACTACCACTTGTTCACACACATGAAGACCTGGCTAGCAATGCAGCACTTTGATGACGACGCAGACCTTCAGGCTGGTGTACAGAAATGGTTGAAGTCACAGGCACCAACTTTTTATGACAATGGACTTTGTAAGCTTGTTCATCGCTATGATAAGTGCCTAAACTTGTATGGCGACTATGTCCAAAAGAAGTGTAAGAGTGTCGCTTCAAAATGTATATAATAAAAAATGTCTACTTTCACTTGTCTTCCTTTTTATTCCAAAACGTGAGTTACTTTCTGGATAGCCCTTGTATATTCAAATCCAAAGCAATACAGGGAAGACAGTGTTATGTAATTAAGATTTTTGTAATTACATATTTATACTAATTTCAGAATACTGTTAGTTAAAAATCCATTTTAAACGAAATTTATTACTATTGTATAAATTTCTTTGAGTAGTGATACATATCAGAAATGCTATATGAACTGTTATGAGCCTTATTTTGCACGGGCAAAATTAACATTACCCTCGATATGCAAGAGATCTTACAAATAAATGCATGCTATAGAAAATGATCTTATTGATACAAGTTCCCTTAGAACAACTTTATGCTGATATAAGCTAATTGGGATTGCACCTATAGTTTAAAGTGAAATCTGAACCATTGTGTCATGTGTCTCCATCAGGGATTATACCTGGGACCATTTGATTACGAAGTTTTCAGGGAGGCCCTACAGTAAAAATTATCAGTGTGATGACACACACACACACACACACACAATGTGAATACATAGGTTTAAATTATTTGGCAGTTGATGTCAAGTAGTAATGGAGAAATGTTTAATTTATTTAAAAAAAAAGTATAACCTTAATACAGATAAGGCCTAACTTACACCACATGCCATCATTTCACAAAGTAATGAAGTCCAATTTTGGTATGTACTTACTGTTGTCCTCTAGCTATCACCACATCACGAGATAAGACAAGAACAGCCAAAGTTTAAAACATAGGGAGCTAAGTTAGGTTAAAAAGGTTAAAATGGTAAAACACAGTCAGTTGCCAGCCAGAATTGGAGTAGGAAGGAGTGACAGGGTACTGTATTGTCCTTTACAATTTTAACCTAACTTACCTCCCTATGTTCTAACCTTTGACTATTCTTATCTCCAGATCAAGCCACATGATATGGTGAAAGCAACAGGAAAACTGTAAGTACATACCAAAACTGGACTTCATTACCTAGTAATATCTTAATACGTTATTTGTAAAACCACTTCCACATCAAGCATAAGTTCCAGATTACTCCACATGTTATCATGTGTTAGCTGAAGGAAAAATGGAACTACAGAGTGTTTCAAAAGTCAAGCAACCCAAAATTTGAAAATGTATATCACGAAAACCGTAAGAGATATTTACATCAGGTTTGCTGCATTATAAAGCCTCATCCTTTGAGATATTTTCCAATGCTTAACATTATCAATTTATTCCATACAGAAAATTAAATAAATTAATAACTGGCTGAAAGCAGCGTTAAAATTTTTCCAGAAATGCACTTTTGAGTGAGAAAACTATATAAGAAATTATCGGAGAGTCACAATTAGACGTCTGATGACTGATCCCATGTCAATCTGTCATTTGCGACTAATGATGATCATATGCAGCATTTGATTGATTTATGACAGGCGATTTTATGGGTTGAGTGAAAAAGTGCCATATTTGGGACATATCTCTGTAGCTGGCAACACTAGCAGGTCGAAAATTTGTCAACAGATGCACGCAATATGTGCTTAAATATTGGGCCTACATTTGCATGAAAAATCAAAATCATAATTTTGCACCGAAATTTGACTTTTAAGTGTAAATTTCTACGCACCTGTCAACCCTGCCATTCTAACACAGCTGACGAGAGCTTGTTACGAAATGGTAAGGGCGAGTCATAAGTGCAGTTACTACGTACACATCCGGATTTGTCGAGTTTTTTTTGTGTTTGTGTCTACTTTTTTATTATTATTATTTTTCCAATTTGGACAATGTGAAAAAGAAGGCAAAATAAATAGCCTATGGAAACAGCTGGAAAAGAATGGTTATGAGGAGGGATAGACTAGACATAAACAGAAGAAGGAAGAAAAGTGGCAGGGGAGGATTGGAAGAGAAAGACAAAGAGGAAGAAAAAGAGAGGAGGTTTGGAATAAGGAGTATGGGGAAGACCACAGAAAAGATATGCAAAGTGCTTAGGAAAGCGGGCATTAAAACTTACAGGAAGGGAGGGAGAAACATCTTAAGAACAGCGAAGAATGCAAACAAGAAAAAGGAAAACAGAGAAGAGGAAGGGATTATCTATGAAGTGAAATGTAAAGAATGTCAAAGTGTGTACATAGGAGAAATGAAAAAAAGGCTGAAAGACAAGTTGAAACAAAATAGGGATGATGTACGACTTAAAGAGAGAGAGAAATGCGATATTTAAAGACACGAGAGAAACAGGACATGACATAGAGTGGGATGAGGCTAAGCAGATAGGAAGGGAGAAAAGAATACTAGTGAGAAAATGGAAGGAGGCCAAGGAAATATAGAAGAAAGGTGAAGAAGACACAATGAACTGGAATGGGGGACTGAAGTTAAACAAAGAATGGAAAAAGGTGTTAGAAAGAGTGGAAAGGACAAAAGAGAAAGAGGAAAGAAGAAGGAAGAAGAATGAAGGAAAAAGAGCGTGAGTAAAGAGTCCAACCACATTCTAGATGGAAGTAAATATTTTTAGCCTTTTAGGTGAAAGTACAGTTGACAAGGGAAAGTCACCTGCTAGAATGTTCCAGAACAACTTTCTAATAGTCTGGAGGGGAGTAATGTTTGTGTATATATATCGTCTTATTCTTGTATCTTGTTACATTTGTACTTGGTACAGAGTCTGAAGAAGACCCTGCTAGAAGGTTGAAACGTTACGTTTAGTTTATGTTTTATAATAAAATAAATTACTGCCTTGGTCAGCATATTTAGTTTTTCATATCATGGAAACAAGGCTTAATGGTGTTATAATTGGACATTAAGTGTTCCGATTAAATCACTAAACTAATCAAGTAGGCTATCACTGGGTCAATAAATTTGTTATCATTTATCCAAACAAGAAAAAAGTAAAGTAAAGTAAAAAGTGTTCCCCTGTGCTTAGCACCACGCCATGAAGGCGTATAGGGGGTGTGGGGGTAACGCCCCACATTTTCTTGATCCGGTCGTGAGTGGGGGTGATGTGATCAGCACCACGCCCCTGACCGCCTTTACCCCCCAGGTTTCCCCAGGTACCCATGTTATTCGACGCTGGGTGGGCGCCAGGGCCGCTTTCATCGTTAGAAAAGTTCCCGGATTTGAACCGGCCGGGGATCGAACCCGGGACCTTTAGCATGGTAGTCAGACGCGTTACCGACTGAGCCACCGCGGCCACCACCAAACAAGAACAATTACAATATTATATAAACATTGTTAATTTGCTGAAAATATCCGGGAATTGATCTTCAACTGTAAATACCAACTCCTAACAATTTGTAGGGTCATTTGTTGGTGTTTGATAATGTTGATTGCTGTCAAGTCGGAAAAGAGAAACAGTCCAACAACAATAGCAAACGTGTCACTTTTACAGGAGTTGCTCGAAGCGGGATCACTTCTCATGGATGCATGCTCACACTCTTCTAAGCATGTTGGTTGAAACTCGGTTGAAGTGTTTCCTCCTTAATGTTCAAAATTGCAGTTTCAATGTTGGTCTTTAATTATTGCAGCGTGGTTGGATGTGTCCTGTAAACTACTCCTTTGAGGTAACCCCAAAGATAGAAATCTAGAGAAGATAAATCTGGTGATCTGAGGGCCACAAATTTTTGAAAATAATCCTTTCGTGTAAAAACGTGCGCAAAAATGCCATAGTTTCATTGGACGTATGGCAAGTAGTGCCATCTTACTGAAGCAGGGAAATAAACTGAATGATGCTATCTCGGCACACAATACCATCCACTGTTCACTCAAATAAAATGGTACGTTGTCGGAATATGCCACACCATTCTCCAAGTTTTTGTGGATGGAGCGGTACGCATGAGGATTTTCAGAAGACCATATTCTGGTGTTTTGGCTGTTCACATAACCATTCAAATGGAACCAAGCTTCAACAGTGAAAAACAAGGTAAAAAAAAGGTAAAGTGCTCCCCTGTGCATAGCACCATGCCATGAAGGTGTATAGGGGGTGTGGGGGTAATGCTCCACACTTTCTTGACCCGGTCGTGAGTGGGGGTGATGTGATCAGCATCATGCCCCTGACCACCTTTACCCCCCAGGGTTTCCCCCAGATACCCATTTCATTCTACGCTGGGTGGGAGGCGGGGGCCGCTTCCAACGTTAGAAAAGTTCTCGGATTTGAATCCGGGACCTTTAGCATGGTAGTCAGATGCGTTACTGACTGAGCCACCACGGCCACAAACAAGGAATTAATTATTGAAAAACACGGAATTAATTAATGATGCCAGTGTATCCTTATCAAGGTGTCGCAGTTCTTGAACAGTGCAAACGCGATATGGATTTAGGAAAGCTTTCTTCACAGCCCTATGAGCACTGGAAAGTGACAAGTCCGCTTAAGATGCAAGTTTCCTCAGGCTTTTGGTTGGAGATTGTTCCAGGCGTGTACGCACATCGGTTAAAAACAATGGCGACCATTTCTTGTTTTGTCCCATACACTTCTGGGTTCCTCGAACTCGACACACTAGTTGTAAAACAGTTGCTTTGTGAGGTACAGCAGAAGCAGGGTATTTATCTTGAAAAACTTCTTGATTGATTTGATTGATTGATTTAGTTTATTTTACTTCACGTTTTGTGCCTCTTGGCTAATTTGCGAAGATGGGGATGAGTGGTGAAATGATGAAATTGATGAATGGACATTCACAAACAACCAAGCCCGACCGGGATTCGAACCCGGGACCCTTGGCGTCGCAGCGCGATGTGCTAACCACTCGGCCACAGGGTCGGGCTTGAAAAACTTCTTGCATATGAGTGTAAGAATGAGTAGTAAAATACTCCTAAACAATGCACACGTGCTTCTCCAATGAATACGCCATGCTGAATCAACCAGGCACTGTAGTGGCGAAGCGTGAGCAAAGGAAATTCAGGGTAGCCAGGGGCAGCCTAGGATTCTCTCAACAGTCCAATTTCGCTACAAAATCATGATTTATGATTTTTCACGTAAATGTATGGACAATACTTAGGCACATATTGCATGCGTCTGGTGACAAAAGTTCGACCTGCTAGTGTTGCCAGCTACGGAGATATGTTCAACAAATGGCACTTTTTCACTCAACCCATAAAATCGCCAGTCATAAATCAATCAAATGCTGCATATGATTATCATTAGTCGCAAATGACAGATTGAGATGGGAAAAGTCATCAGACGTCTAATTGTGACACTTCGATAATTTCTTATATAGTTTTCTCACTCAAAAGTGCATTTCTGGAAAAAAAATTAACCTGCCTTTCACCAGTTATTAATTTATTTAATTTTCTGTATGGAATAAATTGATAATGTTTATAATGCAGCAAAACCCGATGTTAATATCTCTTACGGTTTTCGTGATATAAATTTTCAAAGTTTGGGTTGCGTGACTTTTGAAACACTCTGTACATACTATTATTATTAACAGTAACATACCATATAGATGGTAAAAGCAGTCACACATGTTATAAAACTAGAAATTCTGAGATTGCACTGTTAATCTACTTTAAAAAACAAAAAACAAATACTGACTCCAGCAGCAACTTACAGTAAACTTTAAACTATTTTGCATTGTCTCAGAAATTACTTTATGGAGCATGCATGATGAACTCTTTTATTGTTTTAAAACAATATTCCATAAATACTGCTAAAACTTACATATGTGTATATATATATAAAAAAAAAACATCTGATACTGCTAAGTGCCACTACAATTCAACAAGAACATGAACACAAGACATACTGAAGTTAGATTACTGTGATGGAGTTTGTTGCAATGCAAGGTTCATGAGAGATGCTTGTATCTCCTGGGTGACTTCTTCAGAACATGGAGCCTCGGAAATCACCCATGTGTCGTCTGTGCTTTCCAGGGTCTCTCGGCAAACAGGGCAAGTTTTATGGCTTACGTTCCTGTAAAAACAAAAGGTCACGATTTTAACTTGGATTAATTACATCAATAAGCATTGTACTTGTCTTTTGTTGTTTAGTGTCTTTGTTATTTTCTGCCACTTCTGGCTAATTATGACGACAGGGATAAGTGATGACAAAGATAATGATATGTCCATATTTTAGTTAAAGGTTGAATCTGAGTCCTACAAACATGTCTGAAACTAACTAACTAACTCTCTAGCCTTATTAAACTCGAAGTTTCATGGCTGCAGCAACACAGGCCTTCCATCTGTCCCTATCTTGAGCAAGATCTATATACTCTTTTCCATCCCTACCGATTTCCTTTAAATCCATCTCAACGTTGTCCCTCCATCTTCGTCTTGGCCTTCCTACAGGTCTCTTACCATCAGGTTTCCCAACAAGAATTCTGTAAACTCCTCTTTCCTCTCCCATTCGTGTCACATGGCCTGCCCACCTAAGTCTTCATGATTTAATTATTCTAATAATATCTGGACAAATTATGTAACCTTCTCCACTCAACTGTCTCCTCATCCCATTTAGGTCCAAATATTTTCCTAAGGATCTTATTTTCAAATACTCTCAATTTATGTTCCTCTTTCAATGTAAGGGACCAAGTTTCACACCCATATAATACTACAGGCAAAATTACTGTTTTGTATATTTTAACTTTTAGTTTCTGAGATATTAAACGAGAAGACAAAAGTTTACGAAGAGAGAAGTAACATGTCTTGCTAACCACATTGCCACAGAGAATGGGAGATGTCACTATCATAAGAGATATATTAAAGAAACTCTAAGTAATTTTCTTTCACACTACTTTATTTGAAGCATATGCTCCACTCTGGCAAGAAGTGAGATTTGTACTGAAAGCTGATACCATCTAGTATCTTATTTGTAAACTACAGGGTCATGAGTTACGTTCAATAACCTCTATTCTGTAATAATCTATGAATCAGGGAGAACTGATTTCTGAGTATAAGAAGGGTCTTTATAGTTAGTTCTCTGTTCTTTTTAATGTGGGATATGCATTTTTTGTGTAAACCCCTTCAAATAAGAACCTGGTTTTGGCTTGATGCCCGAGCATGTTCATGTGTTGCATTTTGATCTCACTGCCTAAGTTCCTGGGTTTGAATCGCAGCCTCGGTATGGGTGTTTGTGAGTATCCCTTCATCAATTTTCATCTGATCATTACTCATCCTCATCATTACAATTAGCAAAAAGTGACAGAAAAGCAACTTTTTACAACTAAAATAAAGAAAAAATAAAATAATAAGCTGGTCACATACACAAGTTAAGGAGGTGATGAATTATTGAATTTACATTGCTTCTGTTTATTCAGTTTGGATAAATTTTGTGTGTGTGAAAGACATACGGGTCAATCCATAATTAATATTTTACAGATATTGAAGAATCTACAGATCTGAAGTAGATGCACGGTTCTTCCTGGTCTTCCTGCATCAAGCTATGGTGGATTTAGGACTGTGTACTATTGACACCTGCTTGTGTAGTCTCAAACTACACAAGTAGTAACCAGAAAATAATATCATTTCATCCTATCTCGGTATATACACTCCTGTTCACATAAAGTGCACATTTTATAAGGTTGGACAGTTGAAGTGTGCCACTTCATCTGAACAAGAGTGTACATGAGAAATCAATATGGAACATTTCTTATTTCTTTCTCACTTTCGCTTGTATGTGAATGAGAAGTGACAAACTACTGACTGAAGCTTAAATTTCTGTTCCAGCACATGGCATGTGTGCCAATATGTATTTCAACAATGTGCACAATATTTTATTAAGGCATACAAAAGTAAGTTACGGTAAAGGCAAATTTCCCCATGCATATAGCACCGTGCCATGATACTACAGTGTTGTACACTTGAGGCACATTTAGGGGATGTGAGGGTAGGGCCCGACACATTCTCGATCTTGGCCATTTTGGAGGTGATGTGATCAGCACCACAGGGACAAGGCTGGAAAAATTCCAACCTTAGATCACCCAACCCAGGTCTCCCGTGTGGCAAACTAAATGTTATTTCTGACACTGCTCTTACAGCTACATCAGTTTATTGTGTTTAGTACTGAGCATTTTTTTTTGTACAATCACAGTTTTTGCTACTACAAATGAAAACATAGTAATTTTTCTACTCTGATATACTGCTTAATTCTTGATCAGGAAATCTGGGATCAAACGTTTGTTGTTTACAAGATCATAAATGGATAAATCTGGAATAAAAATTTATGGGGTTAAATGAAATTATTCTGATGCCCGTTTGCATCAACGTTGTACTAACTCGCAAGTAAAAAGATCCGTGGGTCAGGGTAATCCTTGAGTAACGATCACCTTCTGTAGCGAGTCGCGAAACTCTGGATTAACCCTAGGAGGGTAGCTAGCCTCAAAGCAAGTGTTAAACGTCATACAAATGGAACTGCGTGATTGGCTACTCTTTTCGAGAAGGCATGATTGGCGGGGTTCAGGTTCTACACGTGGTGTCATAGGGAACAAGGAAAGGGTGTAAATAACGGTACCTGGACATTGGTATTCAAAACAGTGACAAACAACGTGCATGAGAAAGTTTCAAGCACGGAATAAAAATGGGGAAAAACATATTTACGTGAATAAATTTTGATATATTAGTGCAGCTTGCAATTGTAGTGTTACATTTATATTTGTATATGCATCTATCTCAATGTAGCATTCACAATTGTTTTTTTATAGCTAATGTTTACATTGCTACTGGTTTCTGCGTGTATGTGTATGCTTGTATTGCACGTGCAATTTTGCAAACTATGTACTGCATAATATGTACAGTAAACATTTCCCAAAGTATATACATAGTGACATACTATATATTTCTATTATTTTCCTGTAGTTTACGGTTATTACAAGCATAAGAAAACAGTTTTTCTTTGTGACGTTTCAGGAGAACACACGCTCCTTTCATCAGACATTTATTTTCATTTTGATTAAAGATACAGTTATAACAATGGTTAGTAATTTTTTAAACAAAAATAATCTGTTATATAATGGATGTTGTCAATGTTACATTGTTGTAATATAGCAACTTAACTGTGAAAAAAACAGTCTGTTTTATTTTTATTTCAGATTTAAAAAAAAAAAATAAATAAATAAATAAATAAATAAATAAAAAAAAATAATTATGAATCCAAAATATCATCAGGTAATTCAAATTCATCATTGATTTCACAAAGTCTCTTGATGTTTTCTGTTATATTAAATTTTAAAGATGGTGGCTTACTCCATTTGTGAAAAAGAAAACTCCATACTGGATCTATGTTACCATTTTCATTATTTAATTTATTCCAGTGTTCTTCTGCAATGAACGAAGCTTCCCAGACATTCAACTCTGTGTTTCCCGTTAATCTTTTTAAAACCCTTCTCTTTTTAATCAAATGCTTCTCTTCGATGATATGACTTGACAAACCTGTTCTTGGGTTTAGATTTATAATGTCCAAATCGTGTTCGTGCCATCTTATTGCCATTTTCCTTGCTGTTTGTCCCACATAATCTTTTGAACATGAACAACTTATATTATATATTCCTGTGGTTTCCACATCTGGTAGAGAGTTTCTCATTTTGAATTCATTAAATGTACATTCCAAACTTCTTGGTGATCTAAAAACAATTTTGAAATTAAAACTTCTAAAAATTTTTGCAATTTTATGTGAGAATCCCTTGTGGAATGGAATGCACACAAATTTCTTTTCAACAGATTTTTCATCTTTGTCTGTATTTCTCTTTTCCTTTAGTTTTCTTGCAACTTGTTTTTTGATTTGGTTTATTCTGTTAGTGTGAAAACCATTTTCTTTTGCTATATTAAAGAGCCTTTCTTCTTCATTTTTGATATCCTCATTATTAGAACATAGTCTTTGTGCTCTCAGGAAAAAATTAAAAAATATGTTATCCATTGTTATACGCGAATGTTCTGATTTGGCATGGATGTATTTTTCCCCCGCTAATTTTTTCCTATGGACTGATGTTTGAATTGTTGAGTTAGTTGTCTTAATTTGCAGATCAAGGAAAGAAATTACATTGTCATTCATGGGTTCACAAGTGAATTTTATGCGACGATGTGATTCATTTAACAATTTAAATACGTCCATGATGGTGTTCTCATTTTTAGCGATAATTAGCACATCATCCACATATCTGATGTAGAGTTTGATATCCGCACCTATGGCATTAACAATTGGAGATTCTATGTAATGAAGGAAAATGCTGGAGATGATTCCGGATACTGGGTTTCCCATTGATAGACCATTACTTTGCTGATATATTTTGCCATCAAATATAAAGTAATTGTAATTTGCACATACAGTAAACCATCGAACCATTTCCCATGATTCTACTGGGTTAACCTTCATCTCAATAAGCCATCTGTGTAATGCATCTGTGGCACCTTCTATTGGGACACTAGGATATAAATTTTCAACATCAAAACTTGCAATACGATACTCATTATTCCAAACAATATTTTTTAGTTTCTGTTTCACTTCAAATGCATTTTTAACACTGAATGGTGTTTGTTGTTTAATTATAGCAAGTCTTTCAACTAAATATTTGGATAGTTTGTATGCAGGATGTGTGAAAGTTGCAATGATGGGTCGTATTGGAGTTCCCGGTTTGTGAGTTTTTGGTAGTCCAAAGGCAATCGGCAGGGTTGAATTTTTGACAATGAGTTTTTTCTTCATTTCTCTTGGTATCGTGATACTGGTTTCAATTACTTTCTTTACCTCATTTATTATTTTAGTTATAGGGTTTCGAGAGGTTTCTGTGAAATTGTTTACTTTGAAACATTCTTCCATTTTTTCTTTATAGTCCTTAATTCGGATAAGGACAGGTTTATTTTCCTTGTCCGATTTTATTAAGAAAATGTTGTTTTCTTTCAACCAGATCTTGAAACCATGAACTTTTTTCCCCAACCTTATATGCTCTTTCTCCCGTTCCGTGTATTTTGGACCTCTGTTATTTCTTCTGTTGTATTCAAAACTTAACCGTTCATCAAGAGCATCATGTGTGAGACTTCGTAATTTTCTCTTTTCCTCCTCATCATCTAAGAAATTCAGTGCTTTCTCTATTGAAATCACAAAATCTTCCTTGTGTATATAAGCACTACCAACTGAAAATTTCATTCCGAATTGAAAAATTTCTATATACTCATCAGGTACCTCAATATCCGTAAGATTTATAAATAATCTGTTGTCAATGTTCTTAGTTTCTATTTTACCAGTGACATTAACTGCTTCCCTTCTTTCATTGTTGTTGTATATAACTTGTTCTTCTTGAATTAGCTGGTAGAATTTCCTATCAAGTCTCCTTTCTGAAAGCTTGATGTAGTGTTCTACGACTTGTTGTGTAGCTCTGTTTACTTTATCCCATATGAGTGGATGCAAGGAATTTGATAATGTTATGTGGAGATCATATGTCTTACGAGAAAGGCTGTCCAATTCTGAGTACGAGTCCCTGATTAGTCGTCCTATCATTAACATTTGTAGCTTTCCTTTAAATTCACTGGTGTAGGTATTACGAGTTCGAACTTTCCACTTCAAAAAATTTGGCACTATATTGTTTAACTTGCATCTTCTCAAAAATTTGATTCTCTGAAGTGTTGTTTGAATCTTGATTTGACATTGCTGGAATGTACGTACCTCTCTCCCCGTAATAGATGAATAATAGTTTTTCTTGTATGTACGCATTGCTTGCATTATAGAATTATTTTCCTGTAGTTTACGGTTATTACAAGCATAAGAAAACTGTTTTCTTATGCTTGTAATAACCGTAAACTACAGGAAAATAATTCTATAATGCAAGCAATGCGTACATACAAGAAAAACTATTATTCATCTATTACGGGGAGAGAGGTACGTACATTCCAGCAATGTCAAATCAAGATTCAAACAACACTTCAGAGAATCAAATTTTTGAGAAGATGCAAGTTAAACAATATAGTGCCAAATTTTTTGAAGTGGAAAGTTCGAACTCGTAATACCTACACCAGTGAATTTAAAGGAAAGCTACAAATGTTAATGATAGGACGACTAATCAGGGACTCGTACTCAGAATTGGACAGCCTTTCTCGTAAGACATATGATCTCCACATAACATTATCAAATTCCTTGCATCCACTCATATGGGATAAAGTAAACAGAGCTACACAACAAGTCGTAGAACACTACATCAAGCTTTCAGAAAGGAGACTTGATAGGAAATTCTACCAGCTAATTCAAGAAGAACAAGTTATATACAACAACAATGAAAGAAGGGAAGCAGTTAATGTCACTGGTAAAATAGAAACTAAGAACATTGACAACAGATTATTTATAAATCTTACGGATATTGAGGTACCTGATGAGTATATAGAAATTTTTCAATTCGGAATGAAATTTTCAGTTGGTAGTGCTTATATACACAAGGAAGATTTTGTGATTTCAATAGAGAAAGCACTGAATTTCTTAGATGATGAGGAGGAAAAGAGAAAATTACGAAGTCTCACACATGATGCTCTTGATGAACGGTTAAGTTTTGAATACAACAGAAGAAATAACAGAGGTCCAAAATACACGGAACGGGAGAAAGAGCATATAAGGTTGGGGAAAAAAGTTCATGGTTTCAAGATCTGGTTGAAAGAAAACAACATTTTCTTAATAAAATCGGACAAGGAAAATAAACCTGTCCTTATCCGAATTAAGGACTATAAAGAAAAAATGGAAGAATGTTTCAAAGTAAACAATTTCACAGAAACCTCTCGAAACCCTATAACTAAAATAATAAATGAGGTAAAGAAAGTAATTGGAACCAGTATCACGATACCAAGAGAAATGAAGAAAAAACTCATTGTCAAAAATTCAACCCTGCCGATTGCCTTTGGACTACCAAAAACTCACAAACCGGGAACTCCAATACGACCCATCATTGCAACTTTCACACATCCTGCATACAAACTATCCAAATATTTAGTTGAAAGACTTGCTATAATTAAACAACAAACACCATTCAGTGTTAAAAATGCATTTGAAGTGAAACAGAAACTAAAAAATATTGTTTGGAATAATGAGTATCGTATTGCAAGTTTTGATGTTGAAAATTTATATCCTAGTGTCCCAATAGAAGGTGCCACAGATGCATTACACAGATGGCTTATTGTGATGAAGGTTAACCCAGTAGAATCATGGGAAATGGTTCGATGGTTTACTGTATGTGCAAATTACAATTACTTTATATTTGATGGCAAAATATATCAGCAAAGTAATGGTCTATCAATGGGAAACCCAGTATCCGGAATCATCTCCAGCATTTTCCTTCATTACATAGAATCTCCAATTGTTAATGCCATAGGTGCGGATATCAAACTCTACATCAGATATGTGGATGATGTGCTAATTATCGCTAAAAATGAGAACACCATCATGGACGTATTTAAATTGTTAAATGAATCACATCGTCGCATAAAATTCACTTGTGAACCCATGAATGACAATGTAATTTCTTTCCTTGATCTGCAAATTAAGACAACTAACTCAACAATTCAAACATCAGTCCATAGGAAAAAATTAGCGGGGGAAAAATACATCCATGCCAAATCAGAACATTCGCGTATAACAATGGATAACATATTTTTTAATTTTTTCCTGAGAGCACAAAGACTATGTTCTAATAATGAGGATATCAAAAATGAAGAAGAAAGGCTCTTTAATATAGCAAAAGAAAATGGTTTTCACACTAACAGAATAAACCAAATCAAAAAACAAGTTGCAAGAAAACTAAAGGAAAAGAGAAATACAGACAAAGATGAAAAATCTGTTGAAAAGAAATTTGTGTGCATTCCATTCCACAAGGGATTCTCACATAAAATTGCAAAAATTTTTAGAAGTTTTAATTTCAAAATTGTTTTTAGATCACCAAGAAGTTTGGAATGTACATTTAATGAATTCAAAATGAGAAACTCTCTACCAGATGTGGAAACCACAGGAATATATAATATAAGTTGTTCATGTTCAAAAGATTATGTGGGACAAACAGCAAGGAAAATGGCAATAAGATGGCACGAACACGATTTGGACATTATAAATCTAAACCCAAGAACAGGTTTGTCAAGTCATATCATCGAAGAGAAGCATTTGATTAAAAAGAGAAGGGTTTTAAAAAGATTAACGGGAAACACAGAGTTGAATGTCTGGGAAGCTTCGTTCATTGCAGAAGAACACTGGAATAAATTAAATAATGAAAATGGTAACATAGATCCAGTATGGAGTTTTCTTTTTCACAAATGGAGTAAGCCACCATCTTTAAAATTTAATATAACAGAAAACATCAAGAGACTTTGTGAAATCAATGATGAATTTGAATTACCTGATGATATTTTGGATTCATAATTTTTTTTTTTATTTATTTATTTATTTATTTATTTATTTTTTTTTTTTTTAAATCTGAAATAAAAATAAAACAGACTGTTTTTTTCACAGTTAAGTTGCTATATTACAACAATGTAACATTGACAACATCCATTATATAACAGATTATTTTTGTTTAAAAAATTACTAACCATTGTTATAACTGTATCTTTAATCAAAATGAAAATAAATGTCTGATGAAAGGAGCGTGTGTTCTCCTGAAACGTCACAAAGAAAAACTGTTTTCTTATGCTTGTAATAACCGTAAACTACAGGAAAATAATTCTATAATGCAAGCAATGCGTACATACAAGAAAATCTATATATTTCTAGCTTTTGAGATGAATCTATTACTTCCTATTCAACATTTATTTACTTTTGAAATTCTGAAGTGATACATTGCCGGTTGCAGATGGCTGCCATTACTCTGCTGCACGTGGATTAACTCAGCTTTTACTCGCTGATCTCGAAGGGTAAGGTTGACCCTCTTTTTTACTCCCAGATTACCCGGCGTTTCTGTTGGTGCAACAGATAAACAGCCGATTCGTGGGTTAACTCTTGAGTTTACTCTTACTCACGAGTAAATCGACGTTGGTGCAAACGGGCATCAGTGTTTACTATGGTGAAATTAACAGTAAAACTAAAATTTCAGAGAAAGTCTCCAATTTATACTTTATTTACTTTGTACCTTTCAATCAATTTTATACATATTTCTCCTTGTAATAGAATTTTTTTCATCCATGAAGAAATGTTTCAGGAGATCCCAAATCAAAGCATCGCTGAAATTAGAAATGTGTTGTGACTTATCTAAGTTAAGGTTATAATGTTGATGGCAAACAGTATGAAATGGCAACTTCCTATGAATTCAATTGCTGTTTTAAGTCAAGTTTATGGACAGATAGACAAACGGTACTGGACCTACATTTTAAAGTGGGATCCAAACCACTGTGCAATGTGCCTCCACCAGGTATCAAATCTTGGGACCCAATAATTACAAGGTGGCAACATTAGCACTATGCCATTGTGGAGGCCCTTCAACATTCTTTGACTATTGTTTTCCCTGTGAATGTGGTTAACACATTACATAAATTTATATGGACATGTGGAATGCTTCTAGATTTCAGTAGCATGGATTACATGCAGCTAATATTTTACCCACATGACATAAGTTCTTCCATTCATAATATTGGTTTCACAAGAGTCACTTTGATAGTAAATCACAGGACCTTATTATAATTAGACATATGAACCTTCCCATTGTGGTTAAAGTGTTGATAAAAAACAGCTGGGTTTTTATCTAATTTTGAACCACCACAGGTGTTTTTATTTCTCACTTACTACAGCACCTTGAATAGGTAGTGTGCAAAACGACCCAAAAAACTGGTTCCAGAGGCAGATGACAGTGTGATCAGTATCGCTTGTGATTTTCTTATGAAAGCAATGCAGCTTAGTTCGTTTTTAGAATACATTGTTTAGATTTGTTTATCTTTTATCTTCAAAGGCAGTAAGTGAATTGATGGAAACAGTTATATTTGTGAAGTGATTTGCAGTCACGAAATGCCACTAATTTGGAAAGAAAAGTAAAATAAATAAATAGCATGGGTAACACAAGAAGAAACATCGCAATGTGATTCTGGATGTCAAGTATTGGATTGTGTTTATACATGTAGAGTCTATTTTATATGTTATTAGAATATAAATAATATCCTGAGAGATATTTCATACCTAGGAGACAAATCACATGTGTTGCATGGAAGCGAGCAGTCGGTAATCAATGCAGCCTTTTGAACCGTAGGGACACAAGCTCGGACTGAACCGTTTTCTCACGATTTTAGACCAAAGGGGCACACAACACACGACACGAGACCTTCGGTCCAAGGCAGCTTTCAGACTGAAGCGACATGCGACACATGTCACTTGGGAATGAGCCAATAAAGAGCAACATTTCACACTGTAGCAGCATGATAAGCTGCACAGGCCATGTCGCAAACTATTGAGGAAATGGATCAGTTTGAGCGGCACATACGGCTTATCGTGTCCCCTAGATCTGTTGTTCTCACAATTAGCAGCAAACCCTTGCTAATAGACTGAAGGCATCATGTCGCTTGTCACCTCGTTGCAAACTCCACCTGTGGCATATCACTTTGGTCTGAGTACCCTTCCTTTAAGGAGCTTTCCGACAGAAGTAACAAGCGGCACGTGAATAAGACATGGTTTGCTGGACTGTCATGCACAATGAATGATATTTTACAGTCCGGAAGTGTTTGTGTCACTAGTAACTTCAGTGTGAACATCTTGTATTGCTTGTCCCATTGGTCTGCTTATACTCATGTCGATGGCACTAAGGGAGTTATGTAGGTTTTCCTTTGTCATTTCATGCAATCATCAGCTATCATCATCACCACGATTAGTTTCAAGCGGAAGTGAGTGTGCATTTCTTTTAAAAAATGTGTACAATAATAATAATAATGAACCTCTTTGTGTAATTCATACACAAAAATTCAGAGTTATGAAGAGCATTCCATGCGCATTTCTCCCTTATTATTAATGAAATTCAAGATAACTGGATGTGGTCGACTGTCTAGAATGTCTGTTAATATCTTCACGACCACTGTACCAAATATAGCAATTATCACATTGATAGAAATGCTTCATGTAAAAGAATCAGACATTGCAACAAAAAATACCACGTAATGATGCTGACACCCAGCACCTCTAGTAGACATCATAATGTAGAGGAACCACCAGAGAGCACACTACCTATTCAAGGTGCTGTATCTCTTACTAATGTGAGCCCAGTGATATGGACAATTGCCCAAAAATTATAGAAAAAAAAAACACAACTTCACCTCAAGAGTAACAAAAAATATTCAATACAGTACAGGAATAATTTTGATCATTGAATAGCTTCTTTCATTGGCAGTTTGGAAAATAATTATACTCTGACTTATTCCATATGTCAATTTTTACATGTTGGATTATGACTTTGTTTTGTAAAGTGAAATTTTTATGAAATCTGAATGTGTGACACTTTATAATGTAAATAAAATGTGAATATTCCTTACAGTTTTCATTTTAGAAAAATTAAAGTTAGGGCCATGCAACTTTTGATCAATCTGTTCAAACATATATTTTTAAAAAATTTAAATCTAAGAATTGCTGCAATCTTCAAGTGAATTAAAAATACATACCATGTTTGTATGCACTGTGAACAGTAACTATGTGCACAAGGAAGTATTACATCTGGTTTCCGTTCTAGACATATGCAGCACTCATCTAAATTTTCTCCACAAGAGGCATCGACTTCTTGCAGGAACATGGAAGCTGAGTATGGAGTCTGTATTTTCTTTGACAAATAGTTATCAGCACCCAAACTACAAGTCTCTTGAGAAGCACTAACTTCACTTGCACTTTCGCTTGACATCCTTTGTAATTCACTTGTTTCTCTACTAGACTGTAGATTATTGTGTTGTTGTGCACCATGTTGGGCTTCAATCTGGCACTGCATTGTTCTAAATACCTAAAGTACAAATGAATTTAGCTATTAGTTTATTTTAAAGCTGTTTAAATTTTCATTGCTACCCGTTCCATAACAAGATATTCAGACTTTAAATCAGTTCAACTATGTTTAAATTCTTCTTCTAACAACTGTAAACTAGAAGAAGAATTCTACAATGTAAGTTTTATGTACATACAAGAAGAATTATTGATTGATTGATTTAGTGTTTGTCCACTTTATGCACAGGAAGGCTAATCGGGACTGGACCTACAGTTTAAAGTGGGACCCGAACCACTATGTGCCTCCACCAGGCATCGAACCTAGGACCCCTTGATTACAAGGCAACGACACTACCACTGTGCCATCGGGGAGGCCCCACAAGAAGAATTATGCTTAATATCATTGCTCGACCACAGTTAATTGATTGATTTGGATTACTTTACTTTGCTTTTCTGCCATTTTGGCTAATTCCGAAGATGAGGATGGGTGATGATATGATGAACAGGCTGGGATTCAAATCTGGGACCCCTGGCATCACAGCGTGCTGTGCTAACCACTCTGCCAGGGTGGTCGGCTTTTCACCACAGTTAAAATTCACTTCTTACACAAATGTACTCTCCTGTTCAAATAAAGTGGCACATACATCAACCGTTCAACCCTATAAAGAATGCCACTATATTTAAACAGGAGTGTACAATAAACCATGTAACTTGTGCAGGAAAAACATATCTGATGGCAGGGAGGTGTTGAGACAAAAAAAAAGTTTTCTTTTCAAGTTACATGGAATTATTGTACATTTGCGTAAACAGTGCAACTATATTACGAAGGTCGTTCAGAAAGTCCTACCAGTTTCTTTTCAGAAAAAAAGTTATGAAGAGAATTAGTTTTTTATTTTATTGACCTGTTGCAGAATACATTTGGTCATTTACTCTGTGTCATTTACTCATAGTACTCTGTGAAAAAACAGGCAGAACTTTCCGAATGAAACTCGTACAAGTAATACACAATTTCTGCCAGGAAACTCCAACATTTTCAAAGTAAATGATTTTTTATTTCAGGTCATACAGCTGTGATTCTTGATGGAAGAGAAACAGATGCTCACATGTATACGTGGAAACTTTTTACTGTCTCAGAATCGCAGCGGCAGCTTTTTCTAAGACTCTGGTCTACTGAGTACAGGTTATATTGTGGAATGCAGAATCAAAACTGGTCAGTCAGGAGTAACAAGCCTTTCACAGTGTCTTCAGTAACAAGCTTTTGACTTGAAGTGTTATGATCATTTTTTGGTAACCATTAGTGTATTGAAAGGACACTGGTGGAAATTCCGGTGTCAGAAGAGTCTTCACATGTTTTCTACACCCACTTTGGGATTTCCACTACCTTTCAACACACTATCTATTGCTGAAAACCGATCATACTACTTTAATGATAGTCTTAAATATTGAAAAGTTATTTTGAAGACATAGTAGAAGTATTGTCACCCCTGATTGACAACGTTTTACCCCTCACACCAAGCAGCCTATGCCTGAGAGCTTAAGTGTATCATTTCAGAAAATGATCAACTGTGGTTAAAAATTGAAATAGGAAGTCTTTACTAATTTTAAGTGCTCAACAAGAATAAGAATAACATGTGTCAATAGGAGACACACAGGTATTAGTGTATAAATGACTCTGAGTACATATGTTCATTTGGCAATGCTGTGTATCAAACTTCAGACTGCAATATGTTGAATCAACCCACCACACAACAATCGAAAAAAGATTTTTTTTGGAGAGTGATCTTCCATTAGAATAATTAATATCACAAGTGGGACCAGTAGATGCTTGGAATTATTGGAAGAGCGAATAGTATTAATCATTGCACAGAATGCTGTCTTTCTGGGGGATAGGCATGTTTCAAGTATTAGCATGTCAATATTTACAGCAAAAAATAAACAAACCAAGCTTTCCTTACCCTAAGAAACTGCCTGAGGTTCAATAACCTGTAGCTCTCTACTTTCTCAGATGACTCATCGATCTTCACACAGGCAATTCGAACGGTTCCTTTCCATAACAGTGTAGAATCAGTTCCTTTCTTTACAGCAAAAATTAGCTGCTTTCCATCCAAATCAATACATGTTTTGGATCTACACAAATATGGGAAGAAAGTAATAATTGAAATATGATAATAAATTTAGCTTTAATTTGCACATACACTGCATTTTATATCGACATTTTTATACGTTTCAGCACACATTCTTTGGTAATGTCAAATATAATACAGTTAGTTGCAGTTACACCTAACAAGTCTTGGCTAATCTTGTATTTATTTGAAAGCACAATTATGAAGACTATTTGAACACATGTTGTAGTATGGCACACTATGCTGTACGAGAACCATATACACTTAGTAGACTTCCAGGTGAAACTCTCAATTAGTCTTCTACACTGTGATTTGCCTATTTAAAAAATTTTAATTGAGGATTGCATTCAAAGTGGTGACTTGTCACAGGTGAGTTTCATCTCTGCGGGAAGTCATCTTCCAATTCTCGAACAATGTGCACCACTTTGTAATTGTATGGTTCAACTATCTGCAAATGGTGATAAACTTCAGCAAGATTACACTTTTTAACCCGCTCCCCAACAAAAAAAAAATAGTCACTGAAAACACTTTTCAATGATAATTGCAAAGAACATAATGTTGTTCATGACTGACAATATCTGCCATGTTGGAACTGTGACTGTTATATAGAAGTATAACCAGTGTTTTCAACTAATTTTATCAAAATATCTGGTTTAGACAAAAAAGTTGTGGGTGAATGCAACTAACTTCACATAATAGCAAAATTTAAGGAAATACTTGCAGTCTGGTTGGAGTATAACATTAGTATGAGACAAGGCAAAGGGTGCTGCAGTGCAGCCAGATATGGTTACAGGGATTGAACAAGATGGCTCTAACCAGAAACAGATGGGTTGGTAGTTGGTAACAGCTAGCAGCTATGTTGAGTCCTGAGAGTATACCTGCATCAGTGGCATAGCGCAGTTCTCTGGCGGGCCCCTGCAAATGAAATATTGGGGGGCCCCTTGGCGATAAGAAAATTATGATGCCAGAGTAGGACGAATGTACAAAAGTTAGCTAGTCCCTCTCCCCACAGGCAAGTGGCCAGGGGGGAGGGAGGGCTAAGGGGGCTGCAATGGCAGCTGCTCATAAGAAATGAGCACCTTCCCCCCGCCAAATAAAATTCTGGCTATGAGCCTGCCTCCTCCCCTCCCACTTGTACAAGAAATTAACTTCTACCCCATACACTCTGCTTTCCCATTTTTTGTTATCAACTTATATATCAGTGTAGTACCTTCTTGAAACTAAATCAGGATGGTCTGAATCTCTGATAATTAACTGGATGAAGAATCTGGAAAAAATTCTCTTACTTCAACGCAGCAGCACAGCAACGAATCTTTTTTGAAGGAGGGGGAAGCTTACCGCTGCCAAATATTTTGTTCGTGATCCTTCATATTTTTTACTTGAAACATTTTTTTTAATGAAAGTACATACAATACACAGATATTCAAAAACATACTGTTTGGGGGGGAATTGTTTAAAGGATAGTAAACATGCATTTTTTTTACTTTCAGGTGGATGCACCTTCAGCTCCAAAAGCCATCCCCTGGCTACGCCAGGCCAAGATTCAACGTAAAGGTGCATCCCCACTATGCCAGCTGGCAAGGCTGCACTGCTTTGGCGATATTGTTGAACGTCCCCACAGCACTGCAGTGTGGATACATGCATCAGTCTTGTTCGACAGCTTGTTGGCAGCACACGTGAAAAACTCCGTGAAAATGACATGCACAGTTGGCAAAATTTGTGTTTTTTAAAAATAAACAAATACAACTTTTTTTGTTTTAAACAAATGAAACTTTTTTTGTTTTAAACAAATGAAACATTTAAAACAATGCTAAAAAGACTTATTTTCTAAGAATGATGATTAATAAGGAATCTGTTAGGAAGAACTGTGTGTCTAGTTATAAAGTAAACACTTGATAAACTTCTTCAAATACCTATTTACGCTACTCTTAAATCTTGCATGTAAGCTATTCGAGAAAGTTCAACTAATCAACAATATCCAAGTGCAAGCTATTCTGTCTTCTGAAATACATTTCATCGTGACTGCACCAAAATATTGACATTAACAACTATGTGCAGTGTGTCAAGTGCAGAACAAATCTGTTTCATACATATACTATTAAGTTTTATAAATGTTAAAAAAAAGGCCAGGTGCTTTAAATGGACCCCACAGGTACTCCTTACAATGTGTTTCTTTGTTTACTGAATATATATTTTCAGCCATTGTGCACAATAAACAAAATGACACAGATTGAATGAAAATACAAAGTTACAAAACACGCAAATACCCAAAGTATCAAATATCAAGTATGAAAATGTATTTTAAACAAGTCTAAATAAACACTGTGTTTGAAACATTTGTAAAAAAAAATGTCGCGTGTTTTAAAGGTTTAAAATAAGTTACATATTATGCATATATGTTTTATATTTCTGCACTGCTGTAACTTGCGAGTCCGTGCACTCCACTCCATGATCAAATGTTGAGGAAACAAGACCTAATCCTTCCTCAACCTATTTACACACACACACACACACACACTTGGCACCACTCGGTACATCCCCCACTTCGAGCGATAGCACGATCTCCTTTGAAGAAAACTGCTACTAGTTGGGTTGGAATTGGCCATTTGACATAAACCGAGGACATGTGCCCACTTGCTCAGCTTTTGCGTGCGGCCTTGCCAACTGGCATAGTGGGGACGTAATAGGGGCCAAACAAAAAATTCATCTGCAAACTTGAACAAATTCAATACATGAGTGTTTAGGAAAATATGAATGCTTCAATAAAAAAAGAGTATATTCTTGTCTTGACTCTTTGCACATTCTTTTATGAATATCGTCGATACTAGAAACGCTCACAAATTATTATATAAGAAGTTTCGCTGTTTTTGGATTTACATTAGTTTACCGAGTAAGATAAGGAAATCGTTAGAACAGCGATCCTGTTCGTGAATATCTGGAACCTTTCCGCTCAGTCTCGTCAGATATTGCATTGGTACATTCCAGTTTGTTATTTTTTTTTACATATTTCACTACATTTTTCTTTTCCGTGTGAAGTAAATTTGTTACTACTGTTAAACGTACGTAATGGTATTATAGCATTTATATAAGTTTCCTTGAGATGCATTGTTGCTAGGGGACTTAGCATTATATATTATATATCAGGACGTCTATATTGCCTTCATCCTTTGTGCTTCTCTTTTTTTACACTTTGCTTGTTAATTATTATTATTATTATTTGTCATGCCTTGTAGATTCGATTGTTCTGACAGAATTATCCTCCTGTGCAGTATCTTTACACAAATTTGGATTCTTTTTTTTCTGATGATTTATTTTCCTTAAGCAGAGCAGATATTTTTTGTCATCGAGCTGAAGAAAACATCCAATCCTTGATCAAGCACAAAATAACACTTGCACAAATTGATTCTTTTAATAAGCATTATTAAGACAAAGTATTGAGAAGACTCTTGTATAATGTATTATTCATTGTAATGCATCGCTAGTTGTTAATATCATCGATATAGTACTCTGCACTGGCATACGCAGGATTATTTTCGGGAGGGACTGGAATTGTAAATGTGGATAATACATAACTTCATTTGGGGGGGGGGGGGGGGTTGATACACAATAAAATATTTTGTATATTTACAGATTTCATTGTATTAAAATTGTACTTGAAGACAGAAATGGTACGAGGGCCACTATTTATATTTTGAGCCTTGCCAACACTGATTGAAGTTAGGCGCGATTTGACGTTTGCACGGAATCGTGTGGCATTATTGACCATAACGTACTTCAAATGTTTTGTCAATAGCTTGATTTGTGTTGTTTATGTTGCCTTGGAGATTGCACGACAACAATAAAATGGAATTAACTCGAGAACATTTTCGTGCGATGATTTTTTACGATCTTCGACGTGGATTATCAAGACAAGAGTGCATCGATCAACTTACTTCCACATTTGGCGATGAAGCCCCATCCTTTGCCACTGTGAAACGCTGGTATAACGAATTTAATCGTGGCCGCCATTCACTCACCGACGAGATTCGCGAAGGTCGTCCAAAATCAGTTGTTCAAGAAAACATTGATGCTGTGCAAAACCTAATACTGCAAGATCGTCATGTGACATACTGTGAGATTGAGGCAACCATAGGCATTAGTTCCACCAGCATATATAAAATATTACATGATCATTTAGCTGTGAGAAAGGTATGTTCTCGTTGGATCCCACACAATTTGACAAAAACTCAAAAAGACGCTCGCATCAATTGGTGCAAACAAATGCTCAATAAATACAATCGTGGTGCTTCAAAAGACGTATATAAGATTGTAACAGGTGATGAATCATGGATATATGCATATGAGCCGGAACGTAAACAGCAGTCGACTGTATGGGTGTTTCAAGATGAACCCAATCCAACAAAAGTTGTTCGCGCTCGAAGCACATCGAGCACATCAACCGCCATACAGTCCTGATTTGGCACCCAATGACTTCTTCTTGTTCCCGAATGTCAAGAATAAATTGCGTGGACAACGATTTTCTTCGGTGGAAGACGCCGTTGATGCATTCAAAAACCATATTATGGAGGTGTCTCAAGAAGATTGGAAAAACTGCTTTGACAAATGGTTCGAACGAATGCAAAAGTGTATTGACCATAAAGGAGAATACTTCGAAAAACAATAAAGCAGTTTTCAATGCCAAATTCCTGTTTTTTCATTGTTAGGCTCAAAATATAAATAGTGACCCTCGTAATCAGGGGTCATTTTAAGCGGAACTTGTATTTCTGCCTTTCTTTTTTTCTACTTCTCTACTGATTTTTCACTTGAAAATCTCAATTTCCTCAAAATTTCGCAATGGACTGTTGCTCCACCAGCTCGCCAGTGGTAGTCAGAGACAACACCATGCTAATGAAGGTAAAGCTTTCTGTTTCGTCAAGATTTCCATTTCGCGTTCTGATAGGACTTGTGATCCAGATAACATTCACGCTTTTCAAGGTGGGGGAGTACAAAATCATACAGGATATAACAAATATTTTAAAACAACCAAACACACAAATAAAAACGCCTTCTTTGTGTTACTTCCATATGGCATGAATAGAACTTCTATCCATGACAAGGCTTCCATATCCTAGAGTTTTTGGTAATGGATGTCTTATTTTCATAGTGAAACCAACTTTAAATAAATATTGTTGGCAATATTGAAAAAAAAAATATTTTGTATGTGTAATGTTCATACTTATTGAGAAATTTGCCTTGCCCCCACTAAAGTGGTGATAATTGTTATGTATGTATGTATGAATTTTCTTTGGACTAAATCACTTTCCACAATATATGTAAAGGTATTGTTTTTCCAAGCGCTATGCATTTTGCTAATGAACCCTATCGAGCATGTCTTTTTCTTCATTGGCCACATGAATATTTACTTCAGTAAGTCATTGCTTCTTTAATGGAATCGATTTTAAGATGTTCATTTTGCGCAAATTACTTTCTTTTTACCATTTTCAGTGATATCTTCTTTGAAAATTCTAGTTTTTATGCTGAATGAACAAAAAATGTTCGTTCCTTGTGTGTTTTAAACTTTCCCAATAAAGCATTAATTAAATCCAAAGAATCATATGCACTTATCAATTCGTAAAACTCCTGTGAGGCAAGTAAAAGTGTCATTCAATAACATATCCAGGAAGCAGCACTCTTTCCAGTTAAAAAAAACAAACTCACAATAATGTTGACTTTTAATAGTGGCAAATAAAAGAATGTCAAATTTTGGCATAACTTGCTATCCAAATCTAAATGCTAAAATTACATTTGAATTCTTTTAGTTTTTAAGTCCACTTTATGCACAGTAAAGCCAATCGGAACTGGACCTACAGTTTAAAGTGAAATCCGAACCACTAAGTGCCTCCACTGGGAATGCTAAAAATACATTTCAAATATTCTTGCTGCTAGATGGTTTCCCTCCATGTAAAGCAAAGCCTTGCACCTCTCCTAGGGGTGGCGCTGGTTTCATAAATATAATTACTTCTTGTAAGCTAATAACTTCTTGCCTCTTGCATTGGTAAAGAATTTCTTCCATACCTTTCATAATTTTTGCATGAATTAAACAGTACAACCCTACTGTTATTTGCTAAGTCTACATAATAAAGTATCCAAGTATGCGAAGAATTTCTTCAAAACTTGAAGGGATAAGACAATACATCCACTATACAAAGCAAAGTGAAAAGTTGAAAACATGGACAGGCAGATACAATGAAAGGAAGGGGACAGACAGAAGAAATGATAGATTGGAAAACCCTGAGAAGCAAGAGATTATTAAGGGCCAGGACCTTATAAGTGTTTTTCTTTTTAAATACGTGACAGCATCAAGTCCCTTTGCCACCATTTTTCTAGTGGAGTCGACAGAGAATACCGATGAGAAGAATTGACAATAAGATTACGCATGCACGATGTGCGTGTGTGAGAGAGATAGAGAAAAGGGTGGGGAAGAGGAAAAAGGTATGTAAAGGATAAATAAGAAAATGTACACCAGCAAAAGGAAATGGGGAAAGAAATACAGAGGAAATCAGGAGAGAGGGGGCAAAGAGGGAGAGAGAATACATGTTTGTGAAACTACATATACATACACACAAATGCGGGCGTGTGTGTTTGTACATATATATATATATATATATAGCCACAAGGGCTAAATAATAGTTTTTCTTGTATGTACGCATTGCTTGCATTATAGAATTATTTTCCTGTAGTTTACGGTTATTACAAGCATAAGAAAACAGTTTTTCTTTGTGACGTTTCAGGAGAACACACGCTCCTTTCATCAGACATTTATTTTCATTTTGATTAAAGATACAGTTATAACAATGGTTAGTAATTTTTTAAACAAAAATAATCTGTTATATAATGGATGTTGTCAATGTTACATTGTTGTAATATAGCAACTTAACTGTGAAAAAAACAGTCTGTTTTATTTTTATTTCAGATTTAAAAAAAAAATAAAAAAAAAAAAAATAATAATTATGAATCCAAAATATCATCAGGTAATTCAAATTCATCATTGATTTCACAAAGTCTCTTGATGTTTTCTGTTACATTAAATTTTAAAGATGGTGGCTTACTCCATTTGTGAAAAAGAAAACTCCATACTGGATCTATGTTACCATTTTCATTATTTAATTTATTCCAGTGTTCTTCTGCAATGAACGAAGCTTCCCAGACATTCAACTCTGTGTTTCCCGTTAATCTTTTTAAAACCCTTCTCTTTTTAATCAAATGCTTCTCTTCGATGATATGACTTGACAAACCTGTTCTTGGGTTTAGATTTATAATGTCCAAATCGTGTTCGTGCCATCTTATTGCCATTTTCCTTGCTGTTTGTCCCACATAATCTTTTGAACATGAACAACTTATATTATATATTCCTGTGGTTTCCACATCTGGTAGAGAGTTTCTCATTTTGAATTCATTAAATGTACATTCCAAACTTCTTGGTGATCTAAAAACAATTTTGAAATTAAAACTTCTAAAAATTTTTGCAATTTTATGTGAGAATCCCTTGTGGAATGGAATGCACACAAATTTCTTTTCAACAGATTTTTCATCTTTGTCTGTATTTCTCTTTTCCTTTAGTTTTCTTGCAACTTGTTTTTTGATTTGGTTTATTCTGTTAGTGTGAAAACCATTTTCTTTTGCTATATTAAAGAGCCTTTCTTCTTCATTTTTGATATCCTCATTATTAGAACATAGTCTTTGTGCTCTCAGGAAAAAATTAAAAAATATGTTATCCATTGTTATACGCGAATGTTCTGATTTGGCATGGATGTATTTTTCCCCCGCTAATTTTTTCCTATGGACTGATGTTTGAATTGTTGAGTTAGTTGTCTTAATTTGCAGATCAAGGAAAGAAATTACATTGTCATTCATGGGTTCACAAGTGAATTTTATGCGACGATGTGATTCATTTAACAATTTAAATACGTCCATGATGGTGTTCTCATTTTTAGCGATAATTAGCACATCATCCACATATCTGATGTAGAGTTTGATATCCGCACCTATGGCATTAACAATTGGAGATTCTATGTAATGAAGGAAAATGCTGGAGATGATTCCGGATACTGGGTTTCCCATTGATAGACCATTACTTTGCTGATATATTTTGCCATCAAATATAAAGTAATTGTAATTTGCACATACAGTAAACCATCGAACCATTTCCCATGATTCTACTGGGTTAACCTTCATCTCAATAAGCCATCTGTGTAATGCATCTGTGGCACCTTCTATTGGGACACTAGGATATAAATTTTCAACATCAAAACTTGCAATACGATACTCATTATTCCAAACAATATTTTTTAGTTTCTGTTTCACTTCAAATGCATTTTTAACACTGAATGGTGTTTGTTGTTTAATTATAGCAAGTCTTTCAACTAAATATTTGGATAGTTTGTATGCAGGATGTGTGAAAGTTGCAATGATGGGTCGTATTGGAGTTCCCGGTTTGTGAGTTTTTGGTAGTCCAAAGGCAATCGGCAGGGTTGAATTTTTGACAATGAGTTTTTTCTTCATTTCTCTTGGTATCGTGATACTGGTTTCAATTACTTTCTTTACCTCATTTATTATTTTAGTTATAGGGTTTCGAGAGGTTTCTGTGAAATTGTTTACTTTGAAACATTCTTCCATTTTTTCTTTATAGTCCTTAATTCGGATAAGGACAGGTTTATTTTCCTTGTCCGATTTTATTAAGAAAATGTTGTTTTCTTTCAACCAGATCTTGAAACCATGAACTTTTTTCCCCAACCTTATATGATCTTTCTCCCGTTCCGTGTATTTTGGACCTCTGTTATTTCTTCTGTTGTATTCAAAACTTAACCGTTTTTTCCTTGTGTATATAAGCACTACCAACTGAAAATTTCATTCCGAATTGAAAAATTTCTATATACTCATCAGGTACCTCAATATCCGTAAGATTTATAAATAATCTGTTGTCAATGTTCTTAGTTTCTATTTTACCAGTGACATTAACTGCTTCCCTTCTTTCATTGTTGTTGTATATAACTTGTTCTTCTTGAATTAGCTGGTAGAATTTCCTATCAAGTCTCCTTTCTGAAAGCTTGATGTAGTGTTCTACGACTTGTTGTGTAGCTCTGTTCACTTTATCCCATATGAGTGGATGCAAGGAATTTGATAATGTTATGTGGAGATCATATGTCTTACGAGAAAGGCTGTCCAATTCTGAGTATGAGTCCCTGATTAGTCGTCCTATCATTAACATTTGTAGCTTTCCTTTAAATTCACTGGTGTAGGTATTACGAGTTCGAACTTTCCACTTCAAAAAATTTGGCACTATATTGTTTAACTTGCATCTTCTCAAAAATCTGATTCTCTGAAGTGTTGTTTGAATCTTGATTTGACATTGCTGGAATGTACGTACCTCTCTCCCCGTAATAGATGAATAATAGTTTTTCTTGTATGTACGCATTGCTTGCATTATAGAATTATTTATCTTGTAGTTTACGGTTATTACAAGCATAAGAAAACAGTTTTTCTTTGTGACGTTTCAGGAGAACACACGCTCCTTTCATCAGACATTTATTTTCATTTTGATTAAAGATACAGTTATAACAATGGTTAGTAATTTTTTAAACAAAAATAATCTGTTATATAATGGATGTTGTCAATGTTACATTGTTGTAATATAGCAACTTAACTGTGAAAAAAACAGTCTGTTTTATTTTTATTTCAGATTTAAAAAAAAATAATTTTATTTTAAATCTGAAATAAAAATAAAACAGACTGTTTTTTTCACAGTTAAGTTGCTATATTACAACAATGTAACATTGACAACATCCATTATATAACAGATTATTTTTGTTTAAAAAATTACTAACCATTGTTATAACTGTATCTTTAATCAAAATGAAAATAAATGTCTGATGAAAGGAGCGTGTGTTCTCCTGAAACGTCACAAAGAAAAACTGTTTTCTTATGCTTGTAATAACCGTAAACTACAGGAAAATAAGGGCTAAATAAAAAGTGAAAGAGGAGAGAGGAAACACTCACCGGACAAAGAAAAAATTCAAATTTTCGTGATGGTGTATCACATCTTCAGGAGTAGAGAGACGTCTCTCTACATATATATATATATATATATATATATATATATATATATATATATATATATATATATATATATATATATATATACACACACACACACACCCACCCACCCACCCACCCACCTCGGGGTCTCCCTGCATTGTGGAGTTGGAGGGGTGGCTGCTATGCCACTAACCTGCATGCATGACTGCTATACAGATCTATTCCCAACTGTGAAATCAGTTTTGTACAATTTTTACACATGACTCCCAATCTTACCTCCACATACGTTACCAGGACTGCATATTTAGTGAGTATAAGAAGAATATATTGTGCATTCATACCAAAAACAGTATAGTTCCTTCAAAACGTTTCTTACTCTCACATTGTATTGAGTGTACTTAATACTTACAGTGCATTTAATTGTGCAAGATAATTCTGAAAATCATCATATGTCAGAACAGCAATTTCTTTAATAATATGTGCATGTCGAAATAGTTCTTCTTGGAAACAACCAACTGTATCCGGGATGTGATTCTCTGAGCTGCTGGATTGACCCATACCTACAAACAAGAAATATATAAATTATAATACAGTATGAAAATAATCAGTAACAATTTACTTATACAAAGGAAACACAGGTTGTTTGAACCGAAAGACATAGCACACTGCAGTGCATAATAATGACTGAACTGCAAACCTAACTAATTTAAAGTAAAATTTCTGGAAGGCTTATTTCTTTATGGAAAACTGGTGTAGAGGAGGGATAAGGGTAACTGTTCAGATTGATTTTTTTTAAAATTATCCTAGCAGGAAGACTAATTATCGTAGAGGTACTAGTTTACTATCCTTCGGACACATTTATTTATTTTTACAGAAGAAACTACTTACTGTAATAAGTTCCTGTAGCATTGTCGAACATCGGGAAGGTGTTTTGTGTGATGTGGGAATGTTTCATAGCTGAAATTCATGTTGTTTGTTGAAAATTAATTCTCCGACGGAGAATAGATAGCCCCACGAACCATTGGCGCGTGGATAGGTTAGTTCTGTTAGGTTAGGAAACATAGTTAAAATTTGGTGTCGTGTTAGTATCAGGATCTAGAAATTGGAAATAATTGCGAACCATTGACGCTAGCCCCACAAACCATTGGCGCTAGCCCCACGAACCATTGACGCTAGCCCCACAAACCATTGGCGCTAACCCCACGAACCACTGACGCTAGCCCCACGAACCACTGATGCTAGCCCCACGAACCATTGATGCTAGCCCCACGAACCATTGACGCTAGCCCCATGAACCATTGACACTAGCCCCACGAACCATTGGCACGTGGTTAGGTTAGGCAAACATAGTTAAAATTTGGTGTGGTAGTATCAGGAATATATATATTTGGTTGTGAAACAAAAAAAATCGCGAAAATCGACAGTTTCCATTCCGAAAACTAACGCCTTATTTTCGCTTATTTTGCAATTTCTAGATGTTCTACACCTTCAGGAATGTTCTGCGAAGCAGATACGTAAGTACGAATGTCAAAAATTGACGAAACGAAAAAATTAGAGGTGTCCGAAGGATAGTAAATTTTTACCAAAAGTTATTTATGTTGAAAAAAAAAAAAAAACTTAAAAATTACCTTATGCAAGCATGTGCGCTTCCCATTGACAATGTATTTTCCGTTGACAAGCAACTAAGTATATGATTGATTTGGTGTTTTAAGTCCACTTTATGCACAGTAAGGCTAATTGGGGTAACGATTAGATAAGCCGGAGACACATTTCTTGAAATTTAAAGGAGAAAAGACGAGAAAGTACTTACGGAAGCCGGGGAAATTGTTTTTTCGAATCGTGCACCTTATTTGGCCTGTAAGTAAGGTATTTTTCGTCATTCATGCATCTCTGTTGCACGATAGCTTGTGCCACCATTGCCATCGACTACGTGAATCAAATGTTCCGTGCGTTCGGTTATGTAACCCCCTGTCAGTGTAGCAACCACGCGGTAGTTTGACAAGATGACGTGTCAAGGTTGTGTTGTGAAATTGTTCCCGGATATTGAAGACCCACGAGATTTTTTTAATTGAACATGGAATCGTGAAGGAAGAAATGGAATGTCCTAAATGTTCTAGTATATGTATTGCACGGGATGGGAAGTGTGTCTATATGTGTACGAAAGTTCATTTTTTTTCTGTTGTTTAAATTTATTTTTCTAAAATTTCCTAACCTAACTGAACCTAACCTAACCTTCCGTGAATGGTTTGTGGAACAATTTTCGATTGAAAATGTTTTGTGAATAGCTTGTGCGGCATTTATAGATACTGCATATCAGCTGACGACAGACAAGATGAGTCAAGATTTGGCCGCCGAATTAGCAACGACAAATAAATAATTATAATGTTAAAAATAACTATTTTTTCATGGAAAAAAAAGTGATCCCAACTTGAAAAATGTTCCACTATACATATGAGGTAAGTAGAAATGATTTTTATTTGAAAATAAACGAGTTAAATGTGTCTCCGGCATATCTAACTGGTACCCTAATCGGGACTGGACTACAGCTTTAAGTGGGATCCGAACCACTATGCGCCTCCACCGGGTATCGAACCCAGGGCAACTAAGTATCGTACAATAGTCGGAAATAAATGTAGAAGTAAATCGCAACCTTAGTAGAATGCACTTGGGGACTTTATTTTAATGCTAAGAGAACAAAACCTGGCCTGCCTAACCTTACTACGAAAGCATATACTGAACAAAATCTTAAGTAATTACTAAAACTCCACACTACGTGTGAACAGAAGTAAACCGAAATTGAACCATGTTAAAAATGCATTCGTCGCATGATGAAATCACAAAAACACAAAAGGATCTTTGGCAAACTTGAATTCGTAACTAGCTACATTCAGACATGTAAAACAAGAAAATTTCCTTACTAAAAGTAGAATGTTACCCAGTACTCCAGCTCTTGGTCAGATGCTTGTCACTGCGACGACACAGGTTCAAGTTGAAATTAAACTCAGACGCACGAAAATAGAATACAGTTCCTTTAATTATTTCCGTGATTCAAAAATATTCAAAATGTATAGAAACTGTATTTTTCATTCAATATACGTTCCAATTCTTACATTTAACAAGTCTTTCCTTACATTTAACTTCCACAGTCACAACACAAAACCAAACCACACGTCCACTCGATATATCGATTTTGTCCACTTAAAACGCAAGTTGTACATAACGGGAAGTGTCATAAATATATAATATTTCTCGATTTTTAATAGCCGTATTGGAATCTAGAGAATTATCAATATGTAAAAAATACACTAAGTTGTTTGCATTGGAGACTTGCCCTTTACATTTTGCGAACTTGTTCGTCAACTTCACTCCTGGTGGACAAATCGACTTACCTCGCAGCTTGCCAAAGAAAGATGGCTGCGCTAGCAAGAAAGCAGTGTCTGCTGCTGACCAGTGAGTACAATTTATATAATCCTAAGCGAATGCACAGTACTTCATGATTCTTATTTGCTATTATGCACATACACAAAATTATTATTGAGTAATTGCTTCTTTTTTTTTTGTTCATTTCGGTCGGATAGGAATGTACTTGTAGCTCAAACCCCTTTAAATTTTTAATGTTTGTGTTACACATAATCTCTTCTGTAGTAGCTGGACTTCTCAGATTTATAATAGTTAGGCTGTCATCTCATAATTGTTAGGCCTAACCAAGCGTTTGTGCATTTCATTCAGAAATGGTTTTGGGTTAGATTCCCATATCGGTAAATTTCTCGTATCGGACAAACGGATTTCTTCAAATTTACAGGAGAAATTACGGTAAATTTCTCGTATCGGACAAACGGCTGAAATTTGCTAGTTCATTTAATTTGAATATTCGTACTTACGTATTCTGCATTGAGAAACATTGCTGAAGGTGGCATTTCGCTTATTTCACGGAAATAAGCTCTATTTGCGACATATCGAATAAGTTTTCTTCGTTTCTTTTTGCCTTCGGTAACACGCCAAATTGCGGTCACAGTTTCACTACCGTACTCGCCATGCAGTGTTTCCACCCCACTGCACCCAAAAATACCTACGTAGCCCCACAAACCATTCATACAAGGTAACCAAAAGAGTTCTTGCCGTTCAAGAGCAGTGATAAACAAAGAGCAATACAGTGGATGGTACGTATCTTTAGGTTTCGAAGTAATCTCCATCAGCATCCAACACCTTTTGCCAACGTTCCTGCAGCTGCACAAACCTGCTGATAAAACTCGGCGGGCTTGGATGCAAAGAAGTCCGTGAGTGCGTTCCGCAGGTCTCCCTCATTTGCGAAGGATCTCCCATGGAGGTGGTTGTCGAGGGAATGAAACAGGTGGTAATCTGTTGGTGCAGGGTCTGGTGAATATGGTGGATGGCACAGTGTCTCCCAGCCAAGATGCTGAAGGGTCTCCCGGGTCCTCTTTGCCACATATGGCTTGGCATTGTTGTGCAGGAACAGCACACCCTTGCGATTCACCAATGCCGGCTCCTTCTTCAGCAATGCACGGTGCACCCTTTGCAACTGCAGAGAGTAGAGGTCAGCAGTGATGGTCTGACCAGGTGGAAGGAGCTCGTAATGCACCACTTGCCGACAATTCCAACATACAGAGAGCATAACCTTTCGTGGGTGCAGAGGTGGTCTTGAGGTGTGAGGAACAGGGTCACGTGGCGACAACCAATGTCTGGTACGCTTGGGAGTGTCATAGAGGACCCACTTTTCGTCACCAGTGAGCAAGCGATCAAATATGGGTGTGTTCAGGTGCCGAGTGAGCAAGGACAAACAGGCTGTCACTTGTTGTTCCTTGTTTGCCGATAATGTGTGGGGTACCCACTTGCTTAACTTGTATGACTTCCCTATCCCATGCAGGTGGAGTCTGACTGTTTCAGCGGAAACATGGATCCTTTATGCAAATTCATCACACGTTAGACCACTGCCCTCCTCGATGGCTGCTATCAGGGCCTCGTCATCCAACACATGTGGTCATCCGAAAGGCTCACATCTCCCGAACGGAATTTCTGGAACCAATGCCTGGCAGTGCGTTCCTTCACGGCATTCTCCCCAAATGCCTGGCAAATGCGGCAACTTGATGCGGCGGCTGACAGGCCCACTTTAAAGTCATACAACAAACACAAGCGAACAAGCTGCTTCGATACCTCCATTTCTCTTCGACACTGGATGAGCTATGACTGCTGTGTGTGTGTAACGTGCCTGTATTACTGACAGTCGATGGTCAGACTAACTCCCAATTGCTTGTCAGGCACGTGCGTCATTTTGTTTCCCCTCTGTGAGCGCATGATTAATTGGACGTCAAAAACGGCAAGAACTTTTTTGGTTACCTTGTACGTAGCCCCATGAACCATTTCCGGTAAGGTTAGGTTAGGTAGGGTCATGTATAGGTTACAATAGTTAAAAATTGGTTTCAAAGAAATATGCGTAGCCCCACACATCATTCTCGCATAGCCCCACGAAGCATTGACACATAGCCCCACAAACCATTTGCGGAAAGGTACCTTCTTCAGTTACAAAAACACATATTTGGAAACACTGACCACGATTACGTCATCACACACATGCTACATTCACCTGGAAGTAAATGAATTCAAGAGCTTTCGTGCATCGGTCACACATTTATATGGGAAAATAGATGATTTACTGGCAAAATTCAATGAACGATACGAGAAAACACTTCCCCGAACTTCCAGAAGTATAAACAAAGAGCATTCGGTAAGTAATTTCTCCTGTAGAAATCCGTCTGTCCCTTACGAGAAATTTACCGATAAGAGCATCTAGAATGCGGATTTTAATTACAGGTAAGTTTGAAAACTGTGATTCACCAGTTACATGGTACAAAGCTGTAGAACCATGGACGTATGGGTCATGCACCATTGGCGAATAGCCCCCCCCCCACGCCATTCACAGGAAGGTTAGGTTAGGCAGACAGTTAAAATTTTGGGTCGTAGAACCATACATGCATAGGTCACGCACCATTGGCAAATAGCACCATTCACAGGAAGGTTAGGTTAGGCAAACATAGTTAAAATTTGGGGTTGTAGAACCATGCACGCATAGGTCATGCACCATTGGCGAATAGCCCCACGCACCATTCACAGTAAGGTTAGGTTAGTTGCAGTTGGGTTAGGCAAACATAGTTAAAATTTGTGGTTGTAGTATATCAGGAATATGTATATTTCGTTGTGAAACAATAGATCTTGCTATAAATAATGAGCAATTCTACATTGTTGGTTGAGATCATGGACCACATTATTTTCCGATTTCTAGACGTGACCAACAAATTTTAAGTTCAGATTCGTGGTTGTGAGGCCTAAATTAGTGAGTATGCAGAATATTAACAAAATTGGAGAATATCTCTATATTGTAAATTCGCTGCTTGAAATCTTACAGGTCTTTGATTTCGCAGGTGAATTTTTTTTAATAAAGATTATGTGCTGCTAATTGTGAATAATAAAATTCTGGACCGCGGAAATAAGTATTTACGACTGTACAGCCGTTTGAAGTTGCGAGGTGGTTGCTGTGTTGAAATTTCCACCAATTCCGGGCTCTGCCCCTGGGGTAATTAACCTAACGCTGCCGCGGTCCTGCCTCTGTTCCGCCTTTCTATATAGAGTCCCTTTTGAAGGTATGTTAGAAACTGGCCGGGGCCACCTGACCCCAATAATATTTTTCACACCGACACATTTAGGTACCAAAGAAATAAGGCTGAAATTAAACCTCAAAAGGTAACTTACCTCTTTATCTCAAGTGTAGACTGAATTGTGGGTCGAAGTTAATTTGAAAGTCCAGAAGAGAAGTCTTTGTTGTCCTTTTCCACAGAATACTACCTTCCCCTGTCCGTACCATCATAGAAATAAGAAGTTGCAAATTATGACATCCCACAAGTCATTCAGAAAATACAATTTCCTCGAAGCAGCCAGCAGACCATCTCCCTGCAAGTCATGTACGTCTGGTGTGATAAAGTCCTCTACGTCCTTCATTCCTTGAAGGTCGGTCAATCTCATCTTGGGTTGTTTAGTTCTTCTTTGTTTGTCAATTGGATGTCACACAAATCAAGAAATGTCTGAAATCAAATCTCCAACCTGCCAATACGTCATACCAATAACATATCGCAAATTATCCCGTTGGACAAGTCAATCATAAGAAGAAAAAAAAATGTTTAGACATGCGCCTGTGACATGAATCCAATATGGAAGCCCTGAAAAGCCGTATAGACGCAACGTACGTAAGGAACTTCAATATAAAAAAGACCTAAGTTTCCTAGCTGCAGATGTAAAAAAAAAAACCTTCCGTGCTATTTAGAAACACCCTTTGTTACAAGAAACTTATTTATTTGATGAAAACATTTGAAATGTTCGCGAAATCCAGGGTGTAAGATTTCGACACCGAGTCATTTTGGGTCGTAGTAATATCAGGAATATATATTTAGTTTTTTGATCTTCTTGCAAAACAACGGCATGGTTGGAAACACTGACAGGAGGTTACGTCATCAAACGTAGGCAACATCCGACTCTCATAGAGGAAGGAAAGAACAGCAACGGCAGTTGTGTATTGGAGAGATTTTTTTTGTGAAAAACACATGAATTCCCGCTCAAGCAGATTCAACGACGAAAGAAAATACCTCCAGGAACTCTCTACAAGGAACTATCTAAATTCGTTGTTCGGAGATGCAATTGTTACCAAACTCAAACCCCTTCACATTTTTAATGTTTGTGTTACACCTAATCACTTCTGTAGTAGCTGGACTTCTCGGATTTATAATAGTTAGGCTGTCATCTCATAATTGTTTGGCCTAACCAAGCGTTTGTGCATTTCATTCAAATGGTTTTGGGTTAATTCCTTCCACGGCAGGATTATTTCCTTGAATTTGTCCGTTTATTCTATTTTTTCTTAATATAATTCACCCCATCTTCACAATTAGCCTAAAGCTATTTAAAAGGAAATTACGGTGACCAATATACAAATACACAGTCATGTGGTTTGGGATTTTTTGTTACTATTCGAGGAATTCGGAAGATGCATGTAATTATTTATACAAATGCATTACAAAAATTTATTTTTTGGGCCCAAGTTCCTTTTGTTTCATTGCGATTTTATCATGCTATGAATGCAATTTTTACTTGGTTCGATTTCGATTTACGTCTTAAAAAATACTGCAGAGTTTTAGCGATTACTTAAGATTTTGTTCAATATGTGCTTTTGTGGTTAGCTTAGGCAGGTCAAGTTCAGTTCTCTTAGCATTAAAATAAAGTCCCTAAATGTATTCTACTAAGGTTCCGATTTACTTCTACATTATTTCCCATTCAGCCATAACTCACGTGGGTATTGTACTTGCATACAGTAGCCGGCTTGAGTATGTTGCCATTGCCATCGCAGAAATTTCCCTCAGCTGTTGACTGATGCATGTTGGTCAAGACGTACACCTCCCTTTTGTCTTTCCAACATTTCACAGTCAAGTCATTTTTCACCTGAACACGTATGTCTCCTCTCTTCAGTTTCAAGTCTGTCTTTGAAAAGTGGGGTGGGAGGCCTTTTCGTCGGGTATTGACGGTCACACTATTTGCTGCAAGATCATCAAATAGCACTGGAGAAAAGAAGTAGTTGTCCATAAATAACTTACAACCAACTCCTTGCATCTTCCCCGTCATCGCTACAACTAAAGCGTGCATCACATTCATACCTGGAGTGTGTCTTTGTCCTTGCCCAGATACACCGTCATGTCATATGTATATCCCAAAGAATCACAGAGTTTGTAGTTCTTGATCCCAAACCTCTTGTGTTTTTTTGGAACATACTGTTTGAAAATGACTTTGCCTTTGTATAAAACCATAGCTTCATCAACTGCTAAATGCTCTGTAGGATAGTAGCATTTAGAGCTTAGCTCATTGATCTTGTCAAAGACAAACCTCATCTTCCACAGCTTGTCATAATTTGGATTTTGGCAGGAGGGGTCCTTGGTATTGTCCTCAAAGTGTAGCACGTGCAAAAATCTGTTTCGTGAAATCTTCTGTCTGTAAAATGGTGTGTGGAGCTAGGGTTTCCTAGACCAGTAGTCTCTCCAACGTGATCTTCGGTCATGTCCCATCAGTAATGTCAACCCAATGAAAGTCTTCATTTCATAACGTCACGTTCGGGCTTTGTCGTTGGGTGATTTGTGATATGTTGGTAGTAATACTTGTTGGTCTTAGTCACCAGATGCTGGAAGATGTGTGTAGAAAAAGTCAGTGTAAAAAAGTCCAAGGGTGAGGATTGATTGTCAGTATGTCGAGCCTTCAGTCCAGTCTGTCCTAGGATAGGTTGCAGGTTGGGAGCAGTCCTATCGGTTCGGGGAGGGGGGTGCCAGTCGACAGGAGATTCAGGAGGAGGGGAAGGAGGACGTGTGTCTCATCTTTGTGACATATCATCAGATTCTGACGACATGTCAGAGGGAATGTCAAGTTCTTCTTCATCCCACTCATAGTCCGTATCCATTGCCTCCAGCTCATCTTGAATTTCATCAGAACGGATATCACTCGGGGAAGCCATGGTCAGCTATAAGCCTTTTGGAGATACTGCAGGCACAAATGACACTTTCATACGGCACAAGTCACACACACACTTGTCAGTTTGTGAGATATAAAAACCACCACACCACGAAAAACAACTTCAGGCACATGCACACTTCGAAAGGCTCGCTGATGGATGTGACCGCTCTGATAAACTAGACCGGAGTGACTAAAGTGCGCCAAATATTGCACTCTCTTCCATGTGCGTAACCAGTCTATTTTTAGACAGTGCAGGTCACATTGCAGCCACTTGAGAAACACTTGTGCTCGACAACAAAGACCTGTTTTCATCTGTGCCTAAATCTTTGCTTTGTTACAATGCAGTTTTCCTCAACCCCTCTTCCCCCCCTGCCCTTGTGCTGACATGGGGAAAGTTCCTTGTGACCTCGGGTCCCAAGAAGCAAACTTTTCACCCATCGAGTTTCCAGTGGTGGAAGAAACGCATTGCTTTAGAATAACAAATCCCACCATTGTTGTCGGAATTATTTTTTCTTTGAGAGAAAGCTGCACAAAAAAAAGCTGCCATTTTCCAGCATTTTTTGTTCAACACCAAGGTGTGCAAGAGACATTATTGTTTAATATATGTGTTAACAATAATATGAAAGAAGAAAATCGCAATTCCAGCCAAACATAGCGACATTATAACGTAAAAACTGAGCATAACAAGGTATCTCGATCAGGATACTTGGGCACCTGGGGGTTACAGGAAAGTATCTTGATCGAGATACTTGGGCACCAAGAGGTTAAGGGTTAATCACCTTCCTTTACTTGCCTTGTGTAAATCAGATTTTATAATTAAATATGACCAGGAATGTAAAAAAAAATAATAAAAAATAAAAAAAGGAGCAGTAAAAGAATCATCAATTGTACTATCTGATCCAAAGTACATCCCTGTGCGGAAAAGTAGGAGAATTTTTCAAGTTTCGTGAGACTGGATACCATCGAAAAAAAAACAAATGCCATCCACAAAAATGACGAAATGCCACATTTTCAAATTCCTAGGTTCATGATTATACAGTAGGAGTATTACTCGGCAATAACAAATAATTGCGTGGCGCAACAGCCCGTGAGGGCCTGCGCCTACCTATCGAATGCCCACCAGGAGTCAGCACGACGAACCTCCAGTTGTTGGTGTAGGTTTCCTTGACCAGGTTACACTATTTTTTTCTAGTCAATTTACATGACATACATAAAACACAAACATACAAGCTGTCTCACTCTTCTAATTTCTCTCTTTGTGAGATCAGCAATATGATCTCTCCGAACACACGTCACTTTGTTCTATATTAGTAATTGCTTTTTCAATTTGTAAAGTAGGTTGATTTGAATAGGCATTATTGACCTATGCTTTTCTCAGGCATGCTGGTAAAATTAAGTAAAAACAAATGAAAACATATAAGATAAGTCTACATTCAGACAAATAAAGCACATCACAAGTGCATCTCATAGTAGAACTTTTCATTGCCATATAATCTCAGTGAATTCGTGCTTTTATGATATTTTACATAGCCTGACTACAAAAACAAAATATAGAATGATATTATTTATATTGGCACAGAACTTATGATTTGACATTAAAGAACTTTTTTTTTTTGTTTTTTTCAGAATATCATGGAGCAGCAGTTAGTGTCACCTTATCACAAGCAGCTTACAGCACAGATGAAAATGTTGTTAAAAAGCTGAACTTGGCAGCCTTAAAGAAAGGAACTGGGGGAAGAAGCAGTTTTAATGGCACTGTTGCCACTGTTTTTGGTGCAAGTGGATTCCTTGGACGCTATGTATGCAACCGCCTTGGTAAAACTGGTACTCAGGTGAGCTTTTTCATGAAAAATTAATTTGGCATTTTGTGTACAAAGTGAGTGAGAAGCAAACTACTGGAGTTTGATAGTAATTAGTTACATGATTTCAAACTGCAACCTGTTTTAAATTTTGCAGCTTACAAACACATGGAATGAAGAATGATTTTTATATCATCTTGTAAGAGTAAAGGAGAATTACATGCTACATATATTTGTTGAAAGACAGAATTTTCCTCCCTTCTCCTCCTCCTTAACACTCAATACTAATTTTACCTCAACAACTCGAATAAAACCTTGATAAGATGAATTTTTGTACAGTTTATGGTGTGCTGTTCGAGCTCAATAACTCGAAGGTAGAGTATGAAAAACCCTCTGTGAGTTCGTAGTTAAATTCTAATCATCTCTATAACTCTGAAGTTTTAGTCACACGGACCTCAATAAGTCGAGGTGTAGCGTGTGTACGTACAATGTCAGGTGATCAACAATAGTGTTGAACTTGAACTCCCCCACCCTGCCATGTATGTAACCATTATTTTTAATGTGCTTAGTGTGCGTTGTAGACGTGTTGATACATATGTAACGCACATAAAAGTTGCATGTATGTACAATCAACAGCAAATGAATTAGGAGAAAAAAAGATTTTCTCGACGAAAAATGAGTTGGCAATGCTGCGAACACCGAGGCATTTGTGATAAGACGCTTGAGGAGCCTCAATCAAAGTTTTCTCCACGCACAACTTCAGTACCGAAGATCATGTCGATTGGCAACTTTCGGGAGCATGTTGTCTGTCTACCTCTACACAGTTCTCCCCGAATGCCTGTTTGAAAATGATCTGGTGTTCACTTTTTTTTGCCAACGTAGTTCTGACATTGCAGTAATGTTACAATATTTTTTTCTTATTTTGCTTTGTTTTTACCATGACACATTTATAATTTGTCGCAACTATGAGGATGGATGATAATTACATTAAATTGATAAGGAAACACTGCAGAGATAGAACTCCATGCTGAGACCAGGCCTCAACTCGGAAGCAAAAGCGGGGAAGTTTAGTCACTCGTTCTAACTCTCGGCCACGAGTTAGCTTATAATTATTTGTAATTGCTAAGAAGTATTTCATCGTATATTCATACCTAATATCTGTTTCTGGACAATTAACTTATGAGTGGTATTAGATCCAAAATGTGTTCGTCGGGGAGAATCCGCATTTTGTTTGCCGGGGCGTTTGGGGAGGCACATCTCGTTCATATCCGAGAAACAATTAGAGTAAAAATTGACATGTGTGAAAGTTTGAGAAATGTGTGAATGACGGAGGATACTACCGAATAGGTGTATTCCTTTTTTTTAAAAAAAAATACCGGCCTGGGCATTGTTTTTTGTGTGCTTTTATCATATCATGACTCATCCTCATCGTCGTGATTCTTTAAAAAGATGTGTTCACCCTCGTGATGGTAGACCTCACCCTCACCCTCCGGAAGACTTGTGAGGGTGAGGGCGGTGGAGGGTGAGGGCTACTGCCAACTAGGAGGGTGAGGGAGTTTGATTCCAAATGAACACCTCTGCTTTCAACACGTCTAGTATCCGCATATTCTGCAACAATGCAACTTGCGATCAGTAGCTAACTGTCACAAATTTTGACTAAGTAATTTTTTCAATCCACGTTTTGCTTAGAAAAGCTAATCGGGACTTGGCATACGTTGTAAAGTGAGATCCGAACCACTATGTGCTTCCACCGGGTATGGAACCCCGGACCGAAAGAAGTAAATAAAAAAAACGTGGCTATACAGCCCTGGAAGGGCCTTGGCCTATCTCCCGGCTGCCAGTCTCCCTCCCACAATGAAAGAAGTAAATAGATGAATAAATTGTTCAAAATTGAAATTATATACACAAGTATTGCTTTCAGTTATCTTCACATGCTCTAGAGCAAATTATGGATCTGCATTACAGGGAAGATTCACGAAGACCCACACTCATTTGATATGCAATGATCGAGATGGAAATTTCTGTGAGGTGGATGCTTGATCGATTCTTGAAAACAGGTCGGGGCGAGGGGATGTTTAGTGTATTGTTTCACATAATTTGTAGGTAATTACAAGAAATCTGATATACAAAATAAAGTAAGTAATCTCCATAGGTATAAAATACAAATCTATCATATTTAAATTTTACGATATCACGTGTATCATCAGAAAACCAAACATACCAAATTTTGGAAAGTAGGAGCTAGTAAGTGAAATATATTTCAAGTTGATGATTTATATTTGATAGAAATTCTATTAAGATGTCAAACCTGAAGCCCATAGTCAAGTTGTATGATGAAAGGATAGAGGATAAGCTTCAATCAAACTTAGTATATGCTCACAAACAAAAATGGCGACTGAGTGACCTAGAGCAACGCAACGTAAAGAAAGCACTCGATAATTGGAAGAAACAATGAGTTACAAGGGCGGAAAAAATGTATTTGCTTTTGCAAACTCGACTTTAGTTTGCCTGTTTCAAACTGAAATGCCATATTTTGAGACCGTTGTGTCACATGCTAAATTAATGCACCCTTGTAAAAACCAGAGCTCAAAATATTTCAAAGAAAATAAATATATTGTCTCTAGGGAAAACAGAAAGAAAGAAAGGACACACTCATTCAAACAAACAAAAAATAAACTTGATTTCAATGTTTCAAATAATGTTGACGTGTTCAGTAATAAGTCCACCAGCCATTGTTGTCGATTACCTCACGTAATCTTCTGTTCATAGATTCAACAAGTCTATGACAAATACTTGGCCTGTTCTGTATAGTTCTCCATACGTCATACACATGGCCACGTAATGGTTCTCTTGTTCTTTCATAGTCAGGTTCCCATTCTCTCACTATAATGGACCATACGTTTTCAATTGGATTGAGGTCTGGTGATTTCGCTGGCCATTCGAATGGCTGAATGTCAGGGTGATGTGCAAGCCAATGCTTCGTTCTTTTGGACGTATAGATACTGCAATTATCATGAACGAAGTTGATGATGGACATTTCCTTCCAAGGATAAATAACGCGAACTGTCGGTAGCATATGTTCTTCAAGCACTTTAATATATTCTTCGCAATCCATCCTCGAGGATATTTCTACGATATCTCCTGCACCCGCTGCACTGAGTCCGGTCGCCACAAATTAATTTGGCCATCTTCATCCGAACAAAACACTTTCTCGTCAGTCCAAATTACTGTTTCCCAAAAGTCATTTGTCATGGTTAGATATTGTAAAGCGATCCCAAGACGAGCATTTACGTGTTGCCCTGTGAGTTGCACTTTCTTCGCTGGTGTTCTGTGCCGTATCCCCGCAGCTTGTAGACGCATTCGTATTGTATCACTTGAACACTGCAGTTGTAAATGTCTGGCAACAATACTGGCTGGAGAAAATGGATGATTTGCAATGTGTTCCGACTACTACATCGCAAATCATTCACTTGGTCTTCAATTAAGGGTTGCTAACCCTATTTTCAAAAAAATACCGTTGATATGCAAGGAAAATATCAGGGTTGGTCACGACATTACGATCCAACAATTCAAAAACGGAATTTTTCATATCTTGCGAAAGTTAAGGTAAACTAATGCTACTGAATTTCTTTCTACTTACGAAATTCCCTCGCCGATTCTTGTCATACGAAGTGAAATGTGTATTTGTTTCGGAAAACTTACAGGTGTAAATTATCTTCCAAGTAGAGTAATCAGAGTGCTAGGCACGATAATTGTCATTATTATTGTTTATACTGTATAACCAATAGCATAGTTACGTAATTTTCAATGAATAATGTAAACCCTTATCACCTTACCAATAATCATAACCAATATTAACACTCGAATCTAAGTCAATCGAATATACAACTTGGCGAAGGGGCAGGGGGAGGGCAGAAATAACAATTTTTCCATCCCATGAATAAGCCTATAGCGTCCCTGGGCTAGTGTGCTGCATAATTACTACATTTAATTTGAGAAATCATTTTAAAATATCTATATTTTTGTTCCTCAGGTCCCAGGAGCTTAACAAAAATATCCTTAACTAGTAAATCTTAACAAACCTGAAACTTTTGTGTCCAAGTGTCCCTCTTTCAGATGCCAGGATTTGAATCCTAAAATAATAATTCTGAATTGACGAATAGTAGCTTGTTGAATGGCAGTGGGTAATTAGAGGTGCTGTGCGTATTCTTGCTCTACGAATTCATTTTCGTATTGAATAATGTTACCATTCCGATACAGAAAGAAAATTTCGAAAAGTCCTTAATCATTCTGAGTCTGAGTTTTATGCACAGATAGGCAAAACAACCGGGACGAGATCTACAGTTTAAACTAGAATCCGAATCACTATGTGTCTCCACCGGGCATCGAACCGAGAACTCCTTGATTACAATGCGACGACGATTTCCTTGCGCCATCGTTGTGGCTCTCTTTAATCAGTTGCATATGCATAAATTAGTATAAACTGATTTAAAGTATATTTCGCATAATACATAGAAATCATTATCACCAAAGCCGGGCAAATTAGTTTCAGAGAAAATTGAAAATGGAGGAATATCTATCGATCTTCTCGTTTTACTATTTCTTATAAAATAAGAAGCATTTCATATCACTGTCACAATCTAGAGCCGCTATTGAATGCAGAAACAGCAATACTTCAAACTTTGAAATCTACACTGAGGGTGATATTTTTGTTATTTCACGTCACTGTTCTACCAGTCTCGGATAATCGCAATGATGAAGGTTGAAGATGTGATAGATGGAAGTGGGATGCAGACAATGACACATCCTTACCTTACTTCGAAGAGCGTGCGCTAACCAATTACCCACGTGGTTGGCTTTTTTGTATTTATCAGTTCACCAAATTACAAGTATTTTATTCGTCATTCAAGACCCAGGGGTAGAAAAGCAACGTAAAATAACGAATACAGAAAAAATACCATTCACTTATCATCACCCAACAATTTCATGCTGACCAAATCCACACACGAACCTCTTTTGGCATTCGTTTTGCAGAATGGCCTTGTAGATTAAACATCGCCCATTTACTGGTTCAGCTCGAGACAATCCAGGTGACCATGTTATCGAAGTTTATCTTCAATCCTTCACACAAATTCGCTATTTGCTTCTTACAGGTTTGACATCTTAACAGAACTTCTATCGAACATCGCTCATAGAGTATATTTTACCTATCAGCTCTTAATTAACCTTCTAATTTTCACATATTTTTAATTTTTATTTAGCGTCACTTTTCTTCCACTTTCGGGCAATCGCGACGATGAAGATGAGTGAAGATAAAATAAATAGAACATTCAGAAAGAACACCAATGCCCAGGATCGAACCTAGGATCCCTGACGTAAAATCGTCTAGTGCTACCACTCAGTCAATTTTCACATAAAAACTTACACTTACACACCTCTTCCTTACATATGCCACTCCCCAGCGCCATCTCTTGTGTCATGTACAGCCAAGACCCTCGCAAACCAACTTCCACAGAAATTATTACATTATCATAATAACGACCGGCGATTATTATTATTATTATTATTTTTGACGTTTGGGTTCGGGGACTTTTCGATCACCCTGTATATTAAAATTGCTATGTCCAACTGATCTCCGAAATTATTGTTTAGCATGTCATATGTCAAGTATAGTCCATGATTGTATCTAGTATATGAACGAGATGTGTCCCTCCTCTCAAACAATACGTGGCTTGTCCCCACCGAACGAAGTGTGTCACTTATAAATTAAGTGTCCGAAAGCAGGTATTAGTCATGAACAGAACAAAAAATACTCCTGAGCAATTACAAATTTTATACTCCAGTTCATGGCCGGGAGTTATTGACGGTCTCCCCACCTTATCCGCTTTAGATTACGGGTTCGAGTCCTGGTCTGGCAATCCCTTTTTTAAGTGTCTCTTCATCAATTTAATCTCATTATCATCCATCTTCATAGTTTCGATTAATTGTAAAGGTGATAATAATAAAATGACTACAACGTCAGAACTACCTTTGAAAAATAAAATGCGCGCAGATGGTTCATCTTCAAAGAGGCATTTGGGGAGAATTATGTAGACAGACAGCATGCTCCCGAAAGTTGCCAATCCACGTGTAGCATGACCTTCGATACTGGAGTTGAGTTGTGTTTTTCAGGAAAGTTTGCTCGACGCTCCTCATGAGTCTTATCAAGATTGCCTCGGTGTTCGCAACATTGCCAACTCATTTTTCGTCGAGACAATCTTTTTTCTCCGAATTCATTTGCTGTTGATTGTACATACAGTAGTGTACCAAATATTTTACCAAATCAATGTTGTACGTAGTGCATCTAAAGTTACAGTATACATATTAACTTAAAATGATGCTACATACGTTATAGGCCCTCAATTACTCGAACCTTGTAAATTGAAATCCTTGATAACTTGAATTTTTTCTTCCCCCCCCCCCCCTCAAGTTCCGAGTTATCAAGGTTCCACTGTATTTGTATTCTATATAATAGTGTATAGTTTGTGATGGCTATATACTGGAACCTCCATTTAATTTTTTCTGCACACCAGGATAAAAACTCCTAAACTGCAGGTAAATATAAAATCTGGCAAATAATTATAACATGCTGTTTTATTGGGATGTGTTAATCCCATGCTTGTGCTATGCACGAGCATCCTGAATATGTTGAGTATCCCATGCACGTGCAGAATGTTCCTGGGAGTTCTTTTGGTATTCCTCTGCATTGTGCTGTACCCTGGTGGTGAAATTTTGAAGCATCTTCTCATTGAATGGAAAGCACATTCGTTTCATTGATTGCAGTACTAGGCCTATATTTTTAGTGCTTTATCATCACTCGCACACACACATACACACACACTTGACCACACCCTAACATATACACACACTTGACCATTGGTGCCCATATGGGGGCAAAGGGGCTCGAGCTCCCCTTGCTGGCTAATGTAATTTAGTATGCTAACATTACTTTATATGTTGATGACTGGATCCATTTCAGTACATGCTACATATGGAATCTTGAAGAGAGACCCCCCCTGAGAAAACTTCTATGGGCACCCATGCACATGACCAATGTGTTGACTTGAAATATATCTAAACAAATGGAACACTTATTTATTTACATGTAATGAGTTATTTACTTGCACCCCGCCTGTATTTCATACTAAGGGTAGTATTAGAAGTATGGACTTTTTCATTATATGAAAAACAAGGACTATGTTGAACATCTCTAGCACACGCAAGAATACACAGATTCTAATTGTTTCTTTTTTATCGTGTAGGCAAAGAAATTGCCTTTATTTTTATGTATAACACATGTATAGCAAGACCAAAAAATAAATTGTTTCAGATTGTTGAAAATCACATAAAATGCCCAGGTTTCTGAGATATTGCCAACTTAAAAACCCTGGGATTCAATGTGTTAAGACTCAATGTGTGATACAATAAAATCTCATTTCACTGCATTATTTTTATAGTAGAGGATATAAACTCACCTTGGTGTGTCAGTTAATCAATGTCCTATATTTTGCACTATGGTTAAAATTGTACTGAAGAACTGGGGAAAGGAAGGCGGATAAACAGGTGTTCATTTTTAACAATGTAGGAGTCATGAAGTAACCTTAATTTTTTTTAATTCACTATTTTTTTCCAGTTGATTCTGCCCTACCGTGGAGATCACTATGACATGCTTAGGTTGAAGCTGGTTGGAGACCTTGGGCAAGTCCTCTTCTTACCATATAATCTTCGAGATGAAGACTCTCTGCGAAAGGTCATGAAGTACTCAAACGTTGTTATAAATTTAATTGGCCGGGACTGGGAAACTATGAACTTCAAGTTTGAGGATATTTTTATTGAAGGTCCCAGGAATATTGCCAGAATAGCTCGTGAAATGGGTGTCGAGAAGCTGATTCATGTTTCAAGCTTAAACGTTACAAAACATCCACAGGTATGCAATTTTCTTCTAATTACGAGTATATTTTGTCAGTTACTTAGTGAAGTAATAACAGAGCCTGAAAATGTCAGTATGTTTTGCATATTTACTGGATACATGGAAAACTGAAAATATTAGATTTTTTATAGGGTCTGTATTCTGTCCTCAGTACATATTATGCTATTCATTTCTAGTGTAATTTTATAGCAGGCTCAAAGCTTCTGTAATGGAATTCTTTTCAGTTTAAGAAGTAACAAACACTTAAAATATTTTATTTCAGTTCATTAATCACGTTATCTGTTTTTAGTTATACAGTGTCTCATAGGTTATAGCATTATTACCCCTAGATCATAGTTTCTCAACCTATGGGATGTGATCCACTGCTGGTCCTAAGGGGACATTTGGTGGGTTGCAAAGTTGGGCTCAAAAATTTATTTACTGTATCTTAAAAACCTATTACATTTAAATTACTAAGACATATTGTTTTAACAATTTAAATTCAACTCGTGTTGAACATAGTCTAAACTCTACATTTAAGAGGTTAGTATTCTGAACTTTCGGGTGAGGCATTAAAATTCCTCATGCCATTCTCCACCTCATGTTTGTATGAAAAGGGATTTTCATCCCTGATTCAAGTGAAAAGCAAGTACAGAAATACACTTGACGCTCACTCAGATTTATGACTTAAGTTAACCACCATTGAACCCAACATACACAAGCTTATGCAAAAAAGGCAGCCCCAACCGTCACATTAGTTCTGTGAATATATTCTTTAATAACAGCATGTGTGCTTAGTTAGATTCAGCCTAGAGTAAACTAGTCTTTTAAATTACATACTTACTTTTCTAGAATGAAGTACGTGTAATTTGTTTAAGCAAGCATAAAAGAGCGCTTCTTAAAGTGCTTGATTTAAGCAAAAACCTTACAAGTAAGTCTGCCAGTTGCCATGCTTATGGGACCCATGGAGTGTGAATATCCTTCAAGGTGGGTCCTGTACTAAAAAAGGTTGATATCACTGCCCTAGACAGATACGACATTTATTTATTATAACTAGAGCCCGGAAGTTCAGGCATTTATTTTCGTTAAAATAGGAAGGCAAAAAGGCTTTTATAAGGTGGAAAATAGGCACTAAAAATGGAAAAAAGGCAAAATAAACGGAAAAAAAGGCACATTTGGAAGTCACTTACTTTTATCGATAATTTCTGGCAAAATGTTAAAATCTACTTTGGGAAGCGCATTTCAATTTTCTCCATCTTGATTGCACATAACTACAAGGTGTTTTTTTTTAAAATTCTCAACATTCATTGATAGTTGTCTGTCAGAGAGAATGTTTTTCATAATATAAAATGAATTTTCTACTTAGACAGAAGTTATTGGAGCATACATAAAACAAGCTAATGTAGCTGGACCCATTTCGGTAACAGCATTTTCACCTCTTAGAATATCACAAATTGTTTTGAATTGTTTCTGCATTTGCACTCACTACCCGTTTGCACTTTTCCGCAACAGCTGACCCCTTTTCTCCTGGCACTTCCATCATCTGCTGCATAAATTCCTCGAAGATTTTCATGGATGCTATAAGTCGCTCACCTCTTTTTTCTAGCTTTGTAATTGTTTCTGGCAAAGCACCATAATGTGCCAAAATAAACGACAGTTCATTCTTCAGTTCTGAATAGCACAGGAGTTTTTCACTTCACGAATTGAAGCCGCTTCATTTTCTGGAAGAGCATCGGTCACCTCACTGATTTTTTCAAGGTTGTTAGCATAATATATAGCTGCTGATATCCAGGTTCCCCATCTCATCAAGACTGGTTGCGGAGGTAAACTAAGCTCAGGTGCAACTTCCTGAAATTTTTGGGTTCGAGAGGGAGATTTCAGAAATATCTTCTTTGTGTTCGAAATCAACCTGTCCACTTCTGGGTGCAACACTCTAACTTCTTCGGCGATTCTGTGCATTGCATGGGCTACACATGTGATATGAAGCATGTTCAGGAAGAGAATTTTCAATGCTATGGCAGCCTTCTTCATATAGGGAGCTGCATCACTGATAAAAAGTAACACGTCTGGCCAGAGCAGAAGTAGGGAATTTGAGAATAACTGAGCTATTGATGAACCATTGGCTCTCTCTAGTTGTTCTGACGTGAGAAGAAATGACGAGGATTCTCTGCATGTTGGTTCCATAGTTCCTATGATGACGTTGGCTATATAGCATCCCATAGCATCAGTAGTTTCATCTATTGAAATCCAGATCTTCTTTCCACCAACTTCAGCAAGAATTCTTTGCAGAGCTTCTTCGTAGCAGACGCTTAAATAAGTTTTCCGCAGCTTAGATTCCGACGGCACCGTTTCTTTAGTGCATTTCTCCAGGAATTTCCTCATTGACTTGTTTTCCACTTTCCAGAAAGGTATTCCCGCTTCCATGAAAGCTTTGCACAGTTCAAGAGAAAACTGAGATTGCCTGTTAGATGAAGTGCCCACTGTTGAAATTAGGGACATCTTCTTCTGTCCGATCATTTTAGCAGCTGCAGATTTATGTTCTGGTGTTGACACATGCTGAGATATAAAGTATTTTTTCTCATGGTTGCTTGTTTTTTCACATATCTTGCAGAGAAGAATAGTACAGTTCGTCGAAAATGTGCTTTCACCAAATTCACGCACGTAACCATGTAACTTACCACTTAATGGCACACTAAATTTCGGCATGATGACAACTACACAATCCTTTCCCTCCAAAGTGCAGAACTAAACTAAAGATAGAGAACTTGATTTTATAATCCATGCAAAGGCCCTTGGGCATTAGTGCTGTTTCTTGTCAATAACCTCCTGACACGGACGCGATGACGTAATTGTGCAGGTTTTTTCTGCAACAGGTTTTCAGCAGTCAATCATGTACAAGGAAATATTAACCAAAAGGCAATATCCTAACTCAGCATGAAATACTTTTTTCTCACACTTTTCTCCTTCAGCAATATTGAAACATGCGTGAGTTCAATATTACTTAAATAAGGTGAAAATTATTCACATAATAAACGGAAGAAAAATAAATGCCAACAACATTTTTTTGGGAGAAAATTAATTTACATACATATTTTTTTTAAAAAAAATGGTGAAATTTCATTGAAAAAGGCAAAAAAAAAGACATTATAATTAAAAATGGGCAGTGGGGTCCAAAATAGGCAAAATGAAAAGGCTTCTAAAACATTCTAAACAACGTATACCTGGAAAAATTTTATCAATATATGCAGTAGATAACTTTTTATTTTATTTTGCCAAACTTCCGGGCTCTAATTATAACATACTAGCTGATTGCCCGGCATTGCCCAGATATTTATTTATACCAATCTTCCAATAGACAGGAGTTCTAACGATAGTGTAAAATGAACTTGGATTTGAATGGCATTGGGAGTGTCACTATTCATCTTAGTGACCCCGTAAACTATGGATTCCACATTAATATTGGTCGTTTTCGATTATTTTTACATGTCACTCCCTTCCCACCCCAACCCAAGGGGTGCCAGGGGTGTATTGGAGCTGCATGGCATTGGTAGTGTCACTATTCATCTTAGCGACCCCAATAACTATGGATTCCACACTAATATCGGTCCTTTTACATGTCACCCCCTTCCCACCCCCACCCCTAGGGGTGCCAGGGGTGTCTTACCCCCACAGTATTTCTTTCCAGATTGCAAGTGCTGTGTGTACCAAGTTTGGTTGAAATCGCTCCAGGCGTTCGAGAGTTATGCCAGAACAAATATACATATATACATACATTTTTATATACGAGGCGCATCCAGAAAGTAAGTCCGAAAGTGCCCCAAGATGGCACAAGTGGTCAGAACAGGTTGCATTTGCGCAGGAGTGGAGGGGGAACACGTAGCCATAACCTGGCGTGAGCGCAGTGGTGAGAGAACTGTAGTATGGGAAACATGGCTGCGTGCATACAGTCTCCCGCCGAGAGCGAGGTACGAGCGGTAATCAGGTTTCTCCACGCTAACAAGCTGTCAGCATCAGAGATCCCCCAGCAGGCATGGTGACGCCTGAATTAGTGGAAAGTGTGCAGTAAGCAATGCTGCAGAACCGGCAGTTCACAATGTGTGAACTCTCATGTCAGCTTCTGCAGATCTTCTGTTCCCTGCTGCATGAGATCGTCACCCAGCGACTGCAGTTTCTCACGTTGTGTGCATGATGGGTTCGTCGTGGAAATTGGTGCGGCCTGCTGTGCATTTTCTACACCATCTTCGGACAAGTCCTTTACTAATGTCATTCTGTCCATACACTTCACACAACTGCCGGGGGATTTCTGATGCCAACAGCTTCTTAGTGTGGAGAAATCTGATTACCGCGTGTATCTCACACTCGGTGGGAGACTGTATGCAGGCAGCCATGTTTCCCGTACTAGTTCTCTCACCACTAACTCCACACAACTGCACTTGCGCCAGGTTATGGCTACGTGTACCTCCTCCACTCCTGTGCAAGCGCGTCCAGCTCTGACTTTCGGAACTTACTTTCTGGATGTGCCTCGTATATTGATGTATCTTTATTTTAGGGATGGGACCAATTAATCGGTACTCTATCAGTATTGACCGATATAGGCTTATTGGTAAAATTACAGATTATTTAACCGATCTGATTTATCGATAAATATCTGATAATTTAGTGCAAAATTCTGATATTTTGTTGTAATTTTTATGGATAATCTCCATGCCCTACTTTCTAAAAAAGTAAATGTCTATTTAACGTCTTTTGCTGTCTTGACTTAATTCATAATCAAAATAACTTTCAATATGCCTGTCTAAATATGCAATTCCTTTTACACTGCAGTCACCTTCAAACACACATTTAGAAAGGAGGTCAATGAACCTTTCATGTTCTTCAAGGACCATTTCTAATTTTATATCGGATCGGTAGAATATTGGTTATCGCTATCAGCCAAAATTTCATATCGACCCATCCCTAATTTATTTACATTGTACAGGGTGTCTACCAGTCGAGAAAGTCATGGAAGTGAAGAAAAAGTAAAGACATCATCAAGAATATTTGCTATCACAATGATTGATTTAGTTTATTATACTTCATCTTTCTCTCCTTTTTGGCTGATCGTGAGATGAGGATGAATAGTGGTAAGATGTGAAGGATGAAGTAACAATCACAAACACATAGGGATGACAACACGAGGCCCACAGAAAATTATACTGTTTGTAAGTCCAGATGTCAGACCCTCGCTATCTGTCAAATGCAGTCCAGGCAGTGGTGACTGCTTAAGAGCCTGTATCAGTGTCACTCGAAAAAAGCACCAGACAGATGTCATTTGTTCTTCCCAGTCCTACCGATAGTGATTCCGTTTCCACCTTCGAACGTGCAAATCCAATGCATGAGAGACCTATTCAAACTTTGCTGGAATGAGGGTTGTTCTGTCGAAAGAAGGAAAACCAGGTTCCCTGATCGATTCTCCCCCCCCCCCCTCTCATGAAGGTCAGAATCTGACCATAACAGGCCTTTTTTTTCCCAGCCCCCACCTTTACAACCCCAGGTTTCTGTGACAAGACGAAACTTCTTCCGAGCATCCGGAAGAAGAAAAACACATTGAGGAACATCGCAACACAACTTGCATTACTTACATGTAATGGAGCCAATGACTATATAGGAAGGGGGGAGGGTGTCCAAAGGGTCCGGATCTCCTACGAGAAACTTATAAAGTACTAAAATTAAAAGATGTAAATATGCTTGTTTTGTTTAGCATCTGTTGTATAATCAAGAGAGATGTAATTCCGTCGAACTTATTGTAAGGCAAGGATTACATTGGGATCATACAACTTTGGATGACAGTATCAAAGAACATTTGTGCACACTACTACATAAAAAATATGCATAAAATATTAAATTAAGAGCTTTACTTCTCATCAAATGGATCTAACATCCTTTTTCGTTATTCAATAAATATTAAATTCTTTATCTCTTTCACAATTACCTTGCCAGGGCAGTTGTCTTTATTAAAATTGAAACAATCTTAACAATTCATAAGCTAGATAATGAATACATGCTGTTATAATCCTATTCTTATACCACCTTTTTCCTTTTCATGTAATAATAATACAATATTAATTAATATTTTTAATATTATTAATTTAATGTATTACAGTTATTTTAATTTGTTATTATTAGAGGAAGGTACCAACATGTATGTAATTGGTTTGTAACATGGAATAGCAGGATATCTCTCCTGTATGCGCTGTAATCGTAGAGGCGGGAGCGGGAATTAATGACCAAGTTGTATAGTAGTGCATAACTATTCAGCCTGTTTCGAAACATGTGCGGAACAGGTGCAAGACATTCTTTTGTTTTTTCTGTAGTTGAAGGATTATCAGAGGTGAGATTGTTTTGATGTTGTTTCTTTTCCTAACGTAATATAAACGTCCCAAACCGTGGCCATGAAATCTAAGGCATCATGCTTTGGGCTCCACCTGAGAATGAATCATGATGTGATGAAACTGATAAGGAGACATTCACAAAGAACACCCATGCCAGGATTTCGGATCCCTGAAATCGTAGCGTTCAGTGCTAACCACTGCATCACGGAGGCCGGCGCTAATGTACATGAATATCAGTCCAATTGTTAGCCGTTTGGAATCATTGGGATAGTCGTGTAGCTCACTAATATGTGCATTTTTAGCATTTTTGATACCATTAAAACTATTTACAGCCAATGCATATTACTCATATTATACCATAACGACGAATCTGCAAATTTACTGCAGGACTTTTCAAACATCCGCAAATAAGGTTAATACTGTTTATTGTTCATACCTATCATAGTTATCTAGAAACACATGAATGTCAGTTTCCTCGCAGCTCATGAATTCCCAGATTCCCAGGAGTCGTCGTGAAGGATCATTTCATTTTTGTTGTTCTATGCACTGGCATAGGAGGAACAAAATTTTGAGAAAATCAAAACTTAAATGAAGGCAGTAAAAAACCTTGAAAAAACAAAAGTGTGTGGTAAATGCAAGCTCTTCTTAAAATGATCTCCGATTACCATTTTTGTCTTTGAATAGCATTTAAAGCGAAAGTTAAAAGCGATGATAGTGAAATATTTTATAGTTTATTCCATCCCTACCTAGAAAGCAGCTCTGTGATACCGACTTTTATATTCCCAGACCCCTCTGAAAGAAAATCCTGCGTACACTAGCAGTTGCAAGTGAGTGTGGATATGTGTGATATGTGGGGTCATTGTAAATGTAAGAAGGAACATCACCTGTAGCACGCCTCTTTGAAAAGTCACGAGCTGCTGTTGAGTTCAGGGTGTATGGTACTACATGGATACATACAAGTCTAATTCTGTTGTTAAAATATAGCTTCAGTTTTCATCTAATGGGTTTTTATTAAATAAAAAATATTTATTTTCTTAATTGCTAATTTCCAACTTTACGTAACTTGAGGTCGAATAAATAAAGGTTAAGGAAGACGAAAGAAAGATCAAGAATTTTGGTTGTGTTATTTTGGTAGACACCCTGTTATAACATATTTGGGGACTTTACATTATGTTACAGTACCTTCATTGTCGTGTGTACACACATTACTAACCATCCCTCAGAACTATGAGTGTCCGCTCACATCAGCCATGGTGCAACAACTAACATACAAATTCTAAGGAGCATTCCATGTGTCCTTCAGAGCAGGGGTGCCAACCACAAAAACAAAATCATTACCAAGCAACGAATATTGTCCAATTTTCAACTTAGTCACAACAGGATACATGCAAGTAGGGATGTTCTCGGACATTCTGTACATTCACTGCTTGAAAATATCTATACAAACAAATATCTAGGCTCATTATCATCTCATCTACTATCGGATTAAAAATTATAGATACAAGAGTTTGGACTCCTATTAAAAATTAACAAGTAAACCTACATAAAAATGATTTGCATCGAAATTTAGCTTTTAAAAAAAATTAGCATATATTAGCAAAGAATTGAATATTCAAAATTTTGATGTAACTCGTTTTTATGTAGGTCTACTGGTTAATTTTTAATAGGAGTCCAAACTCTAGTATCTATAATTTGTAATCCGACAGTAACCTGTTTCACACTGCTTCTGTTTGTAATGCTTACTTATTCCACTTTCCAGCCTCTTATACTGCCAGGCGGATCTAAAATCCTTTCAACCAAATATGAAGGAGAAGAAGCTGTAAGAAATGAATTTCCTGATGCCATAATTATTAGACCGGCAGACATATACGGTCACGAAGATCGGTTTTTGAGGTAGACCTAATTTCAATAGTTTTTGGAATAGTTTTGCAATATTAATGCACCATATTTTCCTTTGAATGTTGTTTGGAGAAATGATTGTGATAAATACAAAGTATATTGTGCTTAAGTTCCGTTTCGCTTCTTCTTTCGCTCCTTCTCTCTCCCTCTACTTCTCTTTAAACACAATTTTCAAATCATTTGTGTCCAGAGAGAGAGAAACATCTTTCTCTCTCACTCGGGGTCTGGATTAACGAGGTTTTACTGTATTTTATTTTGAGTGGAAAGAAAGAGAAAGGGAGAGAGGAAAAAATGTCCTGTGAAAAGAAATAAGAAAGTGATAGAGAGAGAGGGGGGAGGGGGATCTTGTTAGAGCTAAAGAGAGAGGGAAGAGAGAGAAAGAGGGCACTGGGGAGAAATCTCTCTGTCTCTTTCTTTTTTCAGACCAAGGGGAGAAAGAGAGAAGAATAGGTAGGTAGTAAGGTAGGTAAAAATGTGAAAAATAATTATAGTACAAATCTGGTTGCAGGTTTACATTTTCTTGTAGAAATACAAGAAAATGTTTGAATTATTTTCTCAAATTTAGATCTTTAAGCCCTCTAAGAATGTATAACCAACGTTCCACTGTATATTTTGTTGATAGAAGTGATAACATACTGCTCATTGGTCCAGAATTAATTTTTTTACTTTTGTACATTCTGCTAGTTACTATAAAGTTAAAAAGTATTTTAATTCTTTCCTTTATGACACCTTTCTGAAATATGTTGAATGCATTACTTCTTAAACCCTGTGCTGTTACCTAAACAGGTATTATAGTTCAGAAATATACCGTATTTTCAAGTAATAGACAGAAGACTAAACACTACTATTTTTTCTGTAGCTTTTGACAGTCATTTCTTTTGTCTTGGTTATTTTACATTGTTTTTCTATCCTCTGCCTTAATCATGATGAAATGGATGATGGGACAAAACTTTACCTGGGTTTGAACTGAGTTTTTATGGCTTCATAGTACTTTTGCTGACCACTCCGCCACAGAAACTGGTGTCGGTAATTATTATAATTTCGGTTGGTTTGTAGATAGGTTACTTTTTTTCAGTTTTCTCAAGTACGATTTAATTCCTGCTCCACTTATTACATATTTTGTTCTGTTGTAACAATTTGAACATTGTGTTCCTCCACAGGTATTACATGCATCCATGGAGGAGACAAATTCGTTTCATGCCATTGTGGAAGAAAGGAGAGGCTACCGTGAAGCAGCCTGTTTGCGTGAGTGATGTGGCTGCTGGCATTGTCAATGCTATAAAGGATCCTGATATCCGTGGTGATGTGTACCAGGCTGTTGGGTAGGTGTAGCTGGAAGCTAAGCCTAATTATGCACAATCTTTTGCTCATGTGGTGATCTCTGGTGGGATTTTTTCTGACCAAATCAGTGCACAGTGGCTTTTGGGTTTACCTGTCCTCAAATCAGCAGGTAAAAGTGGCTGGAGTGTGGCTGAAATCACCTCCTCTATGGCTGACACTGCTTACCTCCACACCCTTTATCTGTTTTCATAGCACAGTGCAATGCATAGTGGATAGCTTTGGGAATATACTTCTCCTCTGGTAATGTTCCAAAGATTCATATTTGCATTGTTACATACGCTTGAATGTGTCTTATAACTAATTTGATCACTGCCATGACCATGTGATGCAATAGGAGAGGTGCTGGACATTTAAATACACAGCGACTGTTTTGTGGTATGTAATTTGAAATTAAGCACTGTATTATATGTGGGTCAGTCAAAAAGTTAGTTGCACTAGCATGATAGAAATAGCATATGGAATCTGAGGGACAGTTCTTGTATTTATATGAAAGTACACTACCAAAGCTACATTTCTACATAATTGCAAAGTCTGTTCAAACATTGTCATAGCATGACATGAGTTTTACCTTGTTCGAAGAATTCCTGTCCAGTTTTCGATAACCATTCTTACGTTGCAGTTTTAACTTCCTTATTGGAATGACAAAGTTCTTCTTTCATAGGTCTAAACACATGATAAGATATGAAAATCGCAGTATGTGAGGTTTGGACTATGAATTAGTTCATTAATATATTCAACATTGTCCATCATCGTTGCAGTTGACAGCTTTCTTGCTGGTAGTCATCCTCAATATCTGTATGCCCATTCTCGGAACAACACATGCCATTTTGCGATCGCCAGTGACAAAATTGCTTTATCACCGTACACTTCATGCAATTGGCGATGAATCTCAGTAGGGTTCTTGCCCACAGCAAGGGAGTGACTGCGCGCACTTCTACTTTGGATAACACTTCCAACTGACATGACATTTTCACCACTGATAACGTCCGATCCTTAACAGCTGTGGTGCAACCTTTACTCCATCTTTCGAAGGTAAATTTGAGCAGTGTTCCCAGCCACGCTCATCAAAATGTCTCTTTCCGACAACATGTTATAGGTAAGTGCAACTTATTTTTTGACTGACCCATGTATATAGCCTTTCATACTATGGAAAGGAGAGACGTGGTAGTAAATAATTCAGGTACGTTTTCCGTGAAGCTATTTTAAGCAACGACACAACAAATTCCAATGAGGATGGTGGCAGTGGCTACCGAAATTAATAGAAAATTTCTTAAAATAGCTTCACGGAAAAGTGACTACCTGAATTATATAGCCTCATTGTTACCTCTTCTGACCTTCCTTCCATTCATTTAATATATTATTCCTCCGAAAGTAAAAATGAAAACAGTGAAGCATACGCAAGCCGATTATTTGGTACCATTTTCAAACCTGAAGTCCTGATGTGCGTGTATATCAGTACACTGGTCCAATGTAAAATGGCAAATTATGTTGTTTAGAACCCGGAATGGTAAAAGGGGTTGCTGTATATATTTAGAAATGTATTTGAAAAACAGCATATGCATTTTTGTTTCATGTCAATAAGGAAGATAACAGAATGACAAAATGATGGAAGTAAGCTGCTGTTTACTTTATATTACTAAATTCAAAGGTTCATTGTTACAGAAATTGTTTCTAGCTGAGCAGAATCCAATTTATATTATCCTTACTCAGAGCCTGAAGTGGAAAATGTTAGTTGGGGGAAATGTTTGGTAGGGGCTTGTTAGGTGAAGGGTAGCTCCTATAGTTTATCATGGTGATGGTGAGACAGCTGGGAGAATTTTTACGAAAATTTTGCTACCTGAGGGATAACCCCCCCCCCCCCCCCCCTTCGAGTACTATCTGACTGTCCTCGTCTCCTCTTTTTACTTATACACAGCAATGAAACCATTAGTTTGTTTCCAAACTCAGTTTTAGCATTATTTTTCTATTCCAGGCCTAAACGATACCTTTTGTCTGAACTTGTTGATTGGTTCTACAGAGTAACACGAAAAGATGCAGAATGGGGCTATATGAGATATGACATGCGCTGGGATCCCTTCTTCTCATTGAAGGTCACATACACTGCAAAAATTTGTCCTAGCTGGCCTATTGGATATCTTGGATGGGAAAAACTTGAAAAGGTGAGTGGTGTCTTAATCTTTAACTCGAAATGTGGAGTCGGGGATACCCCAGTTGAAGATTTGATTTTCTTCCCCATGAATAGACATGAATGATTTTTTGCAACTTGTTTCTAGTTCCATCCATTGGTTTGGTCTTGGCTGTATTTGAAGTAGAATTTGTACAATGTTGTAAATAAAGCAAGTTATATTTTGAGGCTGTGTGGATAAATCACTGTGTACATAAAGTAGCAGAATGCAGTTAAGAAACCTCAAAAAATCAATAAAAACTGAAAGAAATATTGAAAATGGCCCAACAATTTGGGGAATGACCAAAAACAAACACAAAAAAAATATCTTGTGGTTCTAACTGACGGGAAAAGTGTTACTATTATCAGGGTGTCGACCAGTCTGGAAAAGTGAGGAAATTGACTTTTTTCTGGAGAAGTAATGGCAATGTCAGGGAAATTTACTGTGTTTCTGGAAAAATCAATATTTTTGTGGAAGTGTACCAAAAAAAGATTCTTGAACAAAGAAGATAACGAGCAAGAAATATTTAACTTGTTGGGGACATCAGTACAGTTTGATGTACTGTTGTTAACCGTGTGTTAGTGTTGTCTGCTATTTCCCGGCGTTAACTATTTTCAGTTTGAGGATAAATTCTACAATCAGTCCGAGGGCCTTGCGATGGGCAACCCGCTGTCTGCTCCTTTAGCCAACATAACTATGCACATGGCTGAAAAAAAATGAGACTCCACACTCCAGAACTGCAATACATCCGATATGCGAGGTATGCGGACAACACAATAGTAATGTACAAAAAGGCAGAAGAGCTCAAGCTAAATAGCATCCACCCCAGGCTCAATTTCACCGTAGAACAAGAGAAACATGGTAAGATCAACTTCCTGAACATCACCATCAAAATTCATAACCACTGTCTATAGAAAATCATATGCAGGCAACCAGTACATACACACTCTCTCTCTAGCCACCACCCCCCCCCCCAACAAAAAGCAAATTTGTCAGAGAGCCTTCTCCTACTGTTGCAACTTTCCACTTGGTGCAGTAAAGCGGAAATACAGGCCAGACACCCTAACCAGCCACAAGCAACCTCCAACGGCCAATATAAATGGTTTGCCTTCCCCTACCATCCCACCCCATCCAACCACATATCCAAAGCCCTTCTCCCATATGGCATCAAAGTAGCACACACCCAATGCCAAAGTAGCTGATAAATGAAACAAATACAAACGGTACTTCCTGTCGTCCCTTGATAACCCAGGTGTATATAATGCAGAGTGCGAGTGCAAGGCACATTACATTGGCAGATCCATCAGATCTGTCAATGAAAGAATCCAACAGCACCTAACAGATGCGAAAAAAGCCCAACCCACTACTGGTCTTCCTAAACACATCAAATACAATAGCTATAAAATTCAAAAGGTTCAAGTCAAACACACTGCCCACACACTCGTAGACACCAAAAATCAAGGAAAAACATGCCATAATGCACTTCCCGCACAAGCTAAACACCACACTTGGATTCCCCTACGACAACAGTTAACACCGGGAAATAGCAGACGACATGGACGCAGACGCACGGTTAACAGTGCACCTAGCAGCAGCCAGAGAACTACAAACAAAAGATGCACACCAACTAACAGTACAGCAAGATCCAACGAGGATGGTGGCAGTGGCCACTGAAATTGATAGAACAAATAAAAAACAGTTTCGCGGATAAGTGAGTACTAGTTTCTCCGTATTTAAATATTATTAGTCAATATGTGGCAAATATTATGTAAAATCTTACATTTGATGCCCCTATCCAACAGTCAATTTCTGTTGAGTTTTCCTTCTTGTTACTACTTTTAACTGCATTTAGTGGGTCTCTCTAAGTGTGGTGTTTAGCAGAAATGTTGTGTCCGTATACAAATGTGTAAATATGTGAATTGCTCTGAAGACTTGATCTGGAAAACCTGGAAAAGTCAGGAATTTTGTTTTTACGAAATTGTAGACACCCTGATTATGTCTATCATCGTTTTAAGGCATTGGAATTCAAAATGATGACTTTTCATCAGCTGCTGAGCCTCTGGACTTTTCAAACTTCTGAAATATGGTTTCCCTTGATAACTTTTTAAGTATCAAGCATAGCCCCATTCTAGAATTGTACATGGTAGATGAATGGTGGGGAAGTGCCAATATGTGTACCAATAGAGGATAGTCATAAAATTACTGATACTGATAAACAGTAGGGTCACAACAATTCAGTTGATAATGCATCCAGTGCCACAAGGTAGAGTTGATTCGAATTTTTTTTCTGGGGGATCAAGATGTAGAGGTGACAAGTGTACACTGTTGACCTCTTAACTCCCATTACTGCCAAGATTGTTAATGCATGGTGTTACACTTTTAGAGCCCCTTCTTACCTATATGGAGTATTTGTGAATATGCACATTGGTACGTTATGTAGATATGCTAAAAATATAAAATAGTACTTAACAGTACAGATCTTCTGTGACGTGTAGTTACAGATGTTTCAAAAAGTCTTTTTTTTCCCCTCAAATAATTTCTTGTAGGTTGATTAAAACACATGTTAAAAGAAAACAAAATGAAAGGAGATCATAGGTACTGATTAGAGTATGTGTTAAGTTCATACTTCCAGTAGGAACACTTCATTTGTGCATTTTTATTTGACACAATTTCTGAGACTTTTCATAAAATCTCATATATAGTTATTTCAATCCCTCAACAGCAAGAGATTTAAATATACAATTCCTGTTCTTTCAGGATCATGTAAGCGATGAAGTGAACAAGAAAGTCCCAACCTTGGAAGATTTAGGAGTTGTCTTAACTGAAATGGAAAACCAAGTGCCTTGGGAACTAAGGCCATTCAAGGCTGGTGCATATTATGATGAAGAATTGGGTGAATTTGATGCCCCTGCACCTCCAAAAGTGTTCGCATAGACTATTCAACTTTGCGACATAGTATTAATAGAAATTTGCATTGTTTCTTGTATTGGTTGGAAAGAATTAAGGAAAGATAAAATATTGTAGAGTGACATTTTGTAAATAAAAATTATTACTTGTGAGGATGTCTAGACTCTACATTCTTTAGATTCAGTCCTGTGATAAATCAATCATTTTCTATAGTTTTATTTTTCTGGAGGAACAGATCCTCTCAGTGAGAAGTTCCAGTTACAACAGGACAATTAAGTTATGTTACACATGAGCAAGTTTTGAAAATGTACAGTGATGTTAATAAACAGTTTGTAGTGTATTTTCCTCTGCTCTCATTTATATTGCACAAATTCTAACATAGTTGTTATTTGTAAGACTGCAAACAATTGAAATCATAGACTGGGGGAAAGTTCAGAAAAGTATGAAGAAACTTGAACTGCCCTAATTTGTGGAAATCTGTTCTGGGATGTTCAATCCTTTTTGCAAAGAAGAATGTGACAGCAATTCATTGTGAATTCACCAGACGTAACTCCAATTTTTTAAATTTATATCAGAGCGCGAAGAATGCATTGTTAGGAATATGTCTAACACTAAAAAAAGTCAGTAAATTGGATTAATTTGACTTTCCATTACCGCTAAGGATTAGAGATATGTCAGAATCGGACTGCACATACACCTCTCAGAGGTAAAAGGTAAAGTGCTCCCCTGTGCATAGCACCATGCCATGAAGGCGTATAGGGTGTGTGGGGGTAACGCCCCACACTTTCTTGATCCGGTCGTGAGTGGGGGTGATGTGTTCAGCATCATGCCCCTGACTGCCTTTACCCCCCAGGGTTTCCCCCCAGGTACCCATGTTATTCGACGCTGGGTGGATGCCGGGGCCGCTTCCATTGCGTAAACAAAACTGAAAACCATATTTTTGGAGTTACGTTCCTCTGGTTCTTGTGACGAATTACACTGTCCAACAAAATTGAAGTTGGGGGTGATTCTAATTGAATTTGATGTGCTGATTTCAAATCTAATTACAGAATTTATCCATCACCCATGAAATTTGAGTAACAGGGTACATACAAAATATCAGGTACATACAAATCTTATATAGCGTTATAGTGATACGATGCAATATTATTTACAATGACATATCTAGAATGTCTTCGAACTTGATTTTCGGCTGTACTTTGCCTGAGGAACATCTCTTTTCAGTGTCCAGCAATAATCTGCCAACATATTTGGAGTCCATTTTCCCTGGTATAGCCTTTCCATTTCACCAATATCCTGGTGGAAATGTTCTCCATGTTCGTCGCTCATTATCCCAAGGTTTTGCGGGAAGAAACGAGGTGGGAGTCTAAAAAGTGTATCTTCAGAGACATATTACACCTCAGAGCATGATAGTTCTGAATCAAATTATTGATAAGTTCTCTGTAATTTTCTGACTTGTAGTTTCTGAGGAAATTTATGCAAACTTCCTTGAAAGATTGCCAAGCAGCCAATTCCAGCTCATTTAGGTTATTTTCAAACTCATTATCTTTCATTAGTTTCCTGATTTGAGGGCCAACAAATATTCCCTCTTTTATTTTCGCCTCAGTAATTCGCGAAAACCTCTCTTTGAAGAACATAAATCCACTACCCTCGCGGTTCATTCCTTTTACAAAATTCTTCATCAGACAAAGCTTTATGTGGAGAGGAGGCAGTAAGATTTTGTCTGAACTTACAAGTGGTGGATGAATAAAATTCTCCTGTCCTGTGATGAGTGACTCTCTCTTCGGCCAGTTCTTTTTAACATAATGATTTTTTCTATCTCTAACAGCAAAATTTGGTATAACCTAGTTGCAATCCTAAGAAGATAGCAATAACTTTTAAATCTCCACATATCTGCCAAGAGTATTTACAGTACTGGATATTTGTTAATAACAGTTTCATGTTTTAGTAACTTTCCTTCATGTCCCAGGAATATGCTACGGGAATGCTTGGATATTTATTTCAATTGTACAGTAGCACTTCTTTCAAACTTGTTTTCAAAGAGTCTAAAAACAAATGCCATTCTTTACTTTATGGACAACACCTAGTGACTCGAATAGACCATCGATGTTAGAACAGAAAACAAGGTCCTTATCTTCAGCATACATATCTACAAAGTCTTTTTGGCGTTGCCGGAAAAAAAGTAACTAGTGTCACTCTCCAACAAATGCCATCCTTTTAATCGCGATGCAAGCAGTTCCGCTTTACCATTACTTAACTCTAGATTTCGAACTAAATCATTAAGATCCTCTTGAGTTATCAAAGTGGGGTTCAGCTGTTGAAACACTTCCCACAAAATCAGGATCACTATGCAATTCCCAACATTTGTTAGGAACACTTTCACTTTCTTCCGTTATACTTATGTGATCTGCTGGAGCAGGTATAGGAACTCCAGGTCCATGAGGCACCGGTCGAGTTGATGATTCTAGTGTTGCATATTTCACTGTTTGCCTTGATGTAGGTCCAGTCCCAATTAGCCTCACTGTGCATAAAGTGGACTTAAAACACCAAATCAATCCAATCAATCCAACTGTTTGCCTTGATTTCGAATTTATCCCAGATATATTTGTCAAGCAAAAATAGAAGTCTGTTATATGATCCTTAGGTTCCCGTCATATCATAGGAACTCCAAAAGGCATATGACGAGATCATTTCAGCCAACCACTCAAAAGCGTTACACAGTTCGCACAACAGATATCAGGGGCCCATTTCTTGTCTTCGTTTATCTTATTGTCAAGTAACACTCTTAAGCTTTGCTTACACGAGGAGTAAATTTCTCCTATTTGCTTTTCAGGTCAACTCACCACAGATATAACAAAAATTGTTCCTGTCGTTTACGCAACTTCTTGACATGATTCTGTCTTTGCTTCGAAACACTCACTGGAACTGAAGAACACTCCGGAAAGCTTCTTTCCTCCAGACAACTTGCTATTGAAATGAGAAGTAGACATAACAGTTAAATCACAGCATTGTGTTGAAAAGTTAATCATTGTCAAATTTTTCAGTTGGATTGTTTAACAAGTTTAGTTGTTGTCATTCATGCAGACATCAATGGCATAAAGTTACTAGTATATTGTCGGAACAAAGACATAAAAATATTTTAAATATTGCCTACCAATCAGCTAATTATGGACTGCATGCTGCAATAAGAATACTGAATTATATTTTTATTGTTACAAAAAAATGGTGGGTGATTGACAATTTCTGACTTCATTTTCGGAATCAGCAGGTGGCAAAACTTAAAGAACCGTTGAAATTTTACTTTTAACAAAACCATTGTTGGACAGTGTTATCAGTTGCTGAACAGAAACCTACATTGCACTCGGAATGTCCCGAGAAAAGCAGCAGCAATGTGTATACATAAAGTTTTGGAAAAATGGCCACACACCTTTCAAATTATGAAAACTGCTTTCTGTGTTCAAATGTTTGTGTAGTTCACACAATTTCAAGAAGTTTGGAAGCATAAATGAAGACGATTTTTTAAAAAAAAAGTATGAATCATGTCAAAAAGTATTTGAATATGCGACGTGTGTGCAGTTTGTTCTCTGCCTCCTGACTAACGAGCAAGAAAACACACACATTGCCCAGATTTTCTTTTACTAAACACACCTCTCTGATACAAGAGCTCCCTGGGACTTCTGGTTATCTCCTCAGATGAAGATTCAAGGAGATAGATACAATAAAGAAAAATCTGTTGGATGACTCACTGGCATAAATACATGGGTGCTGTGGGACAATGCTTTGAAAGGGATGAACAGTTTGTAGTAAAGTTTATTTTTCTACATGACTGTTCTTGACACTTTTAGATTGCACTTGGAAAACTAACTGCTCATGTAGTAATTTCTATTTTTTTAGCATAATTGCAAAAATACACATTTTGACAGTTGAGAAACAGCCTTGGTGGATTGCTCGGCATAATGCCAGAGGTTCAAAATTCGAACCTTGGGAAGGGATGGGTGTATCAGTGTGCTTGTCCCTCACCCATTTCATGAGTTCTTAATTTGTCATCATTGCAATTAACCTTTGGGGAAGAAAGCAAGAAAAAAATAACAAAATAGAACTAGAAATGAATGTGCTTAGTTCACTTAATCATGACGTGCAATAATTATGAGCTAAGAATAATATGTATAACCAGACAGAAAAACTTACCATTAAGTAATTAACTTCAATATTTCATTAAAAGAGCACATGCTCTTCATATCTGTGGCTAACAAACAAGAAGAAAAATGGTAAGAACTTTGATTTTATTTATCAAGTACAGTGTAATTCCAAAGCAACTAAGATCACTAATGAGTTTAAAATTGGAGGGGGGGGATTCACACTGGGTTTTCTGCATTACAACTCATTTATAGAGATCTTCTAGACTTTGCTTGTAAAGTGCCGTACATGACCTATATTGGTCGCAAACTACAGATTAGCATGGTACCAATCGCAAAATTGTGAATTCCGACTGATAATTTATGATTCCCTTCTTTTTCTCCCCTGAACAACATAGGTGAAAATGGGGTCTGATGGAAGAATTAAATACAGGGTGTCTGCCAGTAGGTTTTTTTTTTTACAGTATAGTGAATTTATACTGTACATACCTGCACTGGGATTTGATAAAACTGAATATTTGGAAATCTGAAATTATATTGAGTTGGGGTCATGATTTGTTCACTTTATTAATCTTAAGAATTACATTCTTGTGTGCGTGAAGTTTTGTAAAAAATATTAGCAATGTGGCCATTCCAGGATGAAATCTGAAGCATTAATTTTTATATGCATTAATAATAAATAAAATAAAATAATTAAACTTTTGTTAAAGTGCAGCTTCAGTTTTCATCTTGACTGGTCTTGTGGTAGGATTTTTTCTTTGAATAAAAATATATATTTTCTTCATTTCCAACTATACCTAAGTAGGGGGCGATTAAATAAATGTTAAGAAAAAGGAAATAAAGGTGACGAAAAAGTCGTGAAAAGTCAAGAATTGTTGATTTGTTATTTTGGTAGACACCCTGAATTAAGATAACTTAATTAGATTAATTTAATTAATGATGATCAACTGGTAAAACTGCAAGTGAAAAATCAGATGGGTCAGTGGCTCCATTGGTATATCAATGGCAGGGTATGACAGAGACCCAGGTTTGACTCCTGGTTAAGCCTGCATTTTTCGTTTTAAGTTTCCACAAAGTTGTGAGATTTCTGAAACACTGTAGAAAAACATTTTTAAAAACAATATAATGTGTTGCCTTTTTATGTCAACTGTGCTCCTCTTCAAAATGCATTTAAAGATTGATTCAAGATAGCACAAAAAGTGTACCAGGAACCTTTCAGATTTTACTCATGATATGGTTATTTTAGTTTTTCATATTAATAAATTGTGACATTTGATGATTAGGAGGATGTATGGATTAAATAACACAAGAAGGATATTTCTGTAAGGAAACATTTTACTTACAAATCACAGCATTTGGTTTTAATATATTTTCCAGCTCAACTAAAAGAAATTGAACCAATCTAGTACATATTCCTTTTAGTCTCGATGAAGGGTGTTCCAGCTTGCAAATAATAACAATTGCAATCTTAATACAGAAAGATTTCTAAAATGCACACATTTGTTTCTCAATATCAAACTTCACATGCAAAATCAGATATATCATTCAACTTTATAGGCTATATTGATTTGAACTGCTTACTTCAAAGTAATTTCAATACAATTCCAAAAGTATGTTTATTCCAACACCCAACCATTGCACACACAACACAACAACTGACATAGTTTGAACAAGCAAGAGAAGACAAATTTAAATATACTTTAAAGTTGTTATAGTATCATAAATAATCCCAAAAAGTGTTAACTTTGGCACATTTGCTATACTTATTATCTACAGTGTATTTACATTTATATCTTGTGTATTATTGTAGAATGATTCAATGTTAAATTTTCTTATAAATTTCATGGAAATGGTAGCCAACATAAAATTATCTCTGAATGTAACTTTACAAATGCTATCTTACTCTGCACTCAAATTTTTGTTTCTCAGTCGTTCTAGTACTACTTAATGTCCATTCAATGACAAACTATAGAAAATAGAAAGAAACTTCTTGAAATAAGAAGCCATATGGCTACACTAAATAAGAACAAAACATGCATTGCAGAACAACAGAGCAGTTAATGCACCAATATTATACAATAACCAATCAACCCTTCCCTCCTTTTTTAATACTTGTCTTCCAAATTAAACACAAAAAAATTAAACATAAAAGGCATGAACACACTCCATATGTTAACGCAAAGTGATAATATATTGTGCTTTTTGGGTTGCCTGTATTCAAGGATCACGTTGATTCAAATTCACCATTATACATCTGAACTCTAACCCACTTTTGCCAATGACTGTACATTTTAGGCATTGTCCGCATAAAAATTTGATTGCATGCATTTACCTACTTCGATTTTTCTTTGAATAATGGGCAAAATTCATCACAAAGAAAGATGATTTTCTTAGCATCCATAAACATTTTCTGCATGAAAGAGCAAGTTACAGTATTGGAATGATCTCCTTGATGAACTTTCTACATTCCTAAACTAATCTGACATTTCTTCATGTTACTTTGGCTTATTTGATAAATTAATGCAAGATGTACTCCCTTTCTTAGTAATGCCTACGTATGAAAAATAAACTTTGCACGGAGTTCTTACTTAAAATAAAATGAACACTTTTCTCTCTTCTCTACCTCCTGCACAACAATTATACCGTATTTACGCGTGTATAATGTGCATGCATGTATAGTGTGCACCCAGGATTTTGATGGGGATAATCAACATACAATTGTGTCTCGTATATAATGTCAAATTCAGGTTCAAGAAAAGACCTTCTTAGTTGTAGGTTGAAGAGAATGTTGTAAAGCTGTTGCTATGCTGGTCACGAGCGAACGACATCATACTTATTCAATGAGTCACCAACCCATGCCACCTCCCCATTGTCCCTCCATTGTGTTTAGCATCCCAAATCTTGCACTTTTGTAACCAGCTTTTTTTTCTGTAGTAGAAGAAAGAGAGTTCAAAATTTATATTATGGATTTGCAGTGCTCAGGAAGTTATTTCCTATAATTTCTCGCCCGACAAATACCGCTGATACACATCCTATGTAATGGGAGGTGCATGCTCGAATACTGCTACAGTTGTAAAATGTTCCGTTACAAACTGAAATATCAGGGGAATGGCGATTTCACTTTTATATATATATATATATATTAATTATTACTACTGACAAAATCCAACCTGATAATTTGTATTTGCACCTGTTGATATATGTGTGTTATACTCAGTGACACAGTGAAAATATGTGTGGTTTTAATGTCTGCTGTCTTAATTATTCAATGTATTATACGCACCACAGTTTTTAAGGGTAAAAATTTTGGAAAAAAGTGGCCATTATACATGAGTAAATACGGTATATTCTGAATATTTTTAAACAACTTTCACACTTATCACATGATAATCATACAAGACTTATTTGACGTGGATCGATATTTTATCTAATGCCTATCAAGACAGGTAACATAATGGACGGAAGTGTATAGAAATAAAAAGAAAACTAAAAAGTGCATGAATTAGTAAGGAAGGATGTTCTTCCTTCAATGTACTTAGTGTAACATTAGATTTCAATCTAATGAAGTGCAACCATAGGTCTGCCCAGAAAGTTTTTAAGGAAAAAAAAAAGGGGGGGATTGTTCATCTTCTGAAAAGGCATTTTGACTGTCGTTAGGAGTGTGTGGTTCTGGCCCCCCCATACGCTCTCCAATGTACCTATAGGGTGCAACTATTATATTGGTGGAAAAAAAATAGTTGATGTATTTATGTAACGTGTCCAGAAATTGATGAATTACCCTAGATATGCCAGTCTTATGTTGTCTCATCATATTGCGATAATCACGACACTTGTTTAGGAGGAAAACTACCCTGTAGGTGTCATGGTTGTGGCAAAATATTGAGACAACATGCACACACTTTCATTAATTAAAAAAATTGTGAAGAATCGCAAGTCACCTGAAAATTGTTGAGGTTATACAAATAGTTATCCTCATCTTTTGAGAAGTTGATCAAAAACAGAATATTACATGTAAGCCCAAGGCCAGTCTGTAATGCATGTTAGTTCATTTCAATTAGTTACAATAACTGGGATTTCTGAAAGTTGACATATTCTGTGAAGTTCATTCTTAAGCCTGTTAGGAGTTATGCTCATCTGAAAGTTGTCTCCTACAAATAGGCCCGCTCTGGTTTGGAAGCAACTGGGGCAGACAACAATATAAAGGTACTTCCATAAGTGTGTTGTATTTTAACTGCTTTTATGATGAGATTAGAATGGACCATATTTATTTTTACTTAGACAAGAAAACAATTCTCCTACTGGCTGAAAAGAGTCCTCCAAAAGTGACTTAATGACAGGTTTTACAAAGTTCACAACACTTGTTGTTATTTTCATGTCGATTGTGCATTTCTTAAAGGGTTTGGTTCATGTATTTGTAAAGGTTATTATTAGAAGTGTGCTACAAATTGTAGCATAAAATATTTTGGATAAGTGAGAAAAAACTTGAAAAAATATACAGTATTTACTTCAATACTACACTTCAAAAGCAGTGATATGTTTGAGGATAAATCTCATAGTCTCCTTCAACATACATTTCAAAGCTTTATATTCCATAATGTCAATCAATCTTGATTAAATGTTTTCATGAAAAATGGTGTATTCGCTCTCTATTTTCCCAAAATGGCACTAGTGATTCATTCGTATTTATCTGAAAGATAAGTTTTCCTTGAATTATGAGAAAAGTGTGGAATCAGGAAATGCTGGACCCAAATTACCTATTGCTGTGTTGTAATACGGACAGGCATTCATTGGTTTTTATCAGATGAATGCAGAAGAAAATAAAGTAGTTACCATACTTCCTTCACAAATAGGTACTGCAGGAGCCCATTGTCCAAGAAAGAGAGCGAATCAGACTAGGAATTTGAGCAGACAAACAGCCTTGATCTGGTGCTTTTCACACTCTGATCCGATGGTGTGTCCACCTGCAGGATTATCATCTAATGCTAACCCATTTTGACAATATGTATGGAATGACAGCAAATGCTAATGATAATATCCCAGTAGGAGAAGCCTGCTTTTTCTTTCAAACATAACTTCATGTAACAAAAATATATCTTTCAAGGCATTCACTTCAACTAGTATTTACAGTCCCAACATATTTGCTCAATGCAAAAAACATACCAATATTTCCCGAATACGTAGACTTTTTAGTACAAAATAGTTTTTATTCTTGAGAGGATCAAGATGGTATATCTCAAAATGTGGGAAACTTTTTTCAACATTTTGCTTTATGAGGACCGTGAACACTGAATGTATAATGTAGGAAAATGTAAAATTGGGATTCAGTTGTATTTTATTCACTTACACACTCAAATTTTCTATTATGAGAACAATATCCTTCCTATAAACAATACATATCCCTACTCCCACTTTTTCCATAATTGTTTTACAAGTTGTGTCAGCTCACTATTTATTATTTACTGTATCTGTTAAACTGAAACTAACACATCACAAATTAGTCTAAACATAACCCTTGGGCCTTTTCCCAACACATATTTGTGACACTACTCCACTGTTCTTAATTGGGAAGTCAATGAGATGACTTTCCAAAGGCCGGATTAGCAAGAGTCTACTGTATATATTTTTTCATATTGGCTTGTTACCCAGAAACCCACTGGATGAGAATTGGGCAGGAGAAATTGGTATAGTGGAACCACAAGCAAAGAAACCTGCGCAGACCCGCGACTCCTGTGCACCGTACTCCCACGTAGTGGGGAGGGGGAGAGTGGACCCTGCTTCCTTATGGCCCGAGCTGAACTGAAGAAGGGAAAGCTGCACGGAAACTTTTCGCCCAGGTTTTTTGCCTTGTGGTCGCTCTATAGAACTGCTTCATGCCATTATTGACCAGGTTGCTGATTCATTGTCATTTGCTGGAGAAAGTTTTTGTGGATTCAGTTAATATAATGAAGGATCATTTATACACACATAATTTTAACAATAAAATAATGATAATACTCGATATTGAACGAGCAAAAAGAAAAATTATTACAAAATTCATTTTCATTTCTTTTAAAGATAACCTGAAGAAAATTGAGGCCATCTAAAAATTAGAGCTGGACAGATATGAAACATTTACTGATAAAAAAAATACTGTAAATACTGATAACCTATATTACATAATTTGTACATGAAGCATAGCTTACACCTTGTGCCAACATGACTGATAATAAATAAGTACATTACACTTACTTGGTTTACTGGTATATCTGGCACATATTTCGTTTTTACTTTAAATTTATAAATAGTGCAAAAGGACACACAGAACTTAACATCAAGAAATCATTTATAAGCATTGCTACAGGGATGTTGAAAAGGTCCTTGGAAATTGGTATTGTTCACACAAAATTGGGGGAAAAAAATAATATATTATTTTTATAGTTATCATAAAGGTCAGTTAATTAGTATTATAACCCAAAGTAAAAAAAAAGTAATAAAAATTGTGCAAAATGCAGGAATCATGCCTAAACTTAAGTTTTCATATTCTTCCACTTGATCCAAAGAATAACTAGTTTCACAACTGTTCAAAATTCAGTAACCATATTTTTTAGAGTTAAAATCCCCCCACAATAGTCAAAGATCCATTAAATCATTCATTGGGTGAATTGAGTAGAAGTCTCTCCTGAAGAATATAATAGAATAATAATAATAAATCAAAAATTTAAATAGTAGTTATTATTAGTTTAGAATTTTGCATGGGCATTTATGGAAGTATTACTTTTTTAAAGTACTGGTATTTGATACAACTGTACAAAACACATGAATGGAAAGAAGAAATGTTGAAGAACAGAAATGAAAATATATGTTCACGTTATGCAATACTATAACTTACCACCCTTTACAAAAGTTTATCCCAAAATCACAAGAGATAAATGCAGAGCTTCCCTACTTGAAACAAACTTAAGCACCTTGTACACGATCAAATTAATTGTGTACAAGTCGTTGAACTGAACATAATTGAAAGTCGTTGAACAGCGTTCCTATTAGAAATCTTGAATGGTCTGAAATTGCTCATGTACACGATCAAAGAAACTTGGACGAGTTTACATTTGATTGCCCAAAACATGGCAGTGTGTACGGCATGGAAATAAATAAATAGAAAAGATTTTTTTTAATTTCCAAAGGAAGAAGTAGGACATATTAGAAAGATACTTGAAAGAAGTGTGATGTTGATGTATTTTCTCGAGTCCGCTTTAGACGAAAGCATTTCCTTTAACATTTTTGCTAGCATAAATGAGAAGTAAATGCTTCAAAAAAATCTTGTAGCAGATAGTACGTACGAAAACGTAAGCATTTCTCGGAACATTTCAGTTAGCTTTTGCGATTACAATGAATAATATATACGGCACGAAAGGCACATGCAGTTACACCATCTATGATGAATGCACGGTGTTTACAATTGAAAAAAAACTAAAATATTCTTCCATATGTGTACAGTAAATGCTATAAAGTATGTATTTAATCATCGCCATTCTTTTGTACCTGAAACCATTTAATACGAAACCTTATTCCTCTCAGTTGAATAGTTATAGACTTTTAAAAATGTGAAGTGATACATTGTTTACATCTCACGCGGCATCATTACACATCTGCATTCGTGACCTAGAGGTTGTTTTTCGATAATCGATTTTAGGGATGTGACGAAGCTGAAAATTTACCGATGCTGATGTACTCACCGATAATTTTTGGAACCGATGCCGATATTTAACCGATTCTGATACATAAGATTATTAAACAGAAATGGGATGTTATTTTCTGATTGACAAAAATAAATTTTCTATGTACATTTCTATTGCATATCACATGTATATGCATATATATTCTCAAGAGATGCGAATGTACATTTGCATTTACAAAAGGTTATGTGAACCTAGAGATTTAACATTAGTACACAAGCAGTTCTTTGAAATGCAAAATGAATTCCTGTTCTGCCAGATTCAACTTCAGAAATACGAGATTTGGAAGCACTTCAGGAAGTAACCTCCTACTTCTCTTATCGCAAATCTGTTCAGCAACACTGAACACTATATCACTGAATACTGATGCAGCAGGTATGCCCAAGTATTTTCTCAGCACTTGCTTCAGGTTTAAATACTCATTTTTGAATTTCCAATACAACAGCAGATCCTGGTTCAGCAATGTACTGTTTTATTCCGATTTATAGTTAGGTTGATCCTCTGAATGAGAGTTTGCAATAATTTTATTACCAAAACTCTACAATAATGACGAATCATAACCAAATTTTCAATAACTGTTCTGATACTGATGCCGATATGTCAATTTCTGCCGATTTTCATACATCGGTAATCGGCTTTGGCACATCCCTAATCGATTTCAATAGCATGTGCTCTGATTGGTCGACAGTCAGACTTGGATTGTGTTAATTAGAACCAACCCTAAATAGAAATTCTTTGACTGAACCTTGGATCCAATGAGAAAAATGACGTCATTTCCTTTTAAGCGTCCAATTCAAGGACTTGTTCATGATTTATTTGATCGTGTACAAGGCTCTTTAATTTATAACATTCTATATTCCATGTTTTGTTACTAGTACAAGACACACAAAGATTACACTTAATATATATTGCAACGCAACAGAGGTGTAGTGCTGGTGGGGAATCTGATTACCACGCGGAAGTGACAGGGTGGGGCATTTTCCCAACCTTGTACCTGCATAAAACCACTCTGGGGTTCAGCTAGCCTCTAATAAATGGGTAACCAGTGGGACAACCTGGATGGGAGTTGGAGCATGTTGCTGATCACATCACCTCCCAATAGCAGAGATCCTACCTCCACATTCTTCCCTGCCCCTCCTATATGCTGTCACGGCACCATGCAATAGAACGGAAAACAAAAGAAGGGGGAATGGGAGGGGAGGGGAGAAATATCACAAATAACCAGTGAGCAGTCCAACACCAGACTTAAGAGCCCTTATCATCACACCTCATGAATATCCTTTGATATTGTTGATATATTGTGTAAAAACCAAACATGTGCTACATACCAATAACACAAAGAAGTGTAAGGCAAATTATTTATTTATTTATACACCTGAATGACTCCTTTATCTACTGGTTAACCATGTCTAGATAATCTCTACCTTAGAAAAAAAAGCTGCATATTACAAATTACCAGCAATTTCACTAGGGCTGAGGAAATACCACTTTGAAATGATGATACAGATTCTCAGACATACTTGAAAATTCTAACATTTTAAATTGTTTCATAATATTTGTAAATTTTAACATAAGTTTTTCATTGGAACCATACCATAAGAATCTACCAGGGTTTTGCTTTGGGATATTCATAACTTCACATGAGATAATCACAAAATCATTCTCTGTTCACAATTTTGTTGTAAAAATGATGAAAATTATGCCAGGAGGTGACTAAATTTCATCCAATACTTTCCGATACCAATACCACAGGTTACAGTCAGTAACTATCTGCACAGCCCAAATTTTACTAATAAACTCATATGACTTCATCAACCAATAATGATAAAATACTCACAAATCTGTCTCATCTCTAATATGAATGAGATGTTACTTTAAAACTGCATTTAAAATTTCCATTTTTATGTGCACAGAATGCATATTTACAATTTTCTCATTGTGATCAGGGGAAATCTTTTTCCATCACAAAATTATTATTAACTGCAATTTCCTATGAAGTACCACATCTCATTATACCTTTTCTGTTGTAGCAGGTTTCCACCTTACATATGCTATGCCAATTTGCTTTTGGTATTGCGGCAATATCACTAGGCAAATCATTTCTGTAATCTTTTTCCAACTAAATGAACTGCATTGATTTTGACTCATTTAAAGCTGTAAAATGCAATATTAACAATACTATCACGCACACTTATGTACAACTTCACATTCAACATAAATACAAATGCATAGAAAACATGATCAGTCGTATGTTCCTCCACAACATGAAGTACGGTGGTATTTGGGTTGCAACTGACAGAAAATGAAATTCACTCTTCACTTCCGGTAGCTTAATGTTGAAAACCTTGATAATTTGACTTGTGGCAAATTCCAGTGCTGACATAGTGGGCAACTTAAGAAAAAATGTTTCTCGACAATAATATTCACAATACTTATGGCCCGCTAAGTTCTCTCCATTGATTCAGCATGTTCTTCCTCATTATTAAACTCAGGGGGGGGGGGGGATTTAGAGCTGATTTTGCTCCTGATTGGCTTATTTCCAAGCACACGTGTCACCTGTCGCTTCAGTGTGAATTCTCCCTAAGTTGGCATGGAAAATTATTAGGGATGGACCGATTTGAAATTTATGTTACTGATCTGATATAAAGCTGCAATTGTTCCATGGTGTACTTCCTCCAAATTTCAGTGTTGACCGAGCATTGTGAGGACAACTTGGGAACTATTTTACATCAATAGTAATGGACTCTAGTCACTGCATTACCCAATGAGAAGCTTACCTTGGTCCTCAAAAGACCTTTTGCACCACGGAGTTTAGCTTTAGTTTAGTCTATTTAGACACCTATTTTACAAAACAAAGGCATACAAATCATACCTTTTTACTAAAAAAAAATACCAAAATGGCAGAATTTTGCAGTAAATTATTCGGTATTAACAAAAATGACGAACTAGTAAAATTATCGGCAATTTTACTGACTTGCTGACACCAATAGAGTACCGATTAATCTGTTCCCTTCCCTAAAATTTATGTAGAGCAAAAATAAATAATTTGTTTCCTAGTTCACTGAATATGAGATGTTATCTACCAACATATAGACAGAAACAAAAGCTCTGAGAACAAACAAGTACACGACACCCTTAGCCACTATTTGTATATTGTAAGTAACAAATAGCATATATATTTCAGTGTTTCTTTCTGGTCTCAGTCAGAGTCACTATCTGAATCCCGATTTTGCCTCATTAGCTCATTTGGTAACCCTTCTTGAAATTCAAGAATGTGCTCAACTGGCTTTGGTCTTCCATCATCTCCAATTCGTCCTGGCTGTATAACACCTTGTCTGCAATGACACAAAACTTCTCAACAACAAAAAAATCTTCAACATGCAAAAAATGACCTATGCCACATAAAAAATACCAATAAAGAAATACCGATAACACTGACAAGTGAAACTGGTTGAAATTTCAGTAAATACAAATCAACGCAATTTATTATGGATCAAGAGAATTAATTTCATGACAGTCTTATGAACCATTATTTCCGAAAATAAGGTTCAGATTATAACGAGTGTCCGAAAAGTCACGCAACCCGATGTTTACGACCGTATAACGGAATAGCGAAACGGAATGAGAAGAAACGCTTTCTGCCAAGAGAATGCCCTGTATATTGGGAAAATTTAGAGAGACAAACATATGTAAGAACATGCATGTTTTAATAACAAATAAGCAAAGTGTTGCCAAAGGCGGAAAAAAAATATTTGCAAATCGTGTGTATTGATGCACAGAACTCATTGAGGTAAATTATTGCAACATTTCACAATACCAACGAACAATTTGGATGGCCATCTAATGAATTTGACAGAAAAAGAACTTTGACGAAGTTTCAAAAACATTGCAGAAGGGAATAAATGGGCTGTTCCAAAAATCGATTTTTCACAATATTACGCAGGACACTGGCAACACTGTTGGTGTCACGTGTCACTAACAGACGTGTTTCACCTCAGGCTATCACACTAAGGCACTTTTAATGACAAAGGAGAAAGTTGGTTATTCTTGAACATATGCAATAAATTACGTACACCTTGCAACCCTGAAATGTGGGTAAATGCTTCTCTTACGCAAGAATATGAGGATGTTGTTCGGATATATTCTTCAACAATAAACACTCTTTCCTGTGTAGAATATGGCATTTTAAAAACACACACACGACATCAGCATAAGTAAGGCAAACAGCAACCACCTAAGGCACAGAAAACATAATACACGTTCTTCTGTACCCACATTTCAAGGTTGCAAGGTGTATGTAATTTATTGCATATGTTCAAGAATAACCAACTTTCTCCTTTGTCCTTAAAAGTGCCTTAGTGTGATAGCCTGAGGTGAAACACATCTGTTAGTGACACGTGACACCAACAGTGTTGCCAGTGTCCTGCATAATATTGTGAAAACATCGATTTTTGGAACAGCCCATTTATTCCCTTCTGCAATGTTTTTGAAACTTCGTCAAAGTTCTTTTTCTGTCAAATTCAATAGATGGCCATCCAAATTGTTCGTTGGTATTGTGAAATGTTGCAATAATTTACCTCAATGAGTTCTGTGCATCAATACACACGATTTGCAAATATTTTTTTTCCGCCTTTGGCAACACTTTGCTTATTTGTTATTAAAACATGCATGTTCTTACATATGTTTGTCTCTCTAAATTTTCCCAATATACAGGGCATTCTCTTGGCAGAAAGCGTTTCTTCTCATTCCGTTTCGCTATTCCGTTATACGGTCGTAAACACCGGGTTGCATGACTTTTCGGACACTCTGTAGTATGTGATATTGTTCAGTGATGATATACATACCTTGCAAGTTTGTCCATGACATTCACCAACTGCATGGCTTCGTATTCTTTCTGTTCCTCCGTCATCCCTTCTGTTGGGTTTGGTCTGGGAGGCTCGTAACAGCCAAGGACAGGATTAATTCTGTTTACAAACAAAGATAGGAAACTTGGTAAGGAAACCAAATTAACATTTTACTACAACCACAATTAATGATAAAAGATATAGCTTTCATGTGCACAATACTGATGGGAATGTATGATGGCTCACCCCAGATATATATATAAAAGAGTACATGAGTATTATTATGAGAATTTAAGCCAAGACAATAAGTTTATTTTACAATCATGGACACATCACAGTCCTGTTCGTGACTGTACAAGGAAAACTTGCATGCAGGAGAGCCATGATGTGGGAATAGAGACAAATATATATGAAAAGTTACTTACTGATCCTTTAAGTCTTTGTACACTTCAGTGTCACTATCTTCACTGTCAGAAGAATAGTTGCCTTTGCCACCACCTCCAAACATAAGACCTCTGTTAGCAAACAGGCCAGCTGCATTTCCATATCCAAAGTATTTGACTACCCGCATTGCTGCAACAAAACACATCTTCTTATAGTCATAAAAACACATACTTTGTGCCACATGTCATTAATATGACTCAAGGCCAAAAAAATATTGAAAAATTAATACCTGGAAAACCTATCCTAAGCATTTCCCAACTCTCGAGAGGAATATGAAAGTGGTTATCAACCTGCCTCAGGAGAAGAAGCAAAAAAGAACACCAAGGATTGACATCGGGTTGTGAGAGCACAACAGGGCCACCCAGAAGCCATGGACCCCTTTATGGTGCTAGTCCTTTCACCCCTAACTTCTCCCTTTCATTATTATATTGGAGTGAGGCTATAACTTACGAAATAAAACTCGTCAATTAGCTATTCAATTAGTGTTTCTTTAATTTAACTGCTCTACCTCTGACTCGTCGCCTGTTGGTCGACGGGTACTACCCTCTAATACAGAGGGTGAAATCCGGTAGGACTAAGGTTTAACGCCCCCAATTGTGTCTCCAGGGACTAGCACTCGGACAGAACCTTAGCTCGTAATGATTGTGTAAAAAACAACCTTTGTTAAGATTTTTCTTACTTTCGTTTTTGTTGGTTACAGCCTGCAAGGCATTCCATTTTATACAAAAGTTTTAAAAATATTAATAATTTCATTCCACTAAAACTGATTTTCAAGACTTATTTTAACATGTAGTATATAAAATCACACAACATGAAATATGAAAAATATAGCTAAATAACTGATTCAGTGACACTTATGGTGGTACTAGTAATGGCAAGTGGACAACAAGACAAAACTAAAACCTAACTTTAATGTCCCTATGTATTTTTTTTGCCACCTATTTGCAACCACTGCCACACTTGGTGATTAAATGTTATTAAGTAGCTGTGAATGAAATTTGTCTGTGTGCCAGTTTAATACTAACCCACAATGTCTGCTTTCTTGTATTTCATAATGAATAAAATCTTGTAATAATCTTTACATGTTCCATAATTTATATCTTTCTACCTAATGAGAACTGGCGAGGATGAACGGTAAATTGAAGAAATAGATCACGAGACAGACAATGAAATATACAAACAAGAGTTTGACTTCGTAGCACTCCATGCTAACCACTCTGTCAGAGTCTGGTGTGGCAGGTAATTGCTTGCATCAAAGAACTTGGCAACAACATGCATCACAAACAATTATTTGGTCTAGGAATTAATTCGTGCGCCTGGACAAGAGATGGCGTAACGAGCGTATCGTCCCACAGTTCCGTGTATCCACACATGCGTTGAAAACTCCTGTCAGCGCGCATCGTTCGTAGTATAGGGCAGTTGATTGACGCGTCAACAACAGCATTTTGTTGTCAACTGAACATGGCGCAGTTCGTGCCAGATAAAGTGTTTTTGCGGGGTGTTCTGCTTCATTACTTTAACATGCAGAAAAGTGCTACCGAAAGTCATCGTATTTTGGTGGAAGTGTATGGTGTCCATGCGCTAGCTGAGCGAATGTATCAGAAGTGGTTTGCACGGTTTAGAAGTGGTGATTTCGGCCTGGAAGACCAAGAGCGACCTGGACAGCCAAAAAAATTTGAAGACGAAGAATTGAGAGCATTGCTCGATCAGGATTCGTGTCAAACGCAGGAAGAACTTGCAGAAGCATTAGGCGTTGATCAAACAACAGTTTCCAAATGCCTCAAAGCCATGGGAATGATTCAAAAGATGTCACATTGGGTTCCACATGAATTGAAAGACAGAGACGTTGAAAGACGAAAAACCATTTGCGAATTGCTGCTTCAAAGACAGAAAAGAAAGGGGTTTTTGCATCGCATTGTTACTGGCGATGAGAAGTGGATCCATTATGAGAACCCGAAACAAAAAAAGGCCTGGGTGAAGCCAGGTGAACCAGGTCCATCACAACCGAAACGAGATATTCACTGTGCAAAGGTTATGCTGTGCATATGGTGGGATATGAAAGGTGTGGTGTACTATGAGCTGCTGCAACCGGATGAAACTATTAATGGAGAACATTATCAACGACAATTAATGCGTTTGAAGCAAGCTCTGGCCAGGAAACGACCAGAATGGGAGAACAGACATGATAAACTTATTTTTCAACATGATAACGCTCGCCCACATGTCGCAAAACCGGTCAAAACCTATTTTGAAAATGTGGGATGGGGAGTTTTACCCCACCCGCCGTATTCACCAGATGTTGCTCCTTCGGACTACTACTTGTTCGATTGCATGAATAACGATTTGATTGGACAGCGGTTCACTTCTTCAGAAGATATCGAAAAATGGGTCTCCGACTGGATCGCTTCAAAGGATGAGGACTTCTTTCGCCACGGAATCTGTAACTTGCCTGACAGATGAGCGAAAGTGGTGGCTCGCAATGGACAATATTTTTCTTAAGGTATTTATGTATTTTGTGTTTGAACTACAGCTTCAATGTGTGCGTAACAACCGCACGAATTAATTCCTAGACCAAATAACAGGACAAGAAATGAGCCCCTGAACACCCTTAAGAAAATAACTGTCACTAACAAACTTGAACAAAACTTACAATTTTCTTTGCACAGCACATATATAAGATCTTCTACTATGTCCTTTACTTGCGATACTGGTGTTGTAAGCAAGCGACAAAGTTTGTTCCGAAGTGTGCTTCCTTCCTCTGGTCTATTCATTACGTCCGTTAGTGGAGGGAGAACTTGCAACCGCATGTATTTCCTCATTACTCGATGATTTCGTGCACATGCAACAAGTACAGTGAGAATAGGCGACAATGATTCCCTCTGTGATTTAAAGGGCTAGAAAAAGAAATGTTTACATATTAAGTTATTGAGAATATCAATATTAGAATTGAGGTATGCATATTATATGTAACTGAATATGCAGTAGGATACTGTTCAAAACACATGTGACGTATAATAAATGCCAGAATATAAGAAAACTTCACATAATACCTGGAATAGAAGCATGAGAAAAGGTTCAGAGGCAATGTAGCAATACAACACCTGGTGACTTCTGCCTCAAAGTTCAAGTATTATTGCAGGTTTCCCAAGATATTTTTTCCAAATTTCAAACTGATGCTTTTGTCAGATACCAACTATTTTCAAACTAAATTTTAACACATTTATTATACATTTCTATAGGCTTCAAACGAATATGTATAGTTTGAGGACTTAAACTGTATGCATGATTTTGTTCACAGAAAAAAAACCCCGACAATAACAGTATTAATCTCCACAACTCTACTCATCATGGAGGTTTAGGAAATAACCCTATAGTTACAAGCTAAAAGAAAGACGATCTAGATTTGTGAATTGGAAATACCGTGGAGGGCTTTCAGATGGTTGAAAATTGGCGACATGTATATGTTGGCTCCACTATATGCAATGCAAACACAACTAAAATTCTTCTCTTCCACTCTACACTCTCAAAACTCAATTCAATTTTATCAAATCCCAGTATAGGTATATAACAATGTAAAACAAATAGCAACAATTCTTGACAAGTATAATTTCTTGACTGGTAGACACCTTGTAACAGTCCTCTCATCAATTTCATCTTTGTATCATTCATTCAGTGAAAGGTGGAAGAAAAACAAAGTAAAATAAATAACATCCATCAATCAAAAACTCTATAATCATCTCACACTGTTTTAATTTTGAAAACTTCATCATTGAGGATCATAAGTGGCATAAAGTACCATCATTATCTTTATTTAAATTAAGTATTGCAGTCCTAATGAATGGAGTCTGAAAACTTGTAAAGTGACTTTCATAAAGGGATTTTTGTAGCGTACAGTACACTATTTGGAGTTTGGAATTACATAATATAAATGGTTATCAGCTTATGATGCCTGCATTACCACTGATTCATGATGGGGTGAAAATAAATATATTTAAAGGGTGGTTGAATATTTCTATAATACTCAACGAAAATCACAAGAAAAGAATAGTCACCAAAAAGACATTCTCATAATTTGTAAAAAAAATAAATTTAAGCAAAGTACCTTATTGTGGTGTGTTTTGAAAATTCTTCAGGTACAGCCAAATGATCGTGACAGATCATATTCTAGTTCTTCGATCTTGAACTACATAACTTGAAATGAAGAAATTTCTGTTTTCTTGAAGAAGACCAATGTTTATTTGGTGAATACAAAACACACTGCAATAAGATATGTTGTTTTAATTTCAGTTTTACAAATTTGTGACAAATAAGGTAACATGGACGATTGTGAAGAACTTTATATAAAAATTAACAATTCACCTTACTCAAGGGTAAAAGATGCAAATATTGATGCTCAATCAAGGATAGACCCTGACAAGCAACTTTGCTGATAGTTATTTCAACTCCTCCGTATGCTTAAAACTATTCCTGCTTGAATTAATATTATGTTTCCATACCTGAGATCCTTCCAGTTTTTGGTTGAGAAAACTAAGAAGAACTGAAATGGCTTCCATATTCATTCCTTCATACTCTAAATCTTTTGGAATATCCCTTGAATCTTTTGATATTGGTACTATCAATTCTTCGTAGCAGTTCTTTGGCATACACATTAATAAATTAATTGTGTGTCTGCAGAATAAAAGATACAACTATTATTCACACAAACATTCCACTCATTTAGCACAAGATGACACCTAACAAGGATGACCAACATTCGGCCATGAATTTAAGGGAGATTTTCATTCCAACTTTTGGCATTAATTTACATGAGATTTAGTCGCGGAAAATTTTGTGCATTTTTAGCAGTACGGCATCAATCCAGTAAATATTCATGGAATGGATAATATTAAACAAAATAATTAATTTACACTTGATATAATATACAGATCACAACAGAGAATAAAAATTTACAAATTTGCATATTTCTTAGTTCTAACCTATATGTATTTATGCACTGCTGCCACAGAACTACGCATCTAGTACTGATCAATTACGGCAAGATATTATGTCACTCCCATTCGCCAAAGGTTAAACATGCAAGATCTTGTAGTAGACTTGAATTTTGAATGTCTCAGCGAACTTGTATTATTATAGTGGAATATAATAAAATTTTGTGATCTTCATTGTGAAACAAAAACGGGAGAAATAGAATGTCAATATGGGAGCCAAAATGATAAAAAAATATTAGCTCTATTGCAGGAAATCCTGGGAAATACAGGGGAGTTAGTCACCCTACACCTAACTCGAATTTTAACAAGAACTTACCTTGCCATTATTTGTTTTTACATTAAGGTCAGGACAAGAGAAGAAAGGCAGAATTATTATTCCCGAGTTATATTTTTTTATTCAAAGGAATAATTAATGTATCCTGTTTTTGTAATATTCCGAAGGTGAAGTTTTATCTGAGGCAATTTCATGAGTGCCATGGTCATGCACCTAGACAAGCTCAATATGATTTTCTTATATTTCATAGTCTGCTTATACTTACGTTTGAAGCTCGTCTTGCTTCTCCCGACTCTGTGTACTACAGAGCAGTAAGTCCCTCAGGATGGATACCATCCGTAGAAAGTGAGCTTCCTCCTCCTCATCAACCCCTGAATTACGGGAGCTGGACTTCGCAGTCAGATTAAATAGCACCTTCAACACTTCACACGCAAGGTCCACATGTTGATCCTGGTGAATCAAGTTGAGACCATAATATTTATTTTATTCTTGTGCAATACTTCAATACAATATCAATTATGTATTGCTTATGAGATTCACATTTATTAACTTTAAAAAAGAGAACAAAACACTCTTGGCACTACATACATGTCCATAATTTCATACTTCAAACGTTAAAGTTTCTAGCAATGTCTTGAATTGAGAATGGTACTATATTTTAATTATGATACAGTGTACCTTAAGTTTTATGGCATTATGATAACACTTGAGCTGAATCTTATGATATGAAACAAAAAAAAAAAAAAACAACAGTGAAATAAATACTCCACTATAGTTATTTTATATGCAGAATATGTATTATTAAAAAATCATAACTGGCAATATTTGATGTAATTTTGGGAGACATCTGCTAACACATTTACAGGGTGCGCGAGTAGAATTGGCACAAGTTTAAACAGGAAATTACAAATAATACAAGATTTTTCTTGATCCATGTTTTTCATTTTAGATTCTCAGTTATCAGTAAGACTGCAGACCTCAAAAAGATTGGATGATTATGAGTGGCCTGAGGAGTGGAGAAGGAAGGTGATAGTCTACTCTACCTGTGCCGGGATGACCAACAATGACATCGTAGACCAGTTAATCTTGCCACTGAGGACAATTCAGAGAATTAGGATGCAGTTAGTCAATTCATACTTTGATGTGGAGGCTGTGACTGCCAGAAAGACACAAAATCGAGTTGAACAGAGGGTGAGAAGTAACATTTTCATTTTAAATGTGCAGCAACTCATTGACAATGACCTCTCCATCTCAATTTGTAAGATTTCTCGATGTCTGGGCCATTCTCAGCCAACCAATGGTTGGCTGAGAGTCCTAAAGATGTGCCCGAGCCATGAAAACAAAGCTTCCTGTTCACATCATGGTCTTCGGTTTCATCAGCAGTGACGGGGGGCATGTTATCCCCCCCCCCCACCACATCTTTGAAGAAAGTCTGAGAGTAAACCAAAATGTGTACCAAAACATTCTGGTGACTGTAGGCAAGCCTACAGGAAGACTATACGTGTTCCAACAAGATTCTGCACCAGCACATGGCCAGGAAAACTCAGAAGTGGTTCGAGGATAACATTTTTTGACCATGTTAGCTCTGATACGTGGCCTCCAAACTCACCTGACTGCAATCCCCTTGACTATTATTTGTGGAGTGTGGCTGAAAGGATCACTAATAAGACTGTCTGTAACAATAAAGGTGAGCCGAAGAAGAGAATCTGCCAGGTATTTCAAGATTCGTCTCCTGAGGTTGTAAAATGTGCCTGATCTCGCTTCCGGGGTCATTGAATAAGTTCGATCTATAAAGCTTTACCTTGCTCTTGTTTCTGGAATTTTCAATAAATGTTTAAAATTAGAACTTTTAGAGATGTTTTTCCTTCATGTATTTTCCACGCCAATTCTACTCACGCAACCTGTATGACCAGGGTTGTACAGGGTTGCATGGTTGTCATTGCACTTGAACATTTTTTCTCCTGGCACTTGAATTTTCAAATTGTTCTAAAAAAAATTAATATTTGGAATTCACTAATGGAAATTCCCATTACTTTCTTTTTAATACTGAGTACAGTATGTTTTTTTTTTAATGTTTGTGCAGTTTCTGTAATACATGTATCATTAACTCAGAATAATAAATATGCCATTATAAATCTTTGCACTGTTACTACCTGAATTTTAAAATTTGCAGCGATAGAGAGTTTGCCATATATTATTCATGCTGTTACCAGTTTAGCCTTCTTTAGGAAGGCCACTTCAGTGCAGGAATTAATTACTTTTTATACAATCTTGTATTCATTAATAAATTAAATGCATTAGGATTACATTTCAAAATGTGTAGCTTAGCCCACATTTGCAAAAAAAAAAAAAAAAAAAAAAACTGAGAAAAAGGGTCTGGCACCTGATTTATTTTTAGTTTTGTCTACCTCTGAAAAAAACAATTATATTTCATGTACTTTCAAATCATTAATTTTTTCAAGACTTACTTTCACATAATAATGCATCAGCCTCAAACTAGGAACATTATAGGTTTACTTACAGTCAGTACAATCTGCCCTGCTTGAAAATCGTTGGGTGTTGCACCTCTTTCGCACTCCCCATGGCCGCAGTCCCCGCTGGCCTCCTTCAATACAAGGTCCAGGACTTCCATCAGGTAAGTAAGGCCGTGGTGCTCGTCTTTGAGTTTTGGTCTGGAAATATTTGCATTTACTTAAGGATCATTTCAAATATTTTCTAGTTTCTGACCTAAACTTCAGCAAAAAGTTCCAAAACATGTGCGAACTCTAGTGATACAACTGAGAAATTTCTGTGAATTATCCTCATTCATAGAAAAAAACAAAAAAACGGTGCCACATGAGGACATACATTTGAAGCTGTAAATGAAAATTTGACTTGCCAAGCTCTGATGACAGAACTCCATGTTCATTTTTTTTTTTGGTGCGTGTACATATATATATTTTTTTTGACACTTGCATTAAGTGAGCCACTTGTTTTCTCTGAAGGAAACACGATTCATGAGCTTGTGAAAATTTGTATTTATCCTGTATTTGAGAAAGTTTTGAAGATAGAGTTGGTAGAACTGACTACTTGCTGCAAGAAATAAAATCCTGCAGCTGAAGAGAAAATGGAAGCATACACCATTGGGCAGAATTCAGTTATGGTTAGATCATATTTCACCTGTGGTAAGCCCATTATCACCACACCAGAAATTCCATCAACAAATAAATGTGAATGATGGACTTAGTTGGAACAGTGTTGAGAAGTTTACCAGGAATTTATATACATTTTAAAATTGTTGACTGGCTTCTTTTAAAAACACACTGCAAAGCCCAATTTTATGTTCCCACATTTTACATTGCCCCATTTAATATGTTCAGCAATCCACGTCCTGGCAAAAGACCATGTTAGGATGTTCACCTTAATCTTATGTTTGAGATCTTGAGAATGATGTATGTATAGTACATCAAAATGAGTAAATTGAAGAATTTTAACTACTAAAGAAATAAAAGTTCTTATTTATGATATTACCTGAAGCTAGTGGCTAATGTTACCAATCAGATTAAATTTTCAAAAAGACACAAACCTGGTTTCCTTAAAAAAAAAATGGAGCTGTAAATAAAATATCAGCCTGCACATGTTAAAATTATTTTCACGTATTCAATCAACATTCCTAACAATATGAAGGAAACACCTCACATCTCTATTTTGATATCATTCGTTTTAAACCTAATTTATGCTTGGATATGCTGTGTGAAATGTATTAAGTTAAAAGTGTAACCTGAATCACTGAAATTTTCACTTGCAAGGAATCTAACCCAGGAATCCTTCATTTCATTAGTATCCCTCGGCAATTTGTCCATGATTATGTTTATTAATTTTTCTCTTGCACCCCATGTTTTTAAGAACTGGATTTTATATATAGTGATGCATAAGTTAATTGCCGCTGACTAGCTTGGTGTTTACCCCTCATCATGGAAAACAAAGAGAATAAACATGGTGATGGACAATTTGCTTGGTAACATTTATGCATTTCACTCTACCTTCCCACCCTAGTGTAGGAAAATACCTACCATTTAAGAACTTACCTGACCTCAATACATAGAGCTGTGATAAGAAATAGCATCTTCATGTCAAAATACTTGATGTCATGTGGCAATTCGGGATCTCTGTACGTCCTCAGTCTTAATACTACTCCTTCCACGGCATGATTCCTTGCACAAATCTTCTGGGCAGTTTGACTGTTGTACACCAAATTGCACAAGCACTTTTGTGCCTCCAGCATAACTAGAAAAATAAATTTTATATTACACCACCATTTTCCCATATTTACGAGAAAGAATAAATAAAGTCACAAGATTTGAAATTGCTCTAAGAAAACAAGAGCTTCCAAAAAAAAAAAAATGATCAGTACTGTTCTACATTATACGTACTTACCAAAACTTTATCTATGTGTCCTCTGCAATCAAAATTTTGAAAATGGGATATTTATAGAAATATAACAAATTCTGGTAATGCAGGGTACCAATCATTTTGCAAAACCAACACCTTCATTTTTGCAGGTACTTTTAAATAACTTTTCCAATATCTCTATAATCATTCAACATAATAATAAATAAGTGTTATGTCTTCAACACTTTGTATGTTGATAAAACATACAAGTCAAATCAAGTTTATTCAACACTGTTGAAAATGATTTGTTTTGGTTATTTAGCCACTTTGGGCTAAATTGCGACAATGTGGATGAATGATGATATGATGAAGGGAGACTCGCAAAGAACATCCATGCCCAGGCTAGGATTCGAATCTGGGACATCTGGCATAGTAGCATGCCATACTAACAACTCTGCAACAGTTTTTGAAAATGAATTATGAAAAAAAAATTGTACACCAAATATCCCAAAAAAGAAGCCAGCTGGGAGGGAAATATATAGTGACTTTTCAGTTTCCAATCCTGGCAATATTCATGACCTTTTCGCTCATAAAGACTGCACAATGAAAGAACCAATTTGGAATTCTATTTTTGCCTTTTGCATAGGAAGGCTGGGAGGATCACATAAACCATTGAACCAATCAGGTTGATCCAGTTGCCATGGTGATGGGGAATTCTTGTGGTTTACTGCATTGCCAAACTTATACCTTAGAGAATAGTTTACTGTCCAAGGGGCAAGTGAGGCTAAGAGTTGCCACCAGTTAGCAAATGAATGGGTCTGTCTTTCTCAGCCTCTTCTGCCTGAACTGAGAGCGAAGGGTGTATGTTGAAAGCACAACAATGTGTCATTTAATACTGGGCAAAAATCAGGCATGCAACAACACTGCTTTTTGCACCTGGAAAGAAAAGTTCTGTAGAAATCCCATTTTACAAACACAAAGTTTACATGAACTTAATGTATTCCTATATTAAATCAAAGTTCTAGTTTCAGCTTATGCTAATAAATATTGAAATTATAAAGCATGAAATGTAAGCAAGGTACTACTCACCATCAAAATCCACAGGTTCGTTTACTTTTGTCAATGCCTCCTCTTGCGACATCAAGCCTGCATGTTGTAAAAGTATGTTCAGCCAGTCATCACAAATCAGATCATTCAGCTCTGCTTTGTCTCGACTGTAACAAAATAAGGAGAAATGTTTAAATGTACAACATATTCAAGTAATCTTATTAAGCATCCTCCTTACATGAGATATTTATTTTAGAGTAACAGTTGTCCAGTTCGAAGGGCATCTAACTGCAACGTAGACCCATGTTCGATCCCTGGAGCAATTAATCGAGGAAATTTTTCTAATAATCTCCTTGCATAAAGTCAACCTGTGGGCAACCCTCGAGAGTAAAGGCAACCGGAGCATGGAACTGACCGCATCATATTCACTATGGCTGAGACTGAGAATGTTTGTCCTCCCATCTGCCTTATGGTTTAGTGCAAGTTAGGAGAGATTTGTCCTTTTTTATTTAACTTATAAAGTACAAGTGTAACCTGGACAAACAATAACTATCTATGGTCTCCAGATGGTGTAGTGGTAACACTGTTGCTTTGTAAAAAATCAAGGTGAGCAGAGTTCAACCAGGATGAACAATGATTTGGATCTCATTTTAAACTGTAGGTCCAGTCCCGATTACAGGCCATTCGATCGTTACTTACGTAACATTCAGAAGTGTTCTTGAGACACATTTTTGCAGTTTTCACTGCACTTGCATAACTTTATTCAATATTGCCACTGCACATAAAAGGATTGTTCATATGCAAATAATAATAACCACTAAAATTTGGTTGCCTCTTATTTTGATTCCCACAACAGAATATGAAATACACTGTTACTGACATAACATGAAGAGGACGTAGTTTTTAGAATTCCATGCATATTGCAAAAAATCTGTGAGATATTAAGATATAAAAACAATCTTAATACAAATTATTTTTGCCACACTTATGTAGTTTACATTAGTCTCATTACCATTTGCTTATTTCAACTCTCACATTTTTCAAAATTTACTAAACTTATTGACGTAACATGTCTTCGTTACTGACGTAACCTCTCTGAAAAACATGGGCAATACACTTTAGTAATATAGTATACACTACTTTAACAAGACAATTTAACATTTTTGCAACATTCCAATGCAATAATCTTATTTTTGGATTTCTGAGAACCTCTTGCAACTGTTTCTTATTTGTATTAAATGACCTAGTTTACGCATCACTTTTCAAGTTTGCTGAGTTCTTGGCCATTTTAGGCACAGAAGGGTAATTGGGACTAAACCTACAGTTTAAAGTGCGATCCGAAACACTATGTGCCTTCACTAGGTATTGAACCCAGGACCCCTTTGATTACAAGGTGATGACATCGGGGAGGCCTACTCTACTAGTTTTTCTTCACTTATTATGCTTGAAAAATATTAACTAATATATATGTAAAAATTTAGATGGATAGTCACACACACACACACATAAAGGGTGTCTGGAAAAGATATTTACGATTTTCAAAGCACATATTCTCAGCTCCATAATGTGGTACAAGCATGTTCTTTACAACAAAAGGAAGATAACCTCCCAAAAATTTGTTAATATCCATCACAAGTTTATTTTCAGCCAACCTTCGTCCTGCATGTTCATGCTGAAGGTCAAGGAAATACTTTATATGGTTCACTGAGTGCCTGCACAAGTTTCACCTTGTGTGCAAACTCTTAAAAAGCATATTCCATACTGTAGTGTGGGGCATTTCTAACTCACTACTCGCTTTTCTAACCAAGTTCCCGATACTATGCTGGAAGGATTGTCGAACTGCTTCCACTGAACATGATGGGCAACCAGTGTTTTGCCTTTGCACAGGTAACATTTCTCCAAAAATTATGCATTCCAATGCTAAATGGAGTTGTTATCAGGTGAATCAAACCAAAACTGACGCCAACAACTGCGTTGAACTGTGATAACAGGTGTATTTATGCATATTCTGCAACACAAAACCCTTTCTGCTGTTTGGTCAGCACTTGTTCACAAACAGTTCACATGCGCACGAAGCGTATTTCAAGTGAAACATCTTTAGTCTTGTTCTTGTTGTCTCTTCAGTTCTTGTTACACGTTTCTTCGCATGCGGATTTATTAGAACGAAGATGAAATAGGTACAATTTTTTCCAGGCACCCTGTATAGTCAATTCTTTACACAATGCTTTTTGCTTATTTTCTATTCCAACCTCTCAGCAGTTGATATGGGTAGCATCTTACTTCTCAGCTATAATATAAATAAAACGTACCTTTAAAAGCACAAATTGAAGCATTTCTTGCTGCATCGTTACCGACGTAACCCTGTTACGTCAGTAATGCTAGTATCTTCTGCTTTAGTGTAGAATACATGTAAAAATTATATTGCTTGATTGGTATTTCTGTTCTTTAGAACATGCATTGGCAGTTCTTGTTTAGAGCTAATAGTTTGCACATAATAATAATTTCTGTTACTGACGTAAAAAGAAAAGTGGCCATGTTTGAAGGGAGAGTTAAGCATGATTATGTCCTCACAATGTTTAAATGTTTCGATGAAAATGAACATTCGCCTTTGGTTTTCACAAAGTGATACTTATTTTCAGTCTGTGATATAAATTAAGCCTCTAAAAATATTACTAAAACAACCTGCAATAATGATGATTAACAATATGCGCACATGTACCTAAAAAAATATGGTCTCCTGGGTCAAATAAGTATCTGAACTGAAAATTTATGACATTCTTGTCATTAAGTATTTGTCATAAAAATGCATTTCATTTTTTAAGTTTAATGTCCTATTTCCCATGGAATTGCCCATACCCTATCCACGCATAAAATGGACTTTGAAATACTTATCTGATTTTCTTCAACTGGTAAATGGAAGTATATTTGTGTAAAAGAAAATTTAAAAACCTTCATTATTCCCTCTCTATTTTTATAAATTCAATACATTATAATATTATGTGAATTAATGTTTTCTATGAATCATCCGAATTAATAGTAATAATAGCAGCAAAGAATGGGAGAAAGCAAATGGTCAGAGCAAAGCAGAACATGCTGGTGGTTGCAGTCACTTTTTCCTCTCCACGAAATCCCATTTCTTCTAACGTGTTCATTGGTTGAGCTCTGTTGAGATATTACTTGTACAGAGACTTGCTTTCATTCACTAGTTCCAAAGATTTCCAGAACAGAGTGTAGTAGTTGATTAACATTTGCAATCACAATTTCCATTTTCCTAAGGTGAAGGGTAAGTTTGGATGAAAGGAAAATTGTGCATTCTGCTTGTGGCAACACTGAAAATTGGGAAATTTTGCGGCAAGATTGAAGTTAACCACTTAATATACTTGGCCACTCAGCAGGGGCATTACAAATTGCAGTCATCAAAACAAAAAATACATACTTTACTGACCAATTTTTTCTTTAAAAAACTGACAAATTACAAACCAATATAAGCAAACTGACTTCGGTATGATTTTACAATACCGGACACTTCCCCAATTTCTTTCATATTTCGCATACTCAATAATTTAGGCCTCCTAATCACGAATCTGCAGTTAAAATTTGACACTCACGTGTAGAACTTGCAAAATAATCAGGCCCGTAATCGCAACCGACACCCTCGATTTCTCAAGAAAACCAATGTTTATCGCAAGATTTTGAAGATCCATGGTAGCAATTAGCCTTACACCCCTCGAACGATGCACGAGTAGCCCCACGAATTATTCACGGATAGTCCCACGAACCATGCACGGTTAGGTTAGGTTAGGCTAACATATTTAAAATTTGGGGTCATAGTAATATCAGGAATATATATTTCGTTATTTAGGTATTCGAAACAAAATCTTGTGATAAACATGGGTTTTCTTGAGAAATCGAGGGTGTCGGTTGCGGACCCGCTTATTTTGCAAGTTTTACACATGAGCGCAGGCGCGGTTGGCCCTATAGCGCACAGGATCAGTGAACCCCCAGTAATATACGATAATCACCTTGAGAATGAACAATAAACAATGTCTTTACATTTCCACATTATTTCGCTAAAAATTCTACACAATAAGTCATGTATTTGTGCCCGTAATACGGCAAACTCTTTTGCTGAGAAGAAGAAACCGCGAATCGGCCGCCCTGATACAGACCCTCAGTTGAACCCCCACAGGACAGCTCTTGCCATTGTGAAAGCTTCGCGCGGGAGCAGAAGCTCGAGGAGGGTATAGGACAAAATACATGGAAGATGAGATTGCAGAACCTATGTCGACACCCAACGGTCATGCGCAGTTCGTTCTCTCGCAGAAGGCGCGGGACAAGGCTCCGATCTCGCTGCTTCCTCCCTTCCAGTGTTGCTGTGTGCGGTTCAAGTTTGAAGCGCACACATTACATATTCAATATTCTCTTTGTATCATTTTTGCACCGAACTTCTTGGAATAAATGCAAGATTGTGGCAGAGATGGATGAGTGGAAACAAATAAAAGCTGGAATTAGATGCGATGATTTAAAATAAAGGAGATACATTACCAAAATAGCTCGTGCATGCATTCAGAGGTTTTTCCTTAAAGGTGGAAACACTTCGGGTTCGCGAAAGAGAAAGAATGGCGCGAAGACGTGACTCGTTGTCGCTCGGTGTCAATCGTCTCAAGTTTGTTAGTTTTTGAAGTGCTTGGATACTTGTTGGAAAGTATTAAGTGATGCTGCGAGTGAAGCGAGGGATGGACTTTACCTAGGTTATGTCATTTGATGCATTGTAGGCGTTGCTGTCCGCGCAGGTAAGAAATGACCGATAGAAATGCACATAATTAACTTAAACAAACTTCCTTGTCCACTGAAAAAAAGCGTGTGCTGGTCGACCAGCCCCAAATTTGAACAAAGCTGTCGCGTATCAATGAAAAGGGTCTCAGGTTTGATTTCTATAATGCACATGCCATTAGTTGCCATTTCCCTTTAATAAATGTAGGACCAGTTCTGATTAGTCGGCATGGACGTCCGGAAGGGGAAAAGGGGGCCGCCCCCCATGGAAATCGAAAGTAAACCAGAAATTATATATTACACGCATATAATTTAATTTCAGTCACAGTAATTCTTGGTAATTATTATAAAAGCGTTGCAGCAACTTCAGACTGAAAGAGTGTTTTTTGCTCCTCCTGGGGAAAAAAAATATATTACCTGCCCCTACTTGAGGACGTCCATGACATTCCAAGAAAACTCAACTTTTTTCATAAAGGCACAATTTATTGTAGTTTCAGCCCTAAATTTATTCGCACACCCCTAATACAAAACCTTATACTCCCAGGTAAAAAAAATCTGGACAAATCTTTTAAGCCCTCCCCCCATCCTTTTGTTAGGCGAAGGAAGTCTATTTTGCGGAAACTGAATATATGTCACATGACTTCAGTGAACCCCCGGGTAAATAATGCACGAGCCGCGCCTGCATGAGCACCAAATTTTAACCGCAGATTCGTGATTAGGAGGCCTAAATTATTGAGTATGCGAAATATGAAAGAAATTGGGGAAGTGTCCGGTATTGTAAAATTGCTCCCTGACTTTTACTGATACTGACCATTTTCCAATTGTGTAATATTAAACACGCAATTTCTTTGTGTTCCATGAACTCTGATGCCTATTGCAATCCATTAATCGACTGGATCTGAAGTTTTTCAGTGGAATAACTCTAGCAAATACATATTCCTCACTCAATGGTTTTCTTTATAAAAGTGAAATGCTAGTACTTATGTTATCTGTGCATATACTACTTTTATAATACAATTGAACCATACAATCAACTTCATTTTCCCAAATTATAACAAATTCTTATGCTGTACAGTAAAGAAGAAGTACAAACCTGAGTATCCGAATGCTGTGTAAACATGACTTGAAACACACTGAAGATGTTTTATCTTCCAATCTGTGGAAAAGGGCTGACCAGAGTTCACGGCGTTTCCCATCATTGGACAAATCAGGAAATGTAAACACCTGATTATTCTAAAAACACACAAAAAAAGTGCGAAAATTAACAAATGCATGGTTGTTCACACACATTATATTTTATTCCTAGACCATATTTTCTTCACAGATTCCAAAGATAACAATACTATTGTATGTACTCACAGTTCTATTTTTCTTGTTTGGTTGAGCAAGGGGGGGGGGGGGATTATTACACACCACAGTTCTATTTTTTCTAAAATGATTGTCGATATTGCATTCCTGTTGGAGGTACATCAGCTGTTAGTTAGCAGGCCTAGCTGTTAGAAGGGAAAGATAATTTTACATAAAAGCTTCGTCAGTTCTACACTATAGCTACCATGATCAACCAAATTGAATATAAAAATTCGAAGGCAGCTGTCAGACCAACAGAACAACAAGTGAAACACAACAATGGTCCTCTTGGTTGTGATAAAGCATTCACTGCATATGTACAATCAACAGCCCACGGCAGATTGTACCACAGAGTACAATGGTAAGACTGCAGAATATGGGCTGCTTAGGAGGAACGCGGTTCATAATATTTTGGTAACGTTTTGTAGTTAGTAATCGAGAAAAGTAAGTTTTAAGGTGCTGAAATTTTTTTTTCTTTAACAGAAACGGAAAAAGTGTCCAGGTTGGGTGCTATTGAAATCGTAGCAACGAAGGAAAAAGTACATTTCTGCACAAATCTAGTGAAAGCACAAAATGCCTATGTTGCTAGTTAGCTAGGTTTAGTTCTTTTAGCCTAAAAAATAATTTGTCATTGTATTTATGCTAACGAAACCTAACCTAACCTTGTAGGCATTCCTCGTCAAAATAATGAAAGAAACTGCGTAAACAACATGGACGCGAACGAATGGAGAAATGCATTGCTTTTAGTAGCAGGAAAAACATTTCTCATTGTATTTATGCTATTGGAACCCAACCCAACAGGCCTAACCTAACCTTGTAAGCATTCCTCGTCTGAAATGAAAGAAACTGTGTGTGTGTGTGGGTGGAATCTGGAGCCGTGAATGCCGCGGAACGAAGGGTGTCACTTATCGCACAACACTTGAGCACGTAAACAAATTGGACGCTTACAAATGGAGAAATGCATTGCTTTTAGTAGCAGGAAAATAATTTTTTACGTGCAATAATATAGTAGTAATCGCAAAAGTAACACCGGAAAATGGAAGTAGAAGGTACGTACTTTCAGGGGATATAAAGTTTGTTCATCTATTTAGAGGAAAAAGCAACCCATATTCTGCAGTGAGACCAGTACAATTTAGTTTCGTTTATAAATTATTGCCGGAAATATTAAAATTTTCAAAGCCGGGAAACGGATTTCTTCAAATTTACAGGAGAAAGTACTTATGTAATTGAGTTTCTGTAGACTTGTGATAGGTCGTACAAGTGTTCTCTCTCATCGGTCAAGTTATTTCACCATTAATTCATGTGTGTATGTTGATTATTCACTGCATTGATGTTAGCCCAAAAAAACCATCCACGGGTAGCCCCAAAAATTTACGATGGTACTACTTTACTATACCTGAGACACCTGGGAATCATTTCTTTCTCACTTTTTTACATTGCTAACGTACTATTCTGCATTCCGGAACACTTATTTAGGTGAAATAATTGAATTTGTTAGGAAAGTAATGTATATTCCTTACATTTACGAGTACTTACTGTTCTTGTTTATTTCCACACACAACATGGCGATAGCTTACCGTTGATCGTTCCTCGAGCCAGAAAAACCATTGATGTTAGCCCAAAAATTCACGATAGCCCCACAAACCATCACGGGGACGAGGTATGCCTACTAGGTTAGGTTAGGCCTGTTAGGTTTGGTTCCATTAGCACTCCTTTCATTCAATTTAGCATATACGGACAATACGAGAGCGTATTGTGCTCTCATGCAGGAAGCAAATGGCGGCAGCAGCAATAGCGCGTCGGAAATAGATTTTCGTACAAAACCACATGCATTCGCATTAAAATGAATCAAAATTACATTCCCGAACATCAACAACGCTACAGAAAATGATTTGCGTAAGTACTTTCTCCTGTAAATTTGAATAAATCTGTCTCACGTATAGTAAAGTGTTACCTTCACGATAGCCCCACGAACCATCACGGGGACGAGGTATGCCTACAAGGTTAGGTTAGGTTCCATTAGCACTCATTTTCACTGAAAAATACCTACGGAAGGGGAAAAACAAGGAAGATTAATTACTCGATATCTCGAAAATTGAAATTATTTTCTTTTAAAAAAAAGCTAAATCCCTTGTCACCGCATTGACGTTAGCCACAAAAACCATCCACGGGTAGCCCCACAAACCACTGACGTTAGCCCCACGAACCATCACGGGGACGAGATATGCCTACGAGGTGAGGTTAGGTTAGGTTCCATTAGGTTCCATTAGTACTAATTTTCACCGAAAAATAACTACGGAAGGGGGAAAACAAGGAAGATTAATTACTCGATATCTTGAAAATGGAAATTATTTTCGTTAAAAAAAGCTGAATCCCTTGTTAAACAATATCTCGCAATGCAGAATAGGTAATTACGAATGTCAACAATTACAGAATAAACGAGTTACAGACGTTTACCGGCTTTGAAAATTTTTGTTTAAGCATAGAAAAAACAAGTGTCAAAAGTAAACTAACCTTCTCTATGAATTCTCTAAGAACTTTAACAACATCGTCGACACTCCCACTTTCTACACTTTTAATATCTATTTCTTCCATTTTATTCCTCTGTTTACTAGTCTACTTTACGATGAATATAAATTCATACATTCTACTTAGATATGTCCCAAGACGTGTAATCGCTCATCGTATTTTAATATTCCTTTTTCACATTAAACACAAACAGCGCCCAGACAATTATTACGATTTCGGCAATTTCCTTCTTATGTAGTTCAGGAAATCGAACGAACACAAATAATCGAATTTGTCGATACAATCCTACAATTCGATCTTATATCTAGGGGTTTGTTGCTCACACTCATGTAGAACACATGCCCCCTCTCTTCAATGCATTAATATACTTTATACATCATAATTTGACAAGATTCCTTTTATTTGTTAATTAATAACGTATAACTCCAAGGTTTGCAATCTTTATAGATTTTTACAACCAAGAATGCAAAGTTCGATTGTTTGAAACAGTGACATTGGTTGATTCTATAATAAAAAGTAGCATGATCAGTAGTTTATTTCTCTCTCATTTTATGGTTTTTGAACCACTTATATTATTATTTTTTCACATTAATAAATGAATATAAATATAAATCCAAACTCTTGGTTGGTCAATTGTTTGTTGGAGACAAATCTTTGTGAAAACACTGGAAAATGAGCATAAGATTTTTCACGGCTCTCAAGTCTCATCACAAAATCTTCATACGTGTGTTCAAGTGTTGTGTAGTGCCACAATAGGTGTGAAAACAAGTGTAAATTTGGGCTGTCTGCTTCGGTGGCACTTTTCTACAAGTTGATTGGATTATATTAGCTATGGCAAGTGAGCGCAATTGAAATTTTAGAAACAAATTTAAGAAGTAGATTTCATAATTTGCAGAACGTTTTGTATTCCTTCTAGTCGTATGTACATCGATGGACTGTCTTCTTGACAGAAACTAGTTTTTAATAGCCAGGTACGCACTGAACTAGGCCTAGATTGATTTAGTGATAGCTTCAGAACTTTTAAATGTTTCGGTGTGTATTTTGCACTAATGTTTGTTTTTGTTGATATGTATGGAAACATTACATCAAAATGAATTCATTCTATGAATTAATAAAAATATTACACGAGATTGTGTGTGAGCTATGCAATTTTATCAATTTTTACTGGAGAAATCTGATTTGAGTTTCGAAAAATTATGCAGAACAACCACATACATAGATAATATTGGTAACAGTTCGTTATATCGGAGACCCACTACGGTACCTATATCCTATCTGCCGAACACGTCTCACTCGTTTATTTCGCCACTTTTTACATTGGTACTTACCTGTTGTCCATTCAGAAACATTCTTTTAGGTGTTACTTTGCTTTTTTCGCGAAAATAACTTCAATTTCTGACATTAACAGTTAATATTGTTCTTCGTTTATTCGCTTCCTTAACACCATATGGTCGCGACTTGGCTGTGCAGCTTGACTTGCGTAGTGAATATGTAGTGATTCCAACCTTACTAACCGAAAAATGCCCCACACACCATTCATGTATAACCCCAAAAAATCATCCCCGCATAGCCCCAAAAACCATTCACGGTAAGGTTAGGTTCAGTTAGGTTAGGCAAACAGGTAACAGTTTACTATGGGGGTGATGGATTTCTTTAAATTTACAGGAGAAAGTACTTAAGGAAATAATTTTCTGTAGCGTTGTGGAAGTTCGTGAATGTAGTTTTGATCCATTTTAATGTGAATACATGTTGTTTTCTGTGAAAATCTCTGTCCGACATGCTGTTTCTGCTGCCGCCATTCGCTTTCTGCACGAGAGCACAATGTTCTGTGTGTTGGATGCCGTAAACCCCGTAGTCAGTGTTTTAAACTCAGTGTTTTCACCAGAACATGACGTGTCGAGTATTTTTTTTTTTTTTAACTATGCTTGCCTAACCTAACCTTACGGAAAATGGTTTGTGGGGCTAACATCAATGGTTTCTGAGGCCAACGTCAATGGTTTGCGAGGTATTAGCATAATTTCAAATCCGGGCACGAAAGTAGGTATTTTCCGGTGAACAAGGTTGCAACACTGCATAAATCGAGAAAACACTCGCACAACGTGCAATGAACCAGTACACTATCGCCATAATGTGTGTTACACAATGGAAATAACAAGTAACAGTAAGTACTCGTAAATGTAAGAAATAGACATTATCTTAGTTAGAAATGCATTATTTCACCTTAGGAAATGTTCCGCATTCCAAAATAGTACGTTAGCTATGTAAAAACGTGCAAAATAAATTATTTATAGGTGTCACCCCCATAGTAAACTAGTACCAGGCAAACATAGTTAAAATTTGGGGTTATAACCGGAAAATACCCCACACACCATTCACGAATAACCCCAAACATCATTCACGCATAGCCCCCCAAACCATTCACGGTAAGGTTAGGTTTGGTTCGGTTAGGCATACATAGTTAAAAAACGGGACGTCATTTTCTTGTAAAACAACAGCGTGGTTGGAAACAGTGACAGGAGATTACATCATGAAACGTGTGCAACATCCGATTCATTTACAGAAAGCAAATGGAAGTAATGGCAATTGGGCGTTGGAGAGATATTTCTCTTCAAAAATACATGAATTCCCAGTCAAACAGATTCAACGAAAATTTCAACACTACGTGAACCGGATGCTGCATGCGTTTGATGATGTAACTCCCTGTCAGTGTTTCCAACCCCCTTCTACAATTTGCACACGTGACAAACACAATAGTAGGTATTTTTTGGTGAAGAAGGTTGGAAACACTGCATACCTACAACAGTAGTCAACCTCTGCCCACCATGTTATGTGTTACAGAAGCGAAAAAAGGAATAACAAAAACTACTCTCTATGTGAAAAATTGTGTTTGTTTTCGTGTAAAAAGCATAATGGCACCTTGAACTATGTTGCGCAATACACAATTGGTAAGTACGAACCATGCGAAATGCAAAATATCCTATTTTAATGTGTCTCCAATATAACGAACTGTTACCATAATTTTCTGTTGGGTAATTTGTTGTTGATTATTTTTTCTCATCAGACAGACACTTGAGAAAAAGTGGGAATATAATCAAAGTGTCCATCAGGTATTCATTGATTTTAAAAGAGCATATGAATCAGTCAAAAGAGATAAATTATATAATATATTAGTCAAGTTTGGAATACCTAAGAAGCTTGTTAATATGATAAAGGTATGGACCAGTGAAACAGAAGGTAAAATTTCTGTGGGTATTAATGTGTCTGACGAATTTACAATTCATGATGGGTTAAAAGAAGGAGATGCAATATCTCCATTGCTCTTTAATTTTGCCTTAGAATATGCTGTTAGGAAGGTAAAATAAACTAACGAAGGACTAAAATTAAACAGTGTAACTCAGTTGTTAGCATATGCAGATGATGTAGACTTATTAGGAGATGATATAAATACAATCAAGAATAATGCTAAAATATTTTTAAAAGCAGCTAAAGAGATAGGTTTGGAAGTTAGCGAAGAGAAAACTAAATATATGCTTACAGGCTGAAACCAAGCGTTAGGTAATAATCAAAATCTAATTATTGATAACAACTCGTTTGAACCAGTTTCCAAATTCAAGTACTTATGAGTAATACTAACAAATGAAAATGATGTTAAAGAGGAAATAAAAAGTAGGCTTAATTCAGGAAATGAATGTTACTTTTCTCGGTAAGACTCTACTTTACGTCCTTTTCCTAAGAAATACGTGTCATATATCGTTGGAAAGCTTGTTGTATAAGGAATTCAACAACGTAAAACCCAAAGCGAGGAAAAATTACATGGAGGAGGAAATTGATAAAAACCGATGTTGTCCAGATATGCATAATTGAACGTACCGAGGAAATTTTTCAGCATTTTTCGATGATGAAGCACATATTTAAGGGTGAAATGAGTGCTAATGGAACCTAACCTAACAGACCTAACCTAACCTCGTAGGCATACCTCGTCCTCGTGAATGGTTCATGGGGCTATCGTGAATGGTTCGTGAGGCTACCCGTGCATGGTTTTTGGGGCTAACGTAAATGGTTCGTGGGGCTGCCCGTGAAAAGAAAAAGGTATTTACCCGAAGAGATGCCGGCTGTCTGCAAGCATGGATTTGAACGATGCACTAAATTATTACTGGGGATAAACGTATTTTACACTATCTACAAGTTTTTGGAACCTGTTCTTTTTCATGCACTATACACACGCACAACGCACCGCGAACGCAAAGAAGCAATCACCATGCAGAACGCAAACTAGCAAAGCACACACATTCACAACGGGGACACAAAGACGAGCCTGCAGTGTTGTTAACTCCCATTGGTTACCACCAAAAGGCAATAAGGACGTAAAGTAGAGTCTAGCCCTTTTCTCTTCATAAACTTCTAAAGGAAATTGGTAGGGATGGAAAAGAGTGTATAGATCTTGCTCAAGATAGGGACAGATGGAAGGCCTGTGTTGCTGCAGCCATGAACCTTCGGGTTTAAGAAGGCTAGAGAGTTAGTTAATTGGTTGTTGATTGATTGATTGAGTTGGTGTTTTAAGTCCATTTTATGTACAGTAAGACAGTAAGGCTAATTGGGACTTGACCTACAGTTTAATGTGGATCCAAAGGTAATTTGTTGTGATGCATTTAGAAAGGTTAAAAAGGGAACATGGAGTGGCACAACATTAGCTTTTTATTCATTTTATTCTCAAATAGACTAATCGGAACTGATATACAGGTTATAAAGTGAGATTGAAACCACCCTGCAGTGTACCCCCACCAAGGATGGAACCCACCATACCTTGGTTACAAAGTGACTGCGTTATCAAATGCCATCGAGGAGGGCTTGCGATGAGGATTGGGACTGGACAAGAGAATTCAGCCCAGTTTATCTCTCCTTGTGCTTATGAATTTCGGTACTACTTTACTATACCTTAGACACCTGGGAATCATTTCTTTTGCACTTTTTTACATTGCTAACGTACTATTCTGCATTCCGGAACACTTATTTAGGTGAAATAATTTAATTTGTTAGGAAAGTAATGTATATTTCTTACATTTACGAGTACTTGCTGTTTTTGTTTATTTCCACACACAACATGGCGATAGCTTACCGTTGATCGTTCCTTGAGCCAGAAAAACCATTGACGTTAGCCCAAAAATTCACGATAGCCCCACAAACCATCACAGGGACGAGGTATGCCTACTAGGTTAGGTTAGGCCTGTTAGGTTTGGTTCCATTAGCACTCCTTTCGTTCAATTTAGCATATACGGACAATACGATAGCGTATTGTGCTCTCATGCAGGAAGCAAATGGCGGCAGCAGCAATAGCGCGTCGGAAATAGATTTTCGTACAAAAACCACATGCAATCGCATTAAAATGAATCAAAATTACATTCCCGAACATCAACAACGCTACAGGAAATGATTTGCGTAAGTACTTTCTCCTGTAAATTTGAATAAATCTGTCTCAGGTATAGTAAAGTGTTACCTGAATTTCCACACTTCTTGTATGTTGTGCTTTTTTACGTGAACTGTATCCAATTTACAAAGAATTCTGTGGGTGAAATAGTGTAGTTGTAAAGGAACACTAACTGTTGCAATTGCATAAGAACTGAAAAGCTAGTTATTTGTCATCGTATGGAGTATTTTCTTTGCACCTGAAACTGGCATAACTCTATTGTTTGTAAGTTATTGATTTGGCCACCTAGAATCATATGATTTGACCACCTAGACTCCATCATAGAATGGGAATAGCTAGCAATTTATTTTCATAGGGATCCAAGTTTGTTTGCTTGTTTATTCTTATATTCAGATTATTTATGTGTACACCAAATGAGAAATGTACCCTGTTGCTTTTGTGGCCAAGCATTTTGAGTTGTTGAGGCATGAGCCGGCCCCTGTGGCAGAGTGGTTAGAACATCGCGCTACGATGCCAGGGGTCCCAGGTTCGAATGCTGGCCAAGGAAGTTTTTGAGTGTCCATTAATCATATCATTACTCATCCCCATCTTCGCAAATTAGCCAAAAGTGGCACAAAAGCGAAGTAAAAAAAGCAAATCAATCAATCAATTGTTAAGTCACGATTGTGCTATTAAGCATTTGCGCTACAATGCAGGGGTCCTGTGTTTGAATCCCAGACTCGGGCATGGGTGTTCTTTGTGAGTGTCTCTTCATCAATTTCATTGTATCATCACTCATCCTCATTTTCGTGATTAGCCAAAAGTGCCAGAAAAGCAGAATAAAATAAACCAATCAAAAGTTATTGAGCATTCGTTGAGACCTAGTGTGAGCATGGATGTTGCTTTGTGAGTGTGAGTTCGTCAGTTTAATCTAGTCATATTTCATCCATACCATTTTGATCAGCAAGAAACAGGGTGGATAGAAATCATGATTTTTTATTTTAAGAAATAATTTTTGATGATTTTTTTTATTTGAATCGATTTTTTAATTTTTTTTTCAAAGAACACTTAAAATTGCTTGTATGTTTTTTGGCACCATATATATATATATATATATATATATATATATATATATATATATATATATATATATATATATATATATAAGTGTGTGTGTGTGTGTGTTTTATAGAAAGTTTTTTTTTTCTGTAAACGACCCTGTAAAATATTTGAACAATTTGATTAAAGCAAGTAAAAAATGTGTAAAAATACATTTTTCTGTTTCTGATACTGTATGTATGAACCTTCTATGGAAATGTTTGTTGAGTGTGTGAATAAAATTACAGTACAGTAATTTCAATAACTTTTCTTCCAGTCAATATAAAACATTCTGTATGTACTCTATAATTATAACTTAAAATATTATTTTCTAGTCTTTGTAGCTGAATTTTGGCAATTTTTTTTAATGATGGTTTGCAAAATATCACGTGCCATGTTTATTAATGATAATGACACCATTTATGTTTTAACATAATTTGTATTTTTTATATTTTTCTACACAAATTGCTATTTTTGTCTATTAACATAATTGAGTTTTAAATCAAGACAAATGTAAGCATGTTTACATATTACATTTCCTTTCATATGTACATAGTGGTTCGGATCCCACTTGAAACTTTAGGTCCAGTCCCGATTAGCCTTACTGTGCATAAAGTGGACTTAAAACATTAAATCAATCAATCAATCAAATCAGTCCTTTCATATGAACTTCACCCCATCAGTACATATTTTTTGTTTCTTTTCCTTCCTTAGAGCCTAATAAACACCATTAAATGATTACAAGGTTAATGTACTTTCTCCAAAAGTGGTTCTGATATCTGCAAAATCCTAATGTACATTATTCTATAAATTATTTATTTGAAGTGATTTAAGTTGTGTTTTATTTTTAAATCATATGATTGAAATTGCAATATAAATCAATCCACCTTGGCCAGAAATGAGAGTAATAGAACGTAAAAAAAATAATCACAAGACTACATCTGAAATCATTCCCTTTTTAAGAGTGGAAGAGAACTGTATATATGAATGTATTAGTTTTAGTTTTTACTTGATTTATGTGGCATGAAGGTGTTTCTGAAAATAAGTTTTGCATAGTGATATTTTCAGAAGTAATGTATGTTGGGGAAATTATACCATTATACCACCTGTCTCACTGAGGATCATGTGCTGTCCAGTCGCCAGACATGTACAGGAGTGGGTAGAAGGGAGTTAGATCTATGTTGAACATGCCCGTGCCATAAGTATAGATCCACCAAGCTTTCTGTAACCTCGGAGAATATGTGAAGTAGTCGGCCTTCCCCACCCCCTTCTTTCACCCTCGATGTTTACCCTGGCGCTGGTCGGGCAAGGACCTTCCCACTTCCGCTGACACAGTGTTGCTAATTTTACTCTCTTCAAGAATACGAGGAGTGTTGTTGATGTGCGTAGATATGTTTTTGAGTAAGTGTAAAATGTCGAACGTTGTGCACAGCTGTGAGCGAAATTTGCTACTACGAATCATCGACAAGTGTGAAGAAGGGAAAAGAGACCGGTGGAATTATCCTCGCAATCAACCCCTAAAGAGAGCAGTATATCTAACGGGACGGTCGGAGTCATTGCTTAAAAAACTGACAAGAGAGAAAAAAGATTTACAAACCTCTGACCAGAAATTGTCAACTCCTGGTAAACGGAGACGTGCTCGACAGAACAACATTGTCATTGACAACATGGATAAGTGTATACTGCGAAGGAAAATCAATGAACTGTACGTAGTGAAAAGAGAAGTTCCTACAATATAGAAACTTTTAGCTATTGCTAAGGAAGAAATTAATTATCGGGGGGGGGGGGGGGGGACATTACGGAAAATTATGAAACAGATAGGCTTTAAATTTAAAAAAATGTAGAAACTCTCGCTTAGCTCTGGTTGAACGACGCAATATTGTGCTTTGGAGAGCAAGATATCTTCGTGCGATCAACAGATTCCGTAATGAAGGGAAGCCTGTTGTTCACATTGATGAAACTTTGATTCATCCTAATTACAAACTAAAAAAATGTTGGCACAGTGAAGATGTGTCAGGTGTCTTCACAAACGACAGTCCGGGGCAGAGACTTATCATAAGTCACGCCGGGTGTTCCATGGGGTTTGTTCCAAACACACTCCAAAGCAGTTGGTGGATCTATACTTTAGCCGGCCCCTGTGGCAGAGTGTTTAGCACATCATATGCCAGGGGTCCCGGGTTTAAATCTTGGCCTGGGCATGGATGTTTCTGAGAGTCCAGTCATCAATTTCATCACGTCATCACTCAATCCCATCTTCACAAATTAGTCAAAAGTGGCACAAAGCGCAAATTAAAATAAAGCAAATCAATCAACCATAAGTACTTTAGCCATGAGATTAAACAGATGTGTGCTACAGACATGGATGATAGATAGATGCAGGGTGGGCATTGAGACTGTCCTATTCTCAAACTGTCATGTTCAAAGTTAATATTATTTATGTTATTGATGTTGTTTTTAACTTATGCATGTTTGTTTTATAGATATTGTTATAAGCATCTTATCACGCTGTATAAAATACAAGAAATGAAATTGATGTAACCATAGCAACGAGAAATAATAAGTACTAAAATGGTGATGGAAGTAGTGAGATTTTCTGCGCCTGTATTGTATTTATTTTAAATATAACGGTTAGCGTTAATTACGCAATTTTATTTGCATTAATAATCGTTCTGCAAGTTTAAGCGCAGCGACGGTTATCAAGAGTGGCGACCCAGAAGCCAGGATTGTTCAAAAAGTGTGCAATCTTCTGACAGTGGTAAGAATGTCTGTTGTAATGGAACAGAATTTTTGTCATATGTTGAAGTAAGACTTACGTCACAATCTTCAGTGTGTATAACGTAACTTCTTACGTGAATCGTCATATGTGTGAAGATCACAATGGCTGATAAGTTAAAGCAAAGTAAATATTAATCGTCGCGTAAAGAAACAAACATTCAGGCTAACACAATGACTACTTACTTTGATGCTGGTAATCCCGTAGTCGCTTCCAGTAATGCAAATACTACAGAACATGATGTTTGTTCTACAAAACCCGACAAATTATCTTGTTGTAATGATCCAGACAATGATTTGAGGTATGTTCAGTGTACACAGTGCTCGTCATGGCATCACATATCTTGTCTCAAACTTACAGTCACTCACTGGACAATTTATTCGACTACACTAGAAAATTATTATTGTAAAGGTTGCAAACCAGATTATGATCCTTTTAGTTTGCCAGCTTATCTAGAAACTCTTAACCCGAATTTTGGCGATTTGTTAAGTACTGTTAAGAGTATTCAATTGCTTATGGTCGCTTCTAATGAAGACCTCAAGACGAAACTAGAACAGTCTAATGCTGAAATGAAATCGCAGTTAGAACAGTCTAATGCTGAAATGAAATCTCAGTTAGAAAATTCTATGAAATCACAGTTAGAATATTCTAATGCTGAAATGAAATCTCAGTTAGAAAATTCTATGAAATCACAGTTAGAACAATCTAATGCTGAAATGAAATTGCAGTTAGAACAGTCTAATGAAGAACTAAAAACACGAATGGATCTTGCTAACCAAGATATGAAATTACAGTTACAGCAATCTAATCAAGAATTTGCAGAGTTTAGTGAGAATATTAAGTCTCAGTTTGAAAAATTGGAATTGGATATTTATAGTAACCTAACTTCAAAATTTGAATTGGTTCATCAAGAAATTAATACTGTTAATCAAAGATTAGACAACTTGACTTACGATGTTAAAACACAACTTGATTCAATAGCTTCCGAATGTGTCAAGAAAAATGAACATTTGGGAAGTATTTTAAATAGCAATATTTCTCAAATCCGAACAGAACAAGACGTTCAAGTTCAACAAATTCTAATAAATAAAGATTTGATTAGTGAATACGATAAATCTATTACAGTATGTTCATCCAAAATAACTGATATTAATAATAGATTATCATCGTTGGAAGTTGCTGGTAAGGAAAATGTACATTTTGGAACGTATCTTATTGATTGTAATAACAGGTTTCAACATATAGAATCTCGTATTGATGTTTTGCAAACTAATTATGCAAATTCTCAACGCAACACAAAAGGAAATTCGAAACCTCCCCTTGCACAAAATAGTTCTCAAACTAAGACATCACGTGAAAGGGCTAGAAATGCAGTTGACTCGGGGGTGACTAATTCATCTACTTATTCATCTCATGAATCTTTAACAACCCATGTGAAAACAACGTTCGATGAACCGCATGTTCGAAATCGTGTTCGTTGGAAGCGAAACAAAAGATTTATTTCAACCTGCAATGAGGAACATTATCGAAATAAAATGTCACCTAATAGTGTACAGTTTAAGGATACAAGTAATTATGCCATTAACAATATGCAGACAACTTCTAGATTGAATTCTACCGTTACAAATATTGATAAACATTCCAATGTTCAACAATGTTGTTCTGCTGATGGTGAAAATAGTTACATAAATCAAATGTTTACATACTCGCAAGAACCTAACCTCCCTGTCGTTCATCATAGTAATGTCCCTGGTGAAATGTTTGGGTTTCGTCATATTTCTTCCTTGCAGAATGAAGCTTGCAGACCATGGTTTCAAGGTGAAAAGCGTAATGCAAATTTAATGACTGGCACAAGTTGTCCAAATGCTGAAATTGGTGTTAATGAGTCAAATACAAATAACAATTACTGTGATAATCCACAAAGTCAGTTTGATCGTTGTATTTCTCCAACGTCTTTACCTGTAATTACTGTTGGGGATAGAGGAAACAGATATGTAAAGATAAATGAACTGTCTCATTTACCCAAATTTTCTGGGAAAATAGAAGACCAATCGGCTCGAGAATATCTAGAACATCTTAATTCTATGCTTGATCTTATGGGCATTCCAATTAACAAAAGGCTACAGAGTATTCAGCAGTGTTTCACCAACAGAGCTGCGTACTGGTATAGAAGTCACAAACGTATGTTTTCTTCATATGATCATTTTCAAAGGGAATTCATGAAACAATTTGCAAGTCCGGAAATAATACAGTCTCAGTTATCAGTATTAAGGAACAGGAAGTATGATCCTACAGTACATGGTGATTTAGAAAGCTTTGCGTTGAAAACATATTCCAATTATTGCAATTTAGTTGAGAACCCAAACGAATTGGATGTTATTCAATTAGTTATTAGCCAGTTACCAAATAATATAGCTAATAACATAACTTGTCATGAGATACGTTCTATGGACCAGTTAACAACTATGTTAAGGAAATTAGATGTTGTCCGAACTAGTAGAAGAGGACTTATTTTCCTACCGGAAGAAACCGATAATAGTAGTAAGGTTAAACCCAACAAGAATCCTGACAGTATGAAATCAAAATTTAGTGTCAAGCAAATTAATGTTAAACACACCAAAAACACTTGCTCATCTTCTACTCAGACTTCGTCGATGGATGCTCAAGTAACTTTTACTAATGAATTTGGCAATGCTAATTTAAGATATGGACAGTTTAGAGGTAGCAATGGTAGTTTTAGAGGACGTAGAAATAATCGTGGCTATTCAGGATTTACATATAATAACAGAAATAATTTTAGATTCCAAAGAAATAATGCATACTCTGGTATTTCCGGTGACACTACAAATAGGAATTATAATCAGGATGCTATAACTTCTCAGTTACCTAACAGTAGTCAGAATGGAAGGATTTTCTACAATAGGCAAGCGCAGTATTCAAGTGAGCGTGCTCTCGCTCCTATTTACAGTCAACCTGTTAATGTGACTTCATTACAACCACAAGATGCATCTACAACATCTGGAACATCAAATTCAACTTCTGGAAATGTATCAAGGACCTTTACACAACAATCTGGTATTGGAACATCTTACCAATCAACAACAAATTTAAATTAAAAGAGCGGATGGAAGTGCCTCGTTCACTCTGCTTTCTTTCAGAGAGGCCAAATTTGAACAAACGAAATTCATTTCAAACACAGGAAATTATGAAAGTACGTGATGATAAAGACTTAATATCGGAACCACTACAAGTGAATTTTTTATTGGAATGGTTTGAAGAAGAACCTGAGTGGACTGTTAGTGATTATGATATTCCGGTTCCATTAACTGAAGTTCCAGTTATTCATGGAATTATTTGTCAAATACCTGTAGTTTGTATTATAGATTCTGGAAGTCAGGCAAATGTTCTAAATTTTGAAGTTTGGTGTAAACTATCGTCTTTGATTGGCAACATTAAACTGGATAACGTGGAAGATGTAAAACTCACTGGTTTCGCTGGATCCAAGAAGCGTAAAGTTGTTGGCAGTAAAATTATTAATCTGCAGATAAAGAACGAATACTTTTCTATGGAATTTTTTTGTTCTTAAAGAGTTGAATGCCGATGTCATTTTAGGAGTTCCATTTTTGAGGAAATATAAAGCTGTAATTGATTTTAAAGAAGGGAATGTAAGTTTGCTAAATGATAAAGGAAAGGAAATTTCCTCTGTTTTAACTCGGCAATATTCTTCTACAGAAGATTCGAAATATTGTACAAAGTCTAACTTTTGTTCCGAAGTTATATTAAATGATAATGAAAGTTATTCATGTAGATTGTTACGTGATGCGTCAACTTTGAATGATGATGTAGAATATATGCCAGCTAAGAAGTCCATTTATGAGTCTGTTTTTAGAAATGATAATTTAGACAATTTGCAGAAAGCTGATTTATTCAAACTTCTGTCTTATTATCACGTACAATTTTCAGATAAACCTAGAAAAGCAATTGTTGAACCTTACAAGATTCAATTAGATACTGTAACACCTATTACAAGCACACCTTATCCCATACCAATATCAAGGAGACTACCTTTAGAAGAAGAGCTTTCCAAGTGGGAAAAATGGGGAATTATTTACCAAGATTCTTCACCATATCTTAACCCTCTACATATAGTGCCAAAGCAAGGAGGTCTTTGGAGACCTGTGATCGATTTTAGGAAACTTAATCAACATGTTATCTCTCCACAAGTGAGAGTAGAAGCAATCAACGAACTGTTACAGAGGTTCCTAGGATGTGTTTATTTTTCTTCAATTGATTTATCATGTGGTTATTTTCAAATACCATTGACTGAAGATTCATATCCTTACACAGCTTTTTCTTATAGAGGCAGACAATATCTTTTCCGCTATCTTCCGTTTGGGATTCGATCAGCAGTCTCAGTGTTCCAGGACAGGATGAATAAAATATTCTCCACCGATTGCAGAAATTTTGTTGTTTGTTATTTGGATGATATTCTAATTTTCAGCAAAGATTGGTCTCAACATATGCAACATTTAGAACTAGTTTTACAAAAGATAAAGGGTGTCAATATGTCTATTAAATTTTCCAAATGTAAGTTTGCTTACAAATAAATCTGCTTCCTTGGACACATAGTGTCCGGTGATAAAATTATGGTTGATCCTGCAAAGAATTCAGCAATTATTAATTTTCCAATTCCAACAAACAAACGCTCCTTGAGAAGGTTCTTAGGATTAGCTAATTGAAGGCGAAAGTTTATTGAAGGATTTGCTGAAATGGCACAGCCTTTGTATGATCTGTTGAAAAAGGAATCAAAATGGCAATGGAATGATGTTCATGCTTCAGTTTTTGAAAACCTCCGCAAGTCACTGATATCTCCAAAGGCTTTGTATCAACCAGATTTCACGAAGCCTTTCAATGTCAACACAGACGGTTCGAAGAAAGGAATAGGAGCTGTTCTATGGCAAGACTCAACTGAAAATTCTGAAGAAGGACCACATAATTCAATACGTTAGCAGATCTCTTAAAGGCAATGAGTTATCATACAATACTCACGAGATTGAATGCTTAGCGATATTATTTGCTTTCGAAAAATTCTACATTTACATAGCTGGAACTAAGGTGAAATTGTTTACCGATCACCAATCTTTATCTTGGCTAGAATCTACTAAAACTTTGAATCCACGATTAAATCGTTGGAGTTTGAAATTACAAATGTTTGATTATAATGTATATCACGTGCCGGGAAAATCTAATGAAGCTGCAGATGCTTTAAGCAGATATCCTGATTTAAGTACAGGTTTTCCAACTCTATCGGAACTATATGTAAATAACATAAGTCTTGATTTTCTTGACGAAGATAGTGTAACATTTTGGCAAGAAAGTCAAAATTCGGATTCTTATTGCAGTGCCATTGTACAAAAGTTACAAAATGGGAATTTGTCGAAGAATATAAAAAGGCAATATTCGATTCAAGATAATATATTATTCCTGAAACATTTGAAAGAAGACAAGTGGAAACTTGTAGTACCTATTATTGTTGTACCCAAAATTCTTCATAAATTACATGACTTACAAGGTCATTTTGGATACTATAAACTATTTAATAAGTGCAGAAGTTTATATTATTGGCCTAAAATGAAAGTTAGTATCAAGCAGTATTTGAACGACTGTCTAACATGCGCAAAAACTAAACAATCTCACACAAAAATTAGTAAGGATGAATTGCATGTATATTCTGCTACTCCACATGATATGTTATCAATAGATCTTGTTGGACCTTTACCCAAATCACAAGGATATAGTTACATATTAACAATAGTTGACACGATGTCCAAATTTTTAATGGCTTATCCGTTAAGGAAGGCAACGTCACGTGAAATAATTAACAAATTCAAGCTCCAGTATTTTTACCACTATCCAGCATGTAAGGTAATATTATCAGATAACGGTTCCCAATTTAAATCACAAGAGTGGAAGTTATATATGAATGACTGTAACATAAAACATATCACCACGTCAGTTTATTCGCCTTTCGCAAATCCTGTGGAAAGGTACAACAAAGAGTTAATACGATTGTTACGATTATATACTTCGCAAAATCATCAGGACTGGGTAAAATATTTGAATCATGTAACAGGACTTCTTAATAATTCCGTTTCGGAAATAACAAGTTTCACACCTAGTGAACTTTTTCTTCATCACGAATTAAAGGATTCAATTATCAGTCAAATTAACTGGCCAGATGATTTAAAGTTTGTGCCCTGGAAACATAAGTATTTTATCGCCAAAGCACGTATTAAGGAAAGATATAAGCCCAAAACTATTGAGTGTGATGCTAATAAATTGAAGATTGTCCCAGGTGATATTGTTTTAGTGAAAAATCATGAACATAGTAGTGCAATTAACAAGAAAATTCATAAGTTTATGGAATTATGGCTTGGACCCTATATAGTTGATGCTGTGAAAAACAATTATACAATTTTGATGTCTATGGACGGAAATAAGATAACAACAAGGCAGAACTTGTCAAATATCAAGAAATTTAATTGTTCTGATGAGAAAAGGGAAGAATTGCTTAAACTAATGTAATTGTCATGAAGTGATGCATAAGTAGCTGTAAATTCGAACACTAAGATGACATTTTCAGAACTTTAGTAAAAAGAGTATTGTAAATTTGTGAATTGGTTCATTATGTCAAGTGAACTTTCTCATTATCCTGACGAGTGTATATTAAAAGCAGGACTCAAATCTTATATATTATGTAAAAAAAAAAAAAAATGTTATGTTCATTTTTTTTTCCAGGAGAAGGGGAGAGATTGAGACTGTCCTATTCTCAAACTGTCATGTTCAAAGTTAATATTATTTATGTTATTGATGTTGTTTTTAACTTATGCATGTTTGTTTTATAGATATTGTTATAAGCATCTTATCACGCTGTATAAAATACAAGAAATGAAATTGATGTAACCATAGCAACGAGAAATAATAAGTACTAAAATGGTGATGGAAGTAGTGAGATTTTCTGCGCCTGTATTGTATTTATTTTAAATATAACGGTTAGCGTTAATTACGCAATTTTATTTGCATTAATAATCGTTCTGCAAGTTTAAGCGCAGCGACGGTTATCAGCATGTGATATGACAGGTACAAAAATCCATATGGGGCTCATTTGGGTGTATGGTCTGGACATCATGTCAGAATTTTTAAGTCCACTGTTATGCACAGAATGGCTAATTGAGACTGGACCTACAATTTAAAGTAGGATCCAAATCAGCATTCCTCCACTGGGTATCAAACTTATGACCCATTAGAGTGGATGAGTGGATAACATGATTAGCAGCATCTGACCAGTCTCACTGTTTGCACCTTCGTCTGTCAGCAGGGCAAGAAACTTTATACAGGTGCCTTTTTTTTTAACCTAGCGATATGATAAGTGTCTCAATGCTCATGAAATCTCTGTAGAAAAGTAATTATCCTTTTGTATTTCTCTTTCTATTGATAATGGATTTGGTTTCCCACATAGAATGTCCTATGAATAAACACTTGCAAAACTTATTGGAATATCTTTTGTTCATATATATGTATGTTGTCTAGTGTAATTGGTTATGAATTATATCTTCTGTTTCAGAGTTATGGAATGGTAATTTATTTTGATGATGATTTTGAAACGTAGCCTCAAGAGGATTGTTAAATATCTTGCGTTGGCTGGTGCTACAATCCTGGTGACTGTGGTGGTGTTTAGATTGGTACATAGCAATGAACTTCCAGATCATCAACTGGCACCGGAGCAACGGGGAGCTCTCCCGCAACTTCCTGAGGAAGCACCATTGGTTCAACAGGCTCCTGCTGTAAGTTGAGTTGGTAGAAAGTTTGTGCAATTAATATGTAGAATTTTTTTTTGCACCATTTAGAATTATGTAAGCAATTCAGGCTAAGGAACATAACTCTTGGCATAACAATATGGCTGAGCCATAACTGATGCCGATACTCTTACTGATTCCCACCGATAATAGTACTAGAAAATTTCAATAATTAAAAGTTGTTCAAGATATTGATCAACATTAATGTGTAAACATTCTTCTCCAATTATATGCACGGGGCCTCCCCCATGGTGCAGTGGTAGCGTCATTGCCTTGTAATCGAGGGGTCCCAGGTTCGATACCCGGTGGAGGCACAAGTGGTTCGAATCCCACTTGAAACTGGAGGTCCAGTCCCGACTAGCCTTACTGTGCATAAAGTGGACTTAAAACAGCAACTCAAACCAAACCAATTATATGCATCAATTTACCAATAAATTTGCTTTAGAATACCCAAGAATTACATCAAAATATTAAAATTTATGTTTGTTATGTAATCACAGAATCCAGTTGGTTCTGCAAAACTGGTGCAGAATAAAAATAAAGTTTGAATTTTACATAATTTCCAGGATAATTAGACTCCGTGAAAGTTTCGTGTGGCATTTTTGCAGATCCCGTGAAAGACCAAAATGCCGGTAAACTATCGGTAAATGAATTCTTCCTGAAACTTTCCGATACAGATACATTGGCATCAGCTCAGCCCTACCTAAGAATCGTGATATTTTGCATGTCTTTGAAGCAGTACAAGCAACTTGTAGTGCATCATGAACTTCGTAATACTTTTTTGCATATCAACATACTTAACATTCAATGTTTTCTTTTCTTGTGGTGGGGTGAGAGATCTGAGACAGTGGAGGTTGGATATAATGTAATGTTCTTGCACCCCTTACGCACCATTATGTACAATGATAGAAGCATGCAATAAACTTGGCTTCTTAGTGATATGCATGAAAACCAACTTCAACTTCCTAAAAGAAGTGTATTGTATGAATTCCCAGTTTGGCTTGTGGATCAATGGTAGTTTGAATTGTGTTACATTATATTGTAGAATAATTTTGTAGACATGTAGAAGTGTTAAGTGCATCCTCAACGAAGATTTGAACCTGGATCTCTGAGATCAACTTAGCCAGCCTTTGATTTACCTGATCTTTCACTTCTGCTGTTTTTACTGATATAGGAATTGTCTCTCTGTCAGTGACATTGCAACAGAATCTGTTGCCTTTGAAACAATGATGATGTTGATGGTGCCATGCACTATGGGTCAAGCTGGCATTTTCACTTAAATTTCTCTACATAAGGTAATTTGTCAGGTTTGTTAAAGATCATTGTACACGAGTATCTTCATTAGGTTGCTTGCTCCCAATATTACTTCTACACTGAAGAATTTGGAAAATTATTTAACTTTTGAGTTTGATCCTGTCTGTTCACATGGCCCCAAGGTAAGACATTTAGATTTGGTGGGGGTACCATAACATTAACTGTAGGTCTGGTCTCGAGTGTGGTGCTTCAGGAACACTTCTCAAGCCACTTGAGTGCCATGAATGCTCGATAAACTATCCACTACGTGCCACTCTTTGTGAAGTGACATATAACAGTTGGGCTGAAAAGTTCATAGGCTGACTCATAGATGGCGTTACTAGAATTAAATCCATGTGATTTTTACTTAGTACTAACCTTCAAAAGATACGTGTATAAATTTCACAGCTGCCGGATAATTAGTTCGTGAGATATAGCATTGTGAGTGAAGCAGCTTTTGTTAATGTTAAAAAAATGGATAAAAAAGAATTTCGTGTGTTAATAAAGCATTGCTTTTTGGTGAAAAAAAATACTGTTGAAGCCAAGGCATGGCTTGATAAACATTATTCGGACTCTGCACCAGGAAAATCAACCGTTGAGAAGTGGTTTGCTAAATTTAAACGAGGCGAAATGAGCATCGAAGACGATGCACGCAGTGGACGCCCCAAAGAGGCTGTTACCGACGAAAACATCAAAAAAGTCCACAAAATAATTTTAAATGATCGTAAAGTGAAGTTGATCGAGATAGCTGAGACTTTAAAAATATCAAAGGAACGTGTTGGACATATTGTGCATGAATATTTGAACATGCGAAAGCTGTGTGCAAAATGGGTGCCGCGCGTGCTCACAATCGATCAAAAGCAACAAATCACAAATCAATGAAAACGATGGCAAAATTATATGAATTAGACTACGAATTGCTTCCCCATCCACCATATTCTCCAGATCTGCCCCCCAGTGACTTTTTCCTGTTTGCAGACCTTAAAAGAATGCTCGCTGGAAAGAAATTTAGCACTGATGAAGAGGTAATCGCCGAAACTGAGGCCTATTTTGAGGCTAAAGAGAAATCGTACTATAAAAATGGCATCAAAAAATTGTATGACCGCTATAATCGTTGTATCACCCTCAAAGGCAACTATATTGAATAATAAAATCGAATTTTGTCAAAAAAATATTTTTTACTATGTTAGCCTACGAACTTTTCAGCACAACTGTTACTACCATAGATTTGAGCATATGGACATGGAACAGTACACAAACGTACTTCTCAGTGTACCCATGTGAAGGAAACCGTGTGGTTAGAATACCATAAACTCTCCCTCACACCCTTGAAGATGAGTGTGTCTCCCAGGTTCAGTACCCAGTAGAGGCACACAGTGGTTTCGGATCCCACTTTAAACTGTGGGTCCACTCCCGATTAGCCTATCTGTATATAAAGTGTGCTTGACACTTTGATGATTGGCAGATAGATATAGCTCCCAAGGTCAACCACCAGTAGAAAATGATACTAATGTAGTGATATGACATGTTTTTATCTCTATTACTTTTCACATGATAAATCATAGAATAATAATGGAACTCCCTAGTGTGATGATGAAGACTAGTACCTTGTAATCGTAGATTCCTGTTGGGGCTTCAAATTCTATTTGTTTCCATAAAAATTAGTATAGTCAAGCATCAAAATTAATAGGTGTTAGGTGTACCTACATGCCAAAGAAGATTTGACTTTTTTATTTTAAATGTGATTTACATTTACATTACATTATTTTCAGAAGAAACACATACGCAAGATAGATTGGCATAATTATGAACAGATTAAGGAAGAAGCTGAAAGAAAAGGTAAGATATTTAATTTTTGGAGGAATATTTTGCATAGTTCATTACATAACAGGTATACCACATTTGGAAGTAAATAATCTTTATCATTGAAGTTATAATTAATTTACAGTATTTCAAATGTAAAGTAATATGAAGGTAAATAACTTACCTAACTAGGAAAGAATACATTTTAATAGGCATGTAAGATGCACCCTCTTTTTCTCCAACCTATTTTAAAAGGGGAAAAAAGTGCTTCTTATACGCCGGCAAATGCAGTATTTCAATTTTTAAATATGAGCTTGTACATTAATAATTACAGACTGCTGAAGGTAACATCCAAAGAGAGCTTAAGAAGTGGGGATATTTTTTTGAGGTTTGATATCTTAGTAGGGCACATCATTGCTTCAAATTCCAGATACAAACTTGGGTTGAGCCACTCTATTCCGCTCGCATTTCATTTAACAATTTCAATCCTGGCCTGAAAGTTATTTATATTTAATTAAATATTAAATACTTGAAGTGCAAGCTTCTAAAAGATGCTCAGACAACAACTGCAACATCCTGAATCTAGGTGCTAAATTTTGTTGTTGAAAGCAAAATTTGTTGTTATTGTTTCAGAGATATTCAGTGTTGTGTGTTCAACTAGTGTGGAAGTTCAACTCCTGTCCCAGGCTTCTTGGTTTCTTTTTCAGTGTCACTTCATCAAATGCACTAAAACACACTAAGTGGCCAACACCCCTCATGGAGATTGTGAAGGAAGTATAAAATGGGTGAAGATATGAAAGAAGGAAGTGTTTTTCAATTGGCTAGCAGGGAGATTTGTTTCTGTTTCAACGGAATTTAAAAACTTTCCTTATGCTTTGGTTTTGACCTGGCAGCCTTGTATATTCATAGCCGGATGCCTCTTGAGTTAATATGCACATCGCGCCATGAGCGTAACTTGGGAGGGCAGGACCCGAAAATTTTCCATCCCATTAAAAATAGCGTTCAGGACAATTTTGCTAAATAACTGCTAAATTTGCAAAATTATAAAGTTATATTAATATTCAATTAATTTTTAATTAAACTTTTAAAAACATTAATTACTTATTGGAAAATTAACAATCCGACTAGAAATTTTAAACACACAGTAAACTTTTGTTGTTTGAACTTAGAAGAACCCCATTTTTTTTAAAAAAAAAAAAGTATTTTCAGGGGATTTCCCCCCTTTCCCCCTCCATATATATGCCGAATGTGCATAAATTATATATCGTCTGAATCTGTGATTCATTCTGCATACAACGGTATATAGTTCATATCTCCAGGGCAAAAGTCTCTGAGCTAAAGTCATTTCAAGGTACCGCTGCATTTTGAAGCTTGAATCAGTGGCATGCCGACCATTTCTTTTGGGATGTACAACTCAAGTTACATTGGTCATATGGTAATAATGCAAATATTTTTGTGTTCCTTACATGTCAGCGATCATTTTCATGTGCATGTCGACACTGTCATGTACTTTTTTCGAGGGGGCGGGAGGGGGGCGAAACCAATTTTTTTTTTTAAAAAGTATTTTCAGGGGATTTCCCCCTTTCCCCCTCCATATATACGCCGAATTTGCATAAATTTCATATAGTCTGAATCTCTGGTTCATTCCGCGTATAACGGTATATCACTCATCTCTCTAGGGCAATTAGTCTCCGATCTACACTCATTTAATTGAAACTCTGCATTTTGCTCAAAATCGGCTCGGGACAGAGAGGCTTACTTGTGAAAATGGCCTTGGGACTCAAAAGGTTAATATGTCACACTCTGTGATCCTTTCTGAATGACCAAACAACAGAAATGTAATTTTTTGCATGGTTGTGCTTTTGTTTAATAATTTTTAAAACATTTTAAGGGAACCCGGTACAATTTCACAAAAGTTGCATATTTATTTCAATTCTGTCAAAATATTAGAGGCATTAAAAAGGAAGGGCATTGATTATCTTGTTACAGATTTCTCCTCACATTGCAATTGTATGCAGATCTTAATACACTAGTTGAAGCTTATTAGGAATATAATTAATAAATGTTTTTGACTCGTGCGTATCTTATGGAAAATGAAAATACTTGTGAACTTAGTTTTCATGTTTTCTCTAAACAGAACAATGTTTTGACTTTTTTCATAACAGATGGTTCTTATATCCATTCATGTGTGCATTTCGTGCAGGTTCGTTCGGTGGTCATATTTTGATCTCTTTACCGAAGATCCTGGGTTCGAGTCCCATCAAGGGCATTGGTGTCTATTGTGAGTGTCCCTTCATCAGTTTCATCTAATCATTAATAGAGCTTACATGTTTATGGTGAATAAAAGATAAGGATTTCAGTACGAAAAAGGGGCATATTTCGGGATCAAAAGCACTATATAAAATGGCTTTTCGGTGTAAAAATGGTGAACATAACCCTAAGTTAGATTTAAAAACTAAACTACACTTATTACACAAATAAACTTTCCCTTCTAATAGCATGTTTATGTTGTTATCAGTGTATTAAGTTTATTCCTGTATTGAGGAGCCGATTTTTTCTTCTCAAATATTTACAGCAGAATTCATAAGTTTCTGTGATTTGCATAACTCTCAGGATAATTCAGACTTCAGAAAGTGTCTCATTGTGAAATAGACTCTAAATTTCTTGTCTGAGTTTATTTCACATTTGGCAGTTCATTTCACATCATTTCATGACAAAACATGGTGGGAAAATGCACCTCACACCTTTCAAAAACATGAAAGATGAACATTTCATCCTGTTCATTTCACATTTCATGTTCCCGTGAAAATGGAAATATGCATGCCTCTAGCATCATCACTAGGGCTCGGAAATTTATGTCCTATAAATCTGTAAAATATGTATGTAATTATGTCATAAAAATTGAAAAATATGTCTGAAAAAGGTAGAAATATTCCCAGTAAAGACAAAAATATGCACAACAGTACTTTCGAATTTCACATTATACGGGATTTTCGTTTAGTGTCTTCCAGGGAAGATCGACTAGGATGGGGCTGGAGTATTAAATGAAGCCAGAATGCCGCACAACAATGAGAGAACATTTTCCCCTCAATAATGTTTGTATGGCTATCAGTTGTCGGGGGGATAAAAAAAAGGGGGAGGTTATTATTGTTCTATTTTTAGTTGGTAAGAAAATACGGCATCTGCTTTTAAATTCTTCGTTCATAATTTTGTCATTCAGCCATCTATAATGTGCTAAATATACGAAGAAAAATTATAAAATAACAGAGTATATGTCTTATTACGAGAAAATTGAAGAAATATGTTGTAAAAATGCGAAATTGGTAAAATATGTCAAAATATGCTACATCAAGTTGGTCTATTTCAGCTGATTTTCATCAGATATGTAAAGATCTCACCCCAGTACACGAGCCAATGCCAAATAAAAAATATGTTATAATAAAAAGTCCCGGGCCCTAATCATCACAATTAGCTAAAAATGGGAGAAAAGTGATGCTAAATAACAACTAAAGAGTGCAGGTATATGAAGCACCCTAGGGTACTTAAAAAAATGTTATACTTCCACCCACAAGCACTCATGTAAAATTGTAGCTTCCATTCAACACAAGGCTATGTAGATCTCTCTCTCGTCTAGGTCTTTGTATCCTGTGCTTACCTTATGGGATGGTGAGCACAATGCTCTACGATTCCAAGGGTTCCAGGTTTGAATCCCAGTATGCACATGGGTGTTCTTTGTGAGTGTTCCTTCATCAATTTCATCACATCATCATCCATCCTCATCTTTGCGATTAGCCAAAAAAAAAAGGGCAGACAAGCAAAGTAAAATAAACCAAATTTGTTAATCAATCAATCAATCTTTGTGCCCAGTGATAGAACCTGTACCTGTAGTCCCCTAATAGTAAGGAGCTCTTTCTTTGAACCCACCTGCTGTACGTTTAGTTAACTGTAAGTTTTGAGGATTACTACATTATTACTTTATTCTCTTTACAGGGCCAGGAGAGCAGGGTGTAGCATATTACCTTTCACCTAATCAGGATGAACAGAAAGCTCAGTTGTACAAAGTAAATGGCTTTAATGGTTTGCTGAGTGATAAAATTGCCTTGAATAGATCAGTTCCTGATATTCGCCATCCAGGGTATGTGAGTTTCGTGTAGAGTTATATTTTGTAGCTTGATAGCAAAGTGGTTCAAACAGTAGTACACATTTATAGAAAATATGTGCATGGATCTATACTGGATGACAATCTATCGTGGCAGTGATGTAGGCATTGACCTATCCACTGTCATGTGAAAATGAAAGTAGCAATCTGTGTGCACTGGAATTCAGATTTCGTTGTCACTGTTATGGTTGGATCTTCAGTGAAAGTACAAGAAACGCTGCCCAATAGCGGCGTACAATTGCATTCATACATTAAACATGGTTGCTTTTATTGCAAATGCAAACCTTCACACTACAAATATTAAGAAATACAAAATTGTGAATAATATCAGAAATACTTCTAGTTATTTAAGCTTACGGGTATACACTTGAGTATTATTCTTCAGATTCAGACATAATGTAGTTATATAATGAGTGAGTGAGTGAGTGAGTGTGAGAGTGAGTGAGTGAGAGAGAAAATATGAAACCCACCAATGTAGTTAGAGGCGAGTTTGGGGTGATTGCACATACATGATCGCTGTATTCAGGTACAAGCAGGCAGTAACGTGAACAAGTTAACATGGTAGGGAAAGGGTTAATCTTGTCAAAAGCATCCTTCTTCCGTGTTCTAACTTTTGAAAGAGAAATTGAGTACAGGAAGCTGTTTAAATATTAAATTCTTTCTTGTAGTATGCTAATTTTTAGCAGATAATCATTCTCTGAAAATGAGCATTGTCACATCTCTACCATCAGTGTTAGCTTCAAACATTCAACATTAAGTGACATTAAACCATAGATAGCAATTTTGGTTTTATTTTTACAGATTCAATTTTTATACAAACAGTCTGTAAATAGTGTAGGTTTATTTCTTTATTATTGTGAATATAAAGCCAGAACTCGTGACTTGCATTTCTTCCAGCTGCAAGGAGAAGAAGTATCTGTCAGATTTACCGAGTGTGAGTGTCATTGTTCCTTTCCATAACGAGCATTGGAGTACGTTGCTGAGGACTGCTTACAGTGTTATCATCAGATCTCCTGATCATTTATTGAAGGAAGTGATTCTAGTTGATGATGCAAGCACAAAAGGTAGACATACTTAGTATATTTTCTTTTTGTGTTGAATCTCAAAAGTAGAAATTTATCAAACTGTTGAATCAATTAACTTGTAACTTTAATTCGAGGACCAGAGCCAATTTCTGCAAAATTACATTTCATTTATTTTATTCAGGATATCCAGACATTAGTGTTTCCCCAAATTTGGGGCCAATTGTTATTCGACAATAGACTGACTTGCTGGTCGAGCATGTTTAATGGTTGACTTTCAATCTTGCTTCCAAAGTTCCCAGGTTTTGATCCCATTCTGGACATGGGTGCTCTTTTTGAGTGTCCCTTCATCAATCGCGTACTGTTGTGATTAGCCAAAAGGGCAGAAAAGTGACTCTGAATAACAAAGATACAAATAGAAGTAACTTGGCAATGGTAACTGATAGTTGAATAAAATAGATATGCCAGTATTTATAAAGCGCCAATAGCCTACACAATTTAATAATGCTAATATTCTACCAATTGGATATAAAACTGTAGATGTTCCTTGAATAACCTGAATGGTTCAGTGTATGTAACTAAGTGTCTGCAATGGTCCTTCCTTTAAAGTTGATACTGGGTATTTAATTTGATAAGAAAGTGATAGAGAGTACCAAATAATCTGTCTTACCCCTACAAAAAGGATGGCAACTAAATATCTTCTATGGTATTTTTTGGATTGCACTTGAATTAACCATGTCCAAATGATGTTAGTCCATATGCCTCATTTAGTGTAAGCATAAATTTGAAAAAAAGGGGGGGGGGGAATAGATTGTTTTTTGGAAAGATAAAGTGATCAGATACTAGTACTCAGTTTAGTTAACATTTCAGTATTAAATCATCATTTTAACTTGGAACTATATTTGTGCATGCATTTTCAGTCTTTTACAGTGAAGTTTACTCTAATATTATGAATTTCAAATATTTCCTGCATTACCATCAACTCGCTTTATTGCAAAGAAACATTCTCGATATGCAAAGAACTGTACTATTTTCTTGTCTTATGTTTCAGATAGCACCAAAAAGCCTTTAGATGATTACATAGCAAAATACTTGCCAAAAGTGAAGGTGATTCGTTTGCCAGAGAGATCGGGGTTGATCCGAGCGAGATTAGCAGGAGCCCGTAAAGCAGTAGCCGAAGTCCTTATTTTTCTAGATTCACACACAGAAGCTAATGTCAATTGGCTACCTCCATTGTTAGGTAAGTTCTCATTGTAATTTAACTCATTGGTACAGTGTGTCTACTGATGAAGAATGGCCTCAATTTTTGGAAATTATTGTGTTATATTTGTCCATTTTCTACCATTCACATCAATTGACAACCTCTGTGACAGAGTGTAATGAATGCCAAAACAGTGCAGGTTTACGAAGAAAGTTGGCTCCCACATAACTGAGAATCTCTCCAGATACACCCTATATTCCATATTGTTGTAAATTTACTCATTCATTTGTCAATGATGTTGAGAAACCATTTTCTGCATGCAATGTCGAAACATAACCAAAGGCTGCTTTCAAAGGAAGGTTCTTTGAAGGGGATTATAATAGACCAAAATATCGGCCAATTGGTGTAGTTTTGCGTTCATTTTTTGTGTACAGAAACAAAACTTTGCCAGCCAGATTTTGCTATTTGTAAAAAACAACAGCAAAACAAACAAACAAACATTGTGCTGCATATCACATGCTGTTAACATTTTCAATTGAGTTAGATTGAAGTTATTATTTTTGGACCAAGTTTCAAGCATGCATGGATTCAGGGTAGTGATTGGACATATTTGAAAACATGGCTGGCCACAACTTGACAACATTGAGTGTTTTTAATCATATTTTATCCTTGTCTTAAATCTCTTCTTAACCCCCCCCCTTTTTTTAACCTTTAATGACTTTTAATGGATCATTGACTTTCTTCTGGGTTTTCAAAAAGGGGTTGTTGTACATGTTGTGACTTTAGTATAACTCAGTTTATTGTAGTTACATTATAGGAGAAACTTCTCCTTGATGCAATAATCTTCCATCTTGTTTTTGCAGAACCCATAGCAGAGGATTACCGAACATGTGTATGCCCTTTCATTGATGTCATAGATTATGAAACATTTGCATATCGTGCTCAGGATGAAGGGGCAAGAGGGGCATTTGATTGGGAATTCTATTATAAACGGCTTCCTTTGTTGCCAGAAGATAAGAAGAAACCAACAGAACCATTCAAGTAAGATTTATAACAAATAAGAGTTGCATTTACAGCATTAATACACAGGAATATTTTTTTTATTTTTGTGTATACTTAACACAATAATCCGCATTTTAAAAAAAACAGTATTCTGCATTTCATACAAACTTCATGTGTATGGAAGAATCTTGTTCCAGCACAATCAATTAAAAAAAATAATTGACAATAAACCATGTTTGTGTCAGAAATATTGATAAAAGTAAGTGCAAATTAATTGCCTTAATTTTCACAGCTTAAATCTCTGTTTATGCTTCTTGCCCATTCCAGATAGGTATAGTAATTTGACATTGTCTGCCTTTAGATGTTCTGTACCAGTGGCATATTCTCCCATGTTATATTGTTTACTGCTGGTGTACATAGAAAATGCCAGAAAATTTTTAGTTGTCGGACTTCTGTTATGTTGGTATTTCATTTCTATTACATGTAATTAATCTATATTTTTTATATATATATAAAAATGGATGTATGGGTGTGTATATTTGTTTGTTCCGGCATAACTCTCGAACGCCTGGAGCAATTTCAACCAAACTTGGTACACATATCACTTGCAATCTGGAAATAATATTTTGGGGTAAGACACTCCTGGCAGCCCTAGGGGTGAGGTGGGAAGGGGTGACATGTAAAAATAATTGAGAACCACCAATATTAAATTCCGCACAAACATACATCTGTGACTATGCAATCCTCACAATGATAGTGTTTCTCGGGTTGTCTAACATTCAGGCTGTGTTGCGAATGAAATCCATAGTTTTCGTGTCACTCTCAATGCGGGTCAACTCCAAGTTTATCACCTATTGGCATGGGGGGTGAGAGGGGATGAAAAATAAAATGCTACAAATGACCTAGATTAGTGTTGAATCCTTAGTTTTCGGAGTCGCTAAGCTAATTGGTGACATTCACGATCATATTTAAAATTAGTTACATTTTACACTATAGTTAGAATTCATTATTTTCCTGTCTAATACAAGATTGGGATAAATAAATACCTGGGCAATATTGGGTAATCAGCTAGTATATAATAAATATATACAATGAATAAGAATTGTTTTGGTAAACCAGGTCAAATTTTCAGAATACACCACTGTTCTTTACATATGTGATCATTAATTACAGTAAAATAACCGTTGCCTCGAATGTGATCAAATTAGTAAAATATGCCAGACTTGGAATTAACACAACTTAAGGATTCATAAACTCACATGATGTCTTCCTTGAAACATCCAGAATAGATTTCCAATGTACTTGGTCTACCTCAGAAACATTTTGGTTCATAAAAATCCAATCCTCCCTACTTCTCCAACACCCTGCTCGGAGATGGCACCTCCCATATCCTTCATGCCCTACAAGAACCTAACCGTGTCACATTTGTGAGAACTTCTAACTGAGTGAAACACCCACAACTACCACTACTCAATCCATGACCAAAATCTTACCACTTTGTCACAACATCAATTTCAACAAGTGTTTCTGAGTAGCAGTCATCCATCAGTTACCTCGTAGGCACGGACTTCCACGAGAAAACACTGGGAGAAGTTGTACGTACAACAAAACTACTGCAACAAGCCCATTCCTTTCCGTACTGGGATCCCACCTGAACCAAACTGCATACTTCTGAACTCCTGACCTCTCTGTGAATACCAGGGCCGCAGTTAGGAAACGTGAGGCTCTGTGCGAACCATACCTGCGAGGCCTTTATCTTTTCGAAAGTGGCCGAGCGGTTAGCACATCGCGCTGCGACGCCAAGGGTCCCGGGTTCGAATCCCGGTCGGGCTTGGTTGTTTGTGAATGTCCGTTCATCAATTTCATCATTTCATCACTCATCCCCATCTTCGCAAATTAGCCAAGAGGCACAAAACGCGAAGTAAAATAAATCAAATCAAATGCAAAAAAAAAAAAAGTGAAATACACACACCTTTCTTTCCTTGTAAAACAACTGACACCACCCTCTCCTTTTCAATCCTCACCATCAGCCCTCGAATATGTCACATGCAAGAGTGGGAGACCTTATAGAAAGCTTAAATGCTGAGGCAGAAAAGTCTGATGACATGATTCTTTGGATGGAAATGTGCAGTATATAGTCCTGTAAAAATAAGCCGAGGGTGGAACTGAATCAATTTTAAAATCTGCTAAAAAGACATAGGAAGTGAGAAGTTGTAGGTCCCAAGGCATAAAAGAAATGTGTTCGCAATTAACACAACCCTGCCAGGTTATTCCTGTTTAGGAAGCAAGTGTTCGCAATTAGGACGACACCTATCATCCCGCTGCGTTTCATCCTCCACACTTTGGGCACTGATCTTGTGTGTATGTAGGTGATATATTTTTCTGTCAGATAACATACTAAAGATGTCAGTATTCTATGGAAACGGGATCATGCTAGCAGAAGGATGAAACCCCTGAGATTGTCCCTTTCGCTTAATTCATGCACTGCTCCTTATCGTCATAGGCGTAACTTGGCATGGGCAAGGGGCTGGTGCCAAATCTCACGTTTATTAAAATGTACACATATGTTTTGGTAAACCTTTTGTATATTTAGAAACCTGGGGTTCATGTTCGACCCCAAGTTAAGCTGCTGCTTATCCTTACGTTAAAGACTGTTAACTTTTATTCAGAGATATTTATATCCTGAGGGTCACCCTTCCCAGTTCGCAGCGTACTAAAGATTTTGTAGTCTTTCGACAGGAAAAATACTAGTACCGTAGTAACCATGAATGTGATGCATGGATACAAGCATACAGGATAAAAAAAAAATGCTATTTTTGAGAGCTGAAGTCGAAATGAAACTTCAAGGAACAAACGGTTATCAAGGAAAGTTGTTCGCATTGACGTCCTCTGCAAGCTGTGAAAATTTGTCTGTGATCCACCATGTCACCTTGTTATTTAGCGTCTCTTTTCTGCCACTGTTGGCTAATCGTGACAATGAGGATGAATGACAAGACAAAATTGATGAAGTGACACTCACAAAGAACACCTATGCCCAAGCCGAGATTTGAACCTGTGAGCCCTGGTGTTGTAGCATGCTCTACTAATCACACCGCCCGGAGTTCGGCGACTGTATATGTGTATATCCTTACAATTGCATAAATGTGTATGTGTGTTACTCAGTATTCACACATTGGTATTGTAAAATGTGAACATTCCGTATCCTTTAGGAAAGTATCGTAGGGTGAAATTCATGTAGAAAACTTGTAGAATACAATAGAGGCAAAAATCTTGTAGTTTGTCTTTCATACTTACAATCTCTCGCCTTTTGTGTATCAAAGTCTTCAGCCACGTTATCGAAGTCAAATTTTGACAAGTGGCGACTGTGGTGAGTGTTTTAAAAAAGAATGGTTCTCAAATCAAGGCTGCCCTGCAGGAGTCTTTCTAAGGGGGGAGGGGGTCAGCGAGAGGAATGTGGGGTTGACACTATCATCCCCAGTTAAGAAAATTCCCATAAAGCATTCCACACTCAGAGGGGAGGGACAAATACCCCTTGGCCCCCTCTGTGGGCACTCTTGTCTCAAATACATCTTGATTGATTTCAAACGACAGAAGACTCTTTCGCTTCTTGCTACTTTTATCGGCGATGTTAGACGATTCTTCTTTAAGTAAACTGAAATACTTTGATGGAAGTTGAATGCACTACTGCTTCAAATGATAATGATTTATTTGATTTAAAACTTGTTGGCCCACTGGCGTAGTGGTAATATCTGACAAAATCTGTAAACGTCCCTTCTCTAGGATGTTTTTCACACAAAAGGGAATATCGACCCAGGACAAGTTTCCTTGTCACGGCCAATCGTCTTCTTTTCTCAATTTACCAGATTGTAAAACCCAAACCCAGGAGTCCAAACATTTGTACTCAAAAATTTGGGGCCTCAGCATGACAATAGTTTATGGCAGGAAATCTGTCCAAGGTTGTGGTCACAACAGTGCCGGATCTACAAGCTGCAAAACTCCGCAATGCGGGAGGGCCCTGAGACAATTAAGCCTATAGGGGACCCCTCAGCCATTGGCATAGTAGAGGGTTCGTATTTGCATATGTAAGAAATAGTTAGTTACGCATGGGTACAGAAACGAATACAACAAAGACATATACAGATAAAGTTAAAGTTCCCTGTGCACAGTGCCATAAAGGCACATTTAGGGTATGTGTGCCCCACATGATATTTGGGATTCATAATTTTAAAAAAATCTGAAATAAAAATAAAACACTGCTTTTTTCACAGTTAAGTTGCTATATTACAACAATGTAACATTGACAACATCCATTATATAACGGATTCTTTTTGTTTAAAAAATTACTAACCATTGTTAAACTGTATCTTTAGTCAAAATGAAAATAAATGTCTGATGAAAGGACCGTGTGTTCTCCTGAAATGTCACAAAATAAAACTGTTTTCTTATGCTTGTAATAACCGTAAACTACAGGAAAATAATTCTATAATGCAAGCAATGCGTACATACAAGAAAAACTATTTTCATGATTGGTTTTCAAATAAAAAGTTTTCATTTTTATAATGAGCAAACCACTTGCAGACTTGCATTTTACTGAAAGCACTGCTGATTATGATGCTATAAGGCTTACTGAAAAATTTCAGCTGCAATTTACCACAAAAGGTAAGAAAATTTTACACACGCTTTATCTCCTGGTTGTGCATGATGACAAACAATTGCCAAAATTGCTGGTAAAAACTAAGAAAGACCATAGAACAACAATATGTCTACACAGAGTGATTCCGCTTGGGAATCTCATGCAGGAAAGTGTGTACACTGATATTCACTTGTATGTGCATGTACATCAAATTCATATTCTGATTATATTTAGTCAGTACCCAACGAATTGAAAATCACTATTAGTAGAGGAAACGAACGGGAAAAAAAGGCTTAACCCGGAAATAATTGCAACACAAATGTTTTTTGTGCCAGATTGTTCGGAATGGTATAGTGAATAATATATTAGAAATCCACCATCCAAATGTTTGGGGAAAATCCTCCATCTTGGAAAATGGCGGCAAAAATTCAACTTAAAAATTAAAAAAAAAAATAATATCTCAAACTGTGCATTGTACACAAAAAGTGAAGATAACCAAAATGAAAGAACAGAAAATTTGCTAAAGTATGGTTTTTGTTTGATAGAGCTACCGTAAATATTAATTGAATTAGAAAGATTCAAATATTTTCCTTAATTTTTTGAATTAGCGTAAAAGTTGGTTTCTGACACAAATAACAGCAAATATATAAGAAACAGCACTCTTCATGCTACTTAAAGAAACACAGTGCATTGCAAATGAGCATATTTCTGACACGTTCAATAAATCATTAGTCTGCTCAATTCAGAAATAGACTCTAATGTAAGTTCAAGCTTTGAGGTGCTAAAAAATCTCTATCTACATTTGGTTCAACTCTGAAAGATAACAGGATGCTGTTGCTCTGTGGCTCCAATACATTAGGATGCTCGATATTCGTCGGAATTTCATTAAAGCCGAGCATCTTGGGAAGTGGGGTTTAAATCTTCAGTCGGTTATGCAAATGTTCTCCATTAGCTGCATCAGGGGCAACACCTGTGCTACAAGTGCACGTCTGTATGTAGGAAATGGTGCAATTTAACATGTTAGCACCAGGTATCTACGAAAAATTCTGCAATAGACTCTAAGGCAAAGTGACCGGTTTAGAACAGTATTTTACCATATCATATTGGTTCAATGTATTGACAGTGGCGGCGATTAGGGATGGGTGGCATGGGAAGCAGCCCCCCCCCCTCCCTCCCCGTGCCCATACACACTTGTCCCCGCACTATGGTCTCTTAATGCTAAGTCTTGTCTACCAGTGGATTTGACCCAAAATCATCTGCCCCCAAATTCCATTTTCCATACGCTTCTCTCTAATTGCAGTCAGTAGAAAGTAAACTATCCTCCCCCCCCCCCCTGCACAGTTAAGTCACCTAATCGCCACCACTGTGTGCATACATTTTTAAACAACAAAAACAACATGTAAGGAACAAATGCCACGTGAACGAAACATTGCATAAAACAATGTATTACGTTCTCACCAATATCATAATCGTGCTACGATGCCAGTGGTTTCCGATTCGAATCCCGGCCTGGGCATGAATGTTTGCAAGTGTCCATTCATCAATTTCATCATATCATCACTCATTCCCATCTTTGCAAATTAGCCAAAAGTGGCACAAAAGTGAAGAAAAAATTAAATCAATCAATCAACCAATATCATAGGAAATGGAACACGTAAATTTAGGGAAACACATGACTCTGCATTAAACTACATATATCCTCAACCCTTGACTCTAAAAGCACGAAACAAAAACCAATCTCTAGAGGAAATCATATGCTATGAATTTGGTTCAGTGACTTTAGGACGTAAATTACATAGTTTCTTACATATTTGCTGTTATTTGTGTCAGAAACCAACCCAACTTTTATGCTTATTCAAAAAATTAAGGAAAATATTTGAATCTTTCTAATTCAATTAATATTTATGGTAGCTCTATCAAACAAAAACCATACTTTAGCAAATTTTCTGTTCTTTCATTTTGGTTATCTTCACTTTTTGTGTACAATGCACCGTTTTCGAGTTATTAATTTTTTAAAATTTTTAAGTTGAATTTTTGCCGCCATTTTCCAAGATGGCGGATTTCTAATATATTATTCACTATACCATTCTGCACAATCTGGAAAAAAAAAACATTTGTTTGCAATTATTTCCGGGTGAAACCGTATATTTCCTCTACTATATGGGAATGCTGAAATTCAATAGAAAAATTACTCTATCTTGAATTTTTGCATGACTACTGTTTGATAACAAGAAAAATATTTTCTAAGAAAGTACTTACAAGTGTTTTTTTTTTCAACATAACATTTTGGCCCTGTTTCTTAGGCCTTGTTCAGACTGTCCAAGAAGTTTAAAACATAAAAATATGCACAGCATTAGTCAAAACGTAAAAGGCTTAAATGGATGAAATCTGAAGGTGGACGGATATTTTTCTCATTGAAAAAGAAACTGTAGTGTATGGTAAAACATGGTATATTTATTTGCATCATGTTGGAATGGTAGTCTCTTCATATCTACAGGTGGTCAGTGCAACAAGAAGTTGCTGCATACCTGGAAAGAACAGAATATGCTCAGAGATATAAATTGAGAAAATTGTGACAAGAACAGATATTGGCTTGGTAGGTTAGTTGATACAGTACTGACATGTAACAGGATTCTAGGTTCCATTCTTGGCCAAGCTGCAATTATTACTATATTACAACTCTTTAATACATAGAGCTTGAGTGATGAATATTACAGCATGTGGAAATGTGATTATGAAAACTATAATGCAATAACTATAGGCTTACTAAGAACTTTACTTTCAAGGACGTTGCCGATTGAAAATAACGACTTAAAAATTGGGCTACGAAAGGACAAAGTAGAAAATCAAGATGATTAAATGTTACTTTTACATTATGGTTTAAAAATATATACGACTTGGTAAATTAAAAAAAATAAAACTTACAATATTCATTTGATAATTTCAGGAAAAGTACATCCTGTACTTTTTAAAAGATTCAAGGAGATCGTAAGTAGTACAAAATCTGTTTCAACATATAAATTGGTGATAAACTGCATTTTCAAACTTGCAACAGTTGGCTCAATACTATAATTCCGGTCCCCCTCTCTTCTAGTTTTCTTACCTGATCTATCTTGTTCAGTTTTTCTCAGATGTTTGTTTATGGAAATTTCCTGATTTTATAACTTACTAAAAAGTTATGTGAAAATGGTGACTCGACCAAGGATTAAACCTGGGGTCTTTGCCATTCGGTGCCAATGCCCTACCATTGAACTACAAAGCCAGGAATGCCAGAGGATGTCTTAGTGGTAGTTCCTGATTTTAGTTCTAATTAATAGATGCTGAATAGTTTCCTTCTGCTTGTCTAAAAATAAAACAACAGGAAAAAGATTTCTGGATGCTTCTTATTCACTAAAACATAGGCAACATATCAGCACTCTGTACAATGATTTATTCAGGTCAAACGTTGACTTTAATGTATTATTAATTTCAAATTATAATGATCTTATCCATCAGAATATGGATATGCCAGGTTCTGACAAACACACCTGGAGCATATTGCATCTACATAGTAAACGTAAACCCAACATATTTGTAAATAAAATGGAATTTCATGATTTGTAAATAAAATACATCAAGTAGGAGTAGATAAATAGAAACTAACAAAATATCTAATAAACATTAGTGTTGTTCTGTTTGTTGTAATTTTAAATCTCGTGTACTTATTAGTTTGTTTTCTCAAATCTGTATTTTTGGTTAAAATTTGTTTTGTTCACACACAAAAAATCTGAAAAAATGTTCGTAAAGGTTTGCATAACCACTGTTGTGTATTGCAAAATAACACAAGAACTTTTATTTTGAAAGTGACTTTATTCTTATGATGATGGTTCATTCCAGTTTCCCCAAATACTCTGAAACATAGTAAGGTTCTGTATATCTTGGTAGTTTGTTGTGTGTATGTTGAGAAAGTTCTAAGATTCTATAATGGATCATTTGCCAAGAAAATAAAAGCCACTTTCAAAATAAGATTTAATGAGGGCTCGGAAGTTGATGACCTAAAAAATGTCAAAAAATGACCTTACAAATATTTTTTGCTCTGAAAATGAAAGCTTCATTTTTTTCATAAATTATGAGGGTGGATAAAATGAAAACGGAACAGGGGCCACAAAATACAATCAAAAGGGTTTATTTGAAACATAATCTCCAAAGTTACGCAAGCACTTGTCCAACTGTTACAATAAGTAGTGAATACCCTGCTCGTAGAACTCCTTAGGCTGAGATCGGAACCAGTTACGAACATTGTCCATGACTTCATTGTCTGAGTGGAAGCGCCGATCCTTGAATGCCTTTTTCAACGGACCAAAGATATGGAAGTTGCATGGCAATAGATCAGGGATATACAATGAGTGTTCCAACACTGTCCACCCAAACGTTACCAACGTGTTCTTTGTAACGGATGACTTATGTGGCCGCAGGTTGTCATGCAGCGAAACCACTCCAGAGGACAACAGGACGGGCCGTTTGGCCTTGATTGCAGCACGTAAACTGTGGAGGGTACTGCAGAGCATGTTCTCCATAGACTGCCTTCACAGGGACGGCGACAGGGGTGGGCACGGGTGGGCAAGCGCCCACCCAATCAAATTCAACAAGTACATAATACTTGGGGATATGTGAATGTTTGAATAAGTTAGTGTATTCTGGTGTTCATTACATATATATTTTACTCATAAATATTATCTATACTAGAAAAGAAATTACTAGAGAACTTGAAACAAAATAAACTGTCATTAATTGAATACTTCTATGATTAGAAGCAGCTAGTAGGCTTAGGAGGGTATGGTCAAGATGAGATCAGGATTTAGGGTGACCTTGAGGGCTGCAGCTCTGGGCCTTCTCTGGGGAAAACTGCTTGGAAAAGTACTGTATAAAGAAAAAAAGGAGGTACTTCGGATGTGATGAAAAAAATGTAGAAATACGTACAACTAATCACCCCATGTAGCTTAGCGAAAAGTTATAACTGAAACTGTGGAGAGGATTGGAGAGGGGTCTTCATGTTGTAAGCTCCGGACCTTCACATATACAGGGTGCTCGGAAATTCTCCTTACAAACTCCTAGGGCTAGTAGAGAGGACTGATTAGACAATATTTGGAATAGGAAAACATGTCAGGAAACGTACCGTTTCCGGACATGGGTTCCTATTCCAAATATTGTCTACTCAGTCCCCTCTACTAGCCCTAGGATTTTGTAAGTGGAATTTCCGAGCACCCTGTATAAATCCCAGCCTGCGTATGATAAAATAATCTCTAAATAAACAAATAAAAACCCATCTTAGCATTGCTTCAATTAGCAACACAATAAATTTTTTGAACTTTTTAATTTGGTCCAGAAGTGTCTCTTTCTTCATTTCATTGCAATTTTTACATACATGTCATCTTCAAATATCTACGTGGTATACAAACAACAACTTTGTATTAGTTCTACTAATAAATACTAAGAAGAAGTAATGGCAATAATGACTACAGTACCGAGGATGTAACAGTTACGTGGGTTTGGGAAAAGCAACAGAATTATTGAATTGATAATGGGTGGCTAATTCTATTTAGAAATCCTAGTTCCACACATAAATTTTGCCTATCCGTTACGTTACTCATGCAATTTTTCTTGTGATTAACTTACATAGAATCAAAAGAAGAAAGGGGTTGGTAGGAAAGCTTTGTTTTGAGGGCGTCAGAGAAGTAATCACGATAAGAATTGTTTAAACTTTCGAAGCATCAGAGGTTCAGCGAAAAGGTCAACAGAATCTGCAGATGCAGATGAAGTAAAGAAAAAGGTGTCATGAAGTATCCATTAGAAAATTTTGTTTGTTTGTTTTTAAATCCACTTTTATGCTCAGATAGGCTAATCGGGACTAAACCTACAGTTTAAATTGGAGTCCGAACCAGTGTGCATTGTGCTTCCACCAGGGGAGGGGGCAGTAGAAGCCAGAACCTCTTCATTATAATCCGCCAACGTTATGCCATTGGAGATAAAATATATAGAAATAACTCGCAGGGAACGTGTTACATTATCACCATAGAATATGCGTTCATTTAAAAGGGTGTATTGCCAGAGAGGTATGTTTGGGACTTTCGGAAAACAACGTTATTGTTCACGGAGTTAGCTGCCTTGATCCAAGAATGAAACAATGTGAAACTGAAACTACCACCTCAACTTTCGAAGTGGTATGAACTAATGAAACTCCACTTTTGGAAGAGTAAGTTGTTGCTGATTCTACTGATTTGTTCTATGTGAAGTAATTTGGCTAATGGCGACGATGAGGTTCAATGTTGATTAGGTGAAAGTGACGAAGGGTGAAAACAAATACACGCAGACATTGAAAATACAACCCACCACAAATTACTATTTTTACTGTGGTTCCAGGTGCCAGAGATTCGTTCACCTGCAAGATTAAAGTTAAAGCTTTCGAAAAGGTCGCGCCTTACAATGCAAGTCATCTGTGAAAAAGAGATGAATTACCAGGTATGGTGATCAATTTCGATGAATTCCTTGTGTCCAAAATCAAATTCTACAAAATATAAACTATCTTTTTCTTGTTACCTCAGTACATGTGTTCATCTAACCATATATGTGTTACTTCTCCCGCATGAGTAACGAAGACTAACTTCAGAAAACGAATAACAACTTAGCAAATAATCTCTTCAATTCTTAACAGATTTTTCAATGTTACTTGGTCATTACTTCTGGGTGATGTTTTGTCAAAATAGTCTTTCATAAGACTTGGGATACTATATGCGGAATGAAGACGTGTGTGTGTGTGTGTATATACATTCACAATAAGACATTAATTTTAATCCAAATATTCAGTGGCTTCGATTAGGAGGAGCAAGGGGGAAAGTTCCCCTCGCAACATTTTGCCACTTGTTGCACCCGCACTATGGCCTCTTAATGCTAAGACTTTTCAACCAAAAAAGTAAACTGTCCTTGTCCCCAAGTTTTGGCACCCGATCGCCGTTACTGCAAACGTTCATTCAGATAGATTTGTCAGTTGCAATAACCTTGCAAGCCACGAAAAGTGATTATTAACCCCCAAGTTTCAGTCAAAAACTCATATGATGAAAATAAAATGATCAGGAACATGCATTTAAATTACGAGAAAGTAATTTTATTCTTCACCATTGTCTACCATTGCACTTGAAGGACAAAATGTGATGCAACCGATTCATATTTATTTCACTACATTGACATGAATGAAAGAATGTGATTAGAACGTATGGCTGCCCACACACAAAAACTTCCTTGAAATAATTGTGTCCATCGGAGACAAAGAAGTGGAACAAGATGTGTTTGTGCAAGTTAAGAGAAACATTTGAAAAATGGAACAAGTGAAAGGGAGAAAGAGGTAACAAGCTGAGAAAGATATAAGAAGGCATTAAAGAGTAAAAAAGAAAAGATGAAAAGTAAAGGGAAAAGAAGTGTAGGGAAATTGGGAGTGTAAGAGAGGAGGGGATACATATACATATATTATATACATGTAAAATGGATGGACAAGGTAAGAATCGAAGTCGTACTAAAAATAGTTGGTGAAAAAAGATCTATACTGGAGACCATCAAGAAGAGGAAAAGAAACTGGTTAGACACTGTCTAAGAAGGAACTGCCTGCTAAGAGATGCCTTGGAGGGAATGGTTGAAGGAGGAAAAGTGCGTGGAAGAAAGAGATATCAGCTTATGGATGATATTAAATTAACTGGGTCGTATGCTATTACGAAGCGTAAGGCAGAGAACAGGGAAAGCTGGAGATTGCAGTGAAAAACCTGCCAATTAGGCAGAAAACAATGAATGAATGAATGAAAACATACGTATATGTCATACATATATATGGCATTATGTTTATAACTGCCCACACTAATCTATCAATATACAGCTTCTGCCCACCCGGTGAAAAATTTCTGGCGCTGCCCCTGTGCCTTCATTTGCTGCTGCACTTCGTAAACTCCAACTCCTTCTGCCACTAGAAAACGAATAACACCACGTTGCTCTTTTTTACTGGCAAACATTCCTCTGCCTCAGGATAAGTACTGCCTGCCTGCTCGCCTTCTCAGATGATACTGCTGCCTGACCGCCTATGCATATCATGTGCTCACACGCGACTATCTAGGTCGAGTCCATTATGCAGTAGGGGTTTCCTTCCTTATCTCCTGTTCTACCTCTACACAGGGTTGTTGCCACACACATACATAAATATAACCCAATACATCCACTGTTTCGTTTTCATTTGATCCACCCTAATACAAGAGAACAGTTGAATAATTCGATAAAATCTGTTGTTTCGTAGTTTAAACTACTGAAGCAAAAGGATAAAAGCAATTAAGTGCTAATGTAGTTTTCTTTATTTTTACTTCAAGGTTAAATAAAATACACCACAAGGTTTTACTGTATATGTCATTCATCTTTTTTCAGTGTAGACCTTTCACGATACAGTAGTCGGCCAGCATCTGAAAATATGGTTGTGTTTGGCGTACATCAGAGATATATATATACCACAATATTTATAAATATAAATATATATATATATATATATAGTGTGTCTAATTTTTCTTTAAAACCACAGATTAAAGCATAATAGAAGCCACCAAGGTAACCGCAAAGTAGGCTTCACACAATGAATTTAAGTTTGCTGGAGGAGAAATAAATTTACCACAATAAATGGCCGTACTTTCAATTAATGGTGAACTTGCTAAAAGGATCATGTCAGGAAATTTAAATATGCAAGTTATGCTAGCAAATGCATTTAAAATTCACAAGACAACAAGAGAGGAGATAAAAGCTTCAAAAATGAAGAAAAATGCAAAAAATACTGAAAAATGTTCTAAAAGACAAAAAAGGCTGAAAAAATGCAAAATAAGAATAATGCTTTCTGGTTCTTACTGAAATCAGGTTTAGCATTGTTTTAAAGACTCAGATAAAACTATGATTTGTCATCAACTTCTGAGTCCTATTAATAAGTTATTTTGTGGTGCAAGAATGGATGCATTTAAATGTACTTTCCTTAATGTAGATACCGATATTTTAACTTCCATCTTCTGTGTGTGTTAGTCCAGCAGTGCCATAGTCCTTCAAGAGCTTTTGAGTTTCTTTTTTATAATATAGTTACATGCATGTTTCACTTTGTTGCATGCCACATGTAAATTAACATGACTTGTACTTTCCTATTATAGGAGCCCTGTTATGGCTGGTGGTTTGTTTGCAATAAGTACCAAGTTCTTCTGGGATATTGGTGGTTATGATGAAGGATTAGATATTTGGGGTGGAGAGCAGTATGAGTTATCGTTTAAGGTAATGAGCTGTGATTTTGCTTGGAAATCTCTTGTTTTGTGTGTAATGCTTTAAATTGTTATACTTAGACGACCCGAGTTCTCAAATGATGTTGAGTTGGTAGCATGAATTTGCAGTTATTGTATTGGGGAAAGAAACTGTGAACTCATATCTCCATGGTACAGAGGATGAGCCAAAATGTCTGGAAACACCCACTGCATTCTGTAATAAAGAAAGACATGTCTCCTGAATGCAAGCCACTGGTTGCTGGCCAAAGAAGAAACAGGGAGCTTGGCAAGATATACAGTTGTGGCATTGCTCACAGAAAGGAGAACATCAACAGTCTCACGTGCATGGAATATGACTATTAAATATGAGACCACATGTGGGAATTTTTGGGTCTATCTGTGTGGTATTGGTTGAAATTTGGGGTGAGGATATGATTTCAGTGTGTTCCTCTTTCGTCAGTGCCATGTTTCAATGACTTCCAACAGAAAGCAGTTTTCTAAATTTTGTAATTTTGCCTATTAATAACTAGTAAATGAATGAACATAGGTGAAAAATTATTACATCACTAACTTCTCTAGTCTAATTTGGTGTATCACATGACTCCCTTCCTATTTGATATATTAGACCTAAATCTAAGATGGCCTGAAGTAACTAGCAACATGCATTTAGGAGGCATATCTTCTTCTTTCATTATGGAATGTAGAGAGGTGTTTCCAGACTTTTGACTCAAAGGAAGGTGAATTTACTATACATTTTTTCCACGCCTTGCTAGCAGCTTACAAGAGCCACCCACGGTGGTCTAGTCGGTAGGGCATCGGACTTCCACCAGGGCCTCCCTGATGGCACAGTGGTAGCGTCGTCGCCTTGTAATCAAGGGTTCCGGGTCCAGGTCCGATACCCGGTGGAGGCACATAGTGGTTCGGATCCCACTTTAAACTGTAGGTCCAGTCCCGATTAGTGCATAAAGTGGACTTAAAACACCAACTCAAATTCAATCTGACTTCCACCCTGGAGACCCAGGTTCGATTCCCGGGGTGAGTGATCTAAGGTCGGAATTTTTCTGACCTTGTCCCCTGCATGAAGTGGCTCTGGGGCTCCCCAGCCTCAAATTAGTGTGTACCTGGGGGGGGGGGGGGGGGTTAAAGGTGGCTGGAGAATGGTGCCGATCACCACCTCCAAAATGTCCCGATATCGAGAATGTGTGGAGCCCTACCTCCACATCCAAAATGGCCGAGATCGAGAATGTGTGGAGCCCTACCCCCCACATCCCCTAAACGTGCCTTCATGACACGGTGCTATATGCATGGGGAACTTTACCTTTACCTTACTAGCATCACATAAGATACTCTCAATATTTGGACACTCAGAACTATGTATCATATTTGCGGGCATGTAAGATGCACTTTTTCCCTTTAAAAATATGTCTGAAAAATCGGGTGCATCTTATACACCAGTAGTCAGTTTTTGTTTACCTTCATTTCTGGAAATTTTCTCTTCTGAGTTAGACTATTTCTTTCTTGCTTCCTTGCGGTGTGTGACGAAGAAGATTAAAATGTAATCTTTCCTAGTTAGATTAGGTTAAGTTATTTGTTGAAAGTAGACATACATATTACTTTATATTTGAAGTGCTGTGATTTAATTATAAATTCAGTGATAAAGTTTTTTACTAAAAAATGTGTCTTATGCGCCGGTGCATCTTATATGCCGGCAAATACGGTAATTGATGTGTTTTTAAAATCCTTTGTCATTGTTATTCCAAATACTCCTGAAATGCTATTATTTTGTACAATGAAGTGAATGAATGAAATAAAGGGTCTACGTAGGTCCAAAATTCAGACAGCTGAAGTAAAGTAAAACAATGTCACAATAGGTCATAGGGACATAAAGTCAAGTAGTTTCCTTCTTTGAACTTTAGTTTTCATTCTCTCAAGATGACATTGAGTCCTGTAAGTTTTGCTGTGTGTACTATCTACTCCTTATTCTTTGTGTCAGCTCTGGATGATGATGATGATTGATTGGTTTTGATAATTGTCATTGAATTTCTTGTGTATGCATGAGAATTTATCGTCTGTTCTTAATAAGGATTTTTATAACTCTCAACAGATCTGGCAGTGTGGAGGGATGATGGTTGATGCTCCTTGCTCCAGAGTGGGACATATTTATCGCAAATTTGCTCCATTCCCAAATCCTGGAAGAGGAGATTTCGTTGGCAAGGTACAATATCCATGCATTTTGTTTGCACAATTTTTCAACAGTTCATAAGGTGAACTTTGCTTTTTGTAGCTACATCAAATAGCTTAGATATTTTAAAATTAATTGTGTTCTTAGATATTCAGGGTTCCCACACACCTGGAGAACTTCAAAATCTCGGCTAATTTGAAAGAAAAAAAAAATACAAATATCGGGGAATATCTTGTGATTGATCAATGAGCCCCAGTGAAGCACATTTGACGGACTAGGACTAGTGCTAATAATTACAGCTTTTTAATTCTTGAATTAATAATAATAATAATTAGGGATGAACTGATATGAAATTTATGTCAACACAAATAATTTACTAATATAAAATTTACTGATAATTCTACTGATCAAATATAAAATTGCAAATGTGTCTTGAAGAATATGAATGGTTGATTCACCTTTTCAGTTAATGTATGTAATTGATTGCAGTGGGTTTTGTCTTTGAAGAGGAACTGTGTACTTGGACATGTACATTACAAAACCAGGGCATAGGAATGATATGTTTTTATTCATGAAAATAGTAACACAGTGGCAGAATTTCTCACTAAATTATAGGCTATTTGGAATGCATTGGATTTTTATAATTACCAGTTATTTTACTGATCAACATTACACCGATATGCCTATATTGCCCTATACTATGCCCCACGACAGATTAAGTTTGCAGCAGGTTTTATATATTAATCCACTCGAGAACGGCGCACAGTTCATATCACAGACAGTGAGAAAATCGGCAGTATTGCAGCGGAACTATATTCTGCGTGCACTTTTGGGTCTATGTATGCGATACATATGCAAACTTAACCTGTCGCGGGGCTTAGTAAAGTACCAATTAATCTGTCCCATTGCTGATAATAATAAATAAGATGGGGATGGTATGGCTTTGAGGCGATATGGAGGAGGCCATTGTAAAATAGTTTTAAAATAGTAATGTGCTGTGCATCACATACTCGGGAAAAATTGTGGATTCTCGAAAACTCAGCAAAATCTCAGGGAAAACACATTTAGAATTGGGAACCTTGTTATTTTACTCCAGTATATTTAGTTGCATGAAAACCTAAACTGTCAACAAATTGAAAGTTTCTCGTATCTTTCTTTGAAGAATTATCGCCGAGTTGCAGAAGTGTGGATGGATGAGTACAAAGAGTACTTGTACAAACGTCGTCCGCATTACAGGAACATAGATCCCGGAGATCTGACCAAACAAAGAGCAATAAGAGACAGGCTGAAGTGCAAGCCCTTCAAATGGTTCATGGAAGAAATTGCATTTGATCTTCCCAAGAAGTACCCTCCAATTGAACCACCTGATTTTGCCACTGGGGAAGTAAGTATAGCACTTCCATATGTAAAAATTCTGTAGGAATGTATAATGAAAGAAATGAAATATAATTTTTATCAACAATTATACACTCAAAATCCATTGTTCCATTATATGTAATAAAATCATTACAAAAATTAATTTTTGTATCTTATAATCAGAGTTTTACAATGTGCATAAAAATTTGTCATAAGCAACCTCAGAATATTTTCATGACACTAGCAAATTACTAATGCTTACGAATTTTGATTTGTTTATATATAAAAACAGTATTCCTTTTGGTGTATACTTTAATATATTCTCAATGTTTCGATACTTCAAATGTTCATCTTCTTCAAGAGCTACTTGGTATACAGGTATACAATATATACAGGTTTAACAAACTGTTATCATAGAGAGCTTTTAATAGAGCTTTTTTACTAGTTATCTAACAACATTCATTAAACAAAAATTGAATTCTTACTTTAATTATTTTTTTCTTTTCTATTATCTTCTTGTCCTTTTTCATTTTCCATACTCTTATGTAAACATTTAGTGCAATATAGGTGGGAAAGATATTTCACTCTTCATTTGTTTCGTGATTATTGTAATCCTTTCACTGCTTAGATTCTATTTTCTGTTTTCTCTATATATTATGCTTCTAGAAGTTTGCATACCCATCATGTTTCTTTATCATCTTCTTTTTTAAAAAATATTATGCATTTCATCTGGTGTCAACTTACAAAAAATGTTCAATAGTCTCTGTAGCCATTCTTCCTTTTTTGATGCCACTTAGAGATGCTCTTTCCATCTTTGTTTTATAGTTCTTCCTGTTTCATCTATACAAAGAATATTAATGCTTAACAGTGTGAACACTTTTTGTGCATGTGCATCTGATACATTGCAGAATTATTTTCAATGTACAACATTTAAGCATTTTCTATTGTAATGTTTTGATACTTTTTTTTCTTTGATCTGCTAATTATAACTGTTTGAGGAAAATGCACTGTGTGTGGCATATGTATGGGTAGAAAAACAGGGTGCCTGGTTTGCCATGTTGCCTGAAAATTTGCATCTGACACCTGAATTTTCATATTCAGTTCTAAAAGAAATATATATTTTTAAATATTTCGAGTTCGCTTATGGAAATTTGCATTACTTTTTTTTTAAAAAAAATAACTGGTACAGTATGTGTTTATTATTATTAACCCTAGAGGTGGGAAATCAGGAACGTTAAAGCTAAGGCATAGTAATTTTGATGACCTTACGTTTTTGCTTTATAGGAAGAGTTTTATTGGCAATTAAAAGTGGCTAATAACATAATTTGTTTCTGATATTATTAGTAACAAACAGAAAGTTTTGACATGATTTAACATTCATAGTTACTTTTATAAAAGCAATTTGTTTGGTATTCTTCACATATTGCTTTGGAACAATGGCTGCAATACAGTTTTGTCATCCTCCTTTCCTTTTATGGTTATCACAGTTTATTCAGAAATTTGATATATGGATGCTGTGCCATGAGTTGTCTAAAGCAGCAAAACCTCATTTTTTAGTTTTGTTTTGCCAAACAATTGATTTTTTCCTAGTCGAAACAAAAAATAATTGTGGCAAATTTGCTTTCGTTAAAGCCAATGCTTCATCAGAATGACTACACAGATAAAATAGTATCAAATAATTTGCCAACTGGACATCAATTCAACCCAGAGAGTATCCACAGTTCAACGCCAATTGAATGTACTGAGGGTGCCAAGTGCATCATGTGGTAAGAAAGGGTGGGGGATACCTTTTTGTATTTACGCGTTGGCAATTTGATGAAGCCTTACCTTGCTAGGGCATCCTCCTCCATTGCCGTGCAGTCTAAGGTGCTGTGCTTTGGGCTCCCAACTGTGGTACAGCGTGGGTTTGAGTCTGCCTGGGTTCAGTGTGGGTTCTCGGTCTGTGTATAGGAGTGGTGGAAACCCACAATCTTGAAGAAATTGGGGAGCTACGAGCAAGTAGCGTAACCCGGTCACGGATATCCTCCTTTAACAGCTGGGGTTTTGACGTGTTGACCCCACGTCACCTCATTGCTGGTTGAAGATCTTCACACCTCTGAGTAGGATTGTGGGAGTGAAGCTGGCAGTGTGGAGATAGGCCAAGGTCCTAACAGTCTGTAGAGCCAAGGGTTATTATATAGCTTTCTAGGGTTAATGATTAGTGTTATTCTTTAACACACGTGTCATTAAATCAGAATAAGAAACATGCCATTATATTTTTTTTCACTGTTGCTAGCTGGATTTAAATCTGCAGCAATATGGTAGATTCGGCCATATATCATAATAAATTACATAGTTATTCATGCTCTTACCAGTTGAGTGTTCTTTAGGAAGGTTACTCTGCCACAAGAATTAATTATTTTTTTTATCCAATGTTATATTATTTAATAAATTATTAAATAATATTTGTGGAGAAAAATGGGCTGGTGTCTTAAATTATTTTTAGTTTTGTCTACCCCTGGGCATCCGGTTCAAATCCGGGAACTTTTCTAACGATGGAAGCGGCCCTGGGTACCTGGGGGAAACCCTGGGGGGTAAAGGCGGTCAGGGGCGTGATGCTGATCACATCACCCCCACTCACGACCGGATCAAGAAAGTGTGGGGCGTTACCCCCACACCCCCTATACGCCTTCATGGCGTTGTGCTAAGCACAGGGGAGCACTTTACCTTTACCTTTTTTTACCTGGGCATATGTGTAAGAAAATTAATAATACAAACTGTATATACGTAAATTTAATATATAGTATGCAATTATGAATTTGAATCCAATATAAGGAAAGATTAAAGGGATGAGTGTTTTTGTTCAAATGATGAAAACATACATGCATATGATAGTCATGAACTTTACTGTCCTGTTAATTAATAATGTATGTGTAAAACTAAATACCGTATTTACGTGTGTATAGTGCGCGTTCGTGTATAATGCACACCCTGGTTTTCGATGGGTAAAAGTGACAAAAAATTATATCTCGTTTATAATGCACAGTACAATACAGTTTCAAGAAATGGCTTTCTTAGTTGTAGGTCGTAAAGCTGTTGCTATGCTGATCAAGAGTGAATGACGTCATACCTATTAAACTGCTCATTCCTTCTCTTTCAAAATATATACTTTTTCTTTCCGTGACTAATGTAATATTTATACAAGGCACATTCATGACCTTCCAAATAGCAGTTAGCAGCACAAGATTTCTTCCATTAAAGAATTTACACGCTCCATGTATGTTATTATTTGGCTAGTAATACATTTTAATTTTTATTATCTTTCTCCTTATGTTTTCTTTCATCCAAAGTACCATAAAAATCAAAGTTTTTTCATTTTTTGATGAACTTATTTCAGCTGCATTTCAGATTAGTGTCGTTATCTTGTATGGAATACTGTTTCCATATTCAGAAACTGCAGGTTTCAAGCTTTGTAACGATATATAACATGATAGGGTTCCGTAAACATGAAAAATCAATGCAAGTGCCCCAAAATCGTGGAACGACCTTGTATGATTTCATGTTGGCTGTCTGAATTATTCCGTGCATAATACGCACCACAGTTTTTGGGGCAAAAATTTTGGAAAAAGTGTGCATTATACATGAGTAATTACGGTATGTGTGCAACTGGGACCTCTTGCTACTTATAATGTAACTGATTTGTGCAACTGAAAAGATCACCAAGATGAATATACTTCAGATGTAGGAAATTGTAAAATCTGGAAAAATGTTATATATGGCTTCCTTAGGATCATGGATTTTGAATGTATAATGTGGGAAAATGTGAAATCTGTGAACATAATATCGGAGTTTCAATGTATAAGTCGTTGATATGTCTATCTTTCTTGAAATACATATTAATTTTTGTTTGTCTTTGAATATAGATTCGAAGCATGGGTGCACCTGATCTGTGTATAGATACACAATTCAAGAAAAATGAGGAGAGATTTGGTTTGGAACTTTGTCTCAAAGATCATAAAGGTAGAAGTGGGGAACAGGTTGGTACCATTTTGTGCAGCTCTAGTAGTGTAAAACAAGATTGTGTAAATGTTATTTTCTTTGCAAATTTATTGCTTGCATATTATAATTTACTTTGGATTCAGCTGCGGTTCGTAAGTACTAATACAATGCTGCTAGTCTCCTCTTCGTCTTCTTCTTCATTGTCATCTCCCTCAATTTGAACTATTTTAGGCCATTCTCTTTGGCTATTCATGACAGAAGGATGAAATCTTTAATGAATTTCATTGCATTAGTGTTTAACATGTGATAAAATAGTGATTAAACAAGGACACAATTATACGTCTATGCCCAACGAATGTTGTAACCTGGATTCTCTGGCTTTGGAGCACATTACAGTGACCACTCTGTCATGGAGGCCATGTTTTCATCATTGTTATCATCTTCATTTCCATATTTCCATTGTAATCTTCAGTACCATTATCATCTTTGCCATTGTCACCACAGTCACTCTGATCTTTCAGTAAACCAACCTCTATGGTGGAGTGGTTAATACTGCTGCCTGGACATGGGTGTTCTTTGTGAGTGTCCCTTCATCAATTTCATAACTCATCCTCATTGTGGCGATTAGCCAAGAATGGTAGAAAAGTGATGCTAAATAACAAAGATCAAATCAAATCATCTTTTATCATCCTTGCCAATTTTGTCATTGTGGTCTTATACTTCTTCACTTTTATGATTAACTTTGTCAATATTATCTGCTTCATTAACTTATGCATCATTATTATTATTTCCACCACTGTTGTTGGTGATGCTGCTTTGTTGATTGTGAAAAGAAAATGTGATATCTGATTGTTTTTCAGGATAGATTTCTGTGTTTTACATTTATTTGGGACTTCTTTAGTGCTTGACACACTATCTCACCACTGAAGGTTTTGGTTCGCATTGTGCTTTCTGCTTCATCAGTTACTTCTAAAATTGGGGAGCTCTGGATGGGTGTCTGGTCATAGAAAACCTACAATGACGACTGGGGGGTTCCTTGTGCTGACCACATGTCACCCATTACTGGTTGGATGATTCTCCACCTCCGGTGGGAGTGAGGCTGGCTGTCAGTAGGTACGCATTGGACCCCAGGAGGTGTTACACCACAGGTTATTATTTCTGAAATAAAAATAAGCAGGTTTTGAAGAAAAGTAATATGAATGTATGTTAACGGGGAAAGACCTGTTATTCTTTACATAATACATATAATCAGTACAATTATAGATAAACACTAGAAACACATGTAACAATAGCAACACAGCTGAACTACTGCAGCAAGAAAAATGGAGAATCTCTGCAATTATGCCAGGTGAAGGTTTAAGGTGTTAACAATTTGGTGAATGGATACTGGCCATTTCCATTCTTCTTTCCTGTGGTTTTTATTGGCACTTCATGATGCATATTGTATTTTCATGTAGTCATATAATATCTTTGAGTAAAAGCACATATTTTTCAGCACATGGGGTACACTGTGACATAATTGAGTAACTTGTATTTTACTTCAACAGAATTTTGCACTGACGTGGCACAAAGACATTCGACCGAAAGGCCGCACTGTGTGTTGGGATGTGTCAAGCCTCGACAAGAAAGCACCCGTTCTGTTGTGGTCCTGTCATGGCATGGAGGGAAACCAACTCTGGAGATATGATTCAGTAAGTGTTTTGCCACCTAACTTTCAATCCAGTTGTAGTTGGAGATTTTCTAGCACAGAATATTTTCCTACTTTATGTTTGGCAATAACATTTTTTGAACTATTTTTCTTTTGAGATGAATGCAAGTTGCTTTCAATGCTAAATCTGATAGAATCCATCTCTATCATTTAATGTTTTTGATGTTTTGTAATGTTAGTTCATGTAATCAGTAATTTCAGTATCTTGCTCAAAAGTAAATCTACATTGCCTACATTGTAAGTAACGAAATGAATTTATTACCAAAAGTTATGTACATACCTGGTTACTTTTCAACATAATTGTCATGAAGATTCAGGCATTTGTCATATCATGGGACGAGCTTTCCTATCCCCTCTGTGAAGAACGTTGCCACCAGTGATTTGAGATGGGCCTGAACGGTGTTTTGAAGATCCTCATTGGTCTGGAAGCTTTGGCCTCCTCACCCGTTATGAGGCTGAAGGTGAAGGTTTCTTGAAAACAATTGTTACTGGAAATGAGACCTGGATTCAATACGTCACCCCAGAAACAAAACAACAGTCAAATCAATGGATGCACTCAAACTCACCAAACAAACCGAGGAAGTTGAAATAAACCTTCAACAACAGGAAGGTTATGGCTACCGTTTTTGGGACCACACAGGTGTGTTGAGTTTATGGAACAGGGGACTACGATCAATGCAGCTGTTTATTGTCAGAGGAGCTTCAAAACAATGTTCAGACCCATCTCACATCACTGGCGGCAACGTTCTTCGCAGAGGGGATCGGAAAGCTTGTCCCACGATATGACAAATGCCTGAATCTTCATGGCGATTATGTCGAAAAGTAACCAGGTATGTACATAACTTTTGGTAATAAATTCATTTTGTTACTTTCATTTGTCTTTGTTTTATGGTCCATTGGAGGTTGGAAAAAAAATGGCCCTCGTATTTTAATATTTTGATGTAATTCTTTAATATTTTAAAGCAGAACTCTTGGTAAATTGATGCATATAATTGTAGTGGAATACGTACTTGCACACTAATATTAGCATTGGTACTGATATCGTGGGAAATGGTAAGGTATCAGCATCGTTGTGGGTATTGGTTCAAAATGGTATTGAGAGCCACTCTAATCCAGTACGTAGTGCATCTGACTGTCATGCGGAGACCCAGGTATGATCCCTGAGGTGTGTGCAACTCAGGTTGGAATTTTTCCGCTTATGTTCCTGATGAAGTATCAACCCACTGCTAAATTTCGACTGAGAGGACTTAATAGTTCAGAGGGCAAATTTTACTATTGAAATTTATTTAAAGGAATTATAAAATCTTTTCTGCAGATATATAATCATAATACAATGTTTTTACAAAGGACAGTAGTATCATATTGGACCAAGAGTGGCCCTTTGTGCTGAAAATATGATCTCAAACAATTATGCAAAAGTGAATATTTTAGTGATTCAACATGATTTAGAATTGAATGTGTATGCTAAATATTGCACTACAGTTTGCGTTATTGCAGAAAATATAATACATGTTTTCAGTGATGTGAGTGTTTATACAGCCAACAGCAAATATAATTGTAGGCAAACTGTCCATCGGTATTTTTATTCTTTTTTTGTTCTGCATTCTGTATTGTTTTAAAAAACTGAATTCTGAAAGCAGATGATGTCCTCTGTGTATTGACTTTTTTTTCTTTTTTTCAAATCATGAGCATCACATTGTGAGAAACTGATGGAATGAAAATGGTGTTTCACCTATTGTTACTTTTGCCCTTGAGTGTACACTCTTGATCACTTTATGGGATTTAACAGTTGAAGAATGTGCCACTTTATCTGAACAGGAGTGTACATTAATCCAGTATATTGGCCACTGTATATATTTTCAAAATTAGCTGTTGCTTTTGCATCTGGGGTAGTAGAGGTTAGTGGTGATAGTTTTTTTTTAAAAATCAAACTCTGTTCTACTTAGGACACCCAGTGGTTGGTGCATGGAGGAAATCGCCGCTGCCTGGACTGCAACCCTGGAAGCAAAGAGCTTTATGTTGCAAAGTGTGACCGAAATTCGTTGACGCAGAAGTGGAAATTTGAGACTGTAAATCAGAAAGCTCTGCAAAATTGGAATCACTTGGGCCCAACTTAAAACCGTAAGTTGTATTCCTTACTTTATGAAAGTTCAGTGGGTATGATTTACTCTTATTTTAACTTTTAACCTGAGAGCAAGTTTGTACTGTCCATTTCATAATGAATGACCCATGATTTTTATGTTCATGTGACCATGCAGGTAACACCTACATATTATTGACCCCCCCAATTCGTGGTGTAACAGCCCGTGACAGTAGCGTACGCAGGATTTCATCAAGGGGGGTGTTATTTCTAAAACTTTTTTCCAAATTCACATTATCATTGTTTTATTATACTTTAATTAAATAATAAGCACAATTAATTAATAATACTTATAATTAATTAATTAGCTGAATTAATACTGATAATACTACTAATACCACTACTACTACTATTAAGTAGTAGAGATCTACATAAATATAGTATTTATGAAAACAATAGAACGAAATTACTTTCTAGTCATTCGATTTTTATCAAATCCTGGGAGCATTTTTTTTTTTTTTTTGTTTCTTTGTTACGAAATATTTTTCTGGTCAACGAGGGGAGACATTTCAAGGGTGAAGAAGATCCATAAATACAAGAAAATATATTAAAATCAAAGTATGGAACTCATCCAAGGAGCTGCGGTGATCTTGTCGGTAGAGCATCTGACAAGTGACAATCACGCAGGAGATCCGGATTCGATTCCCGAAATTCGTTGGAATTTTTCCGGCTTTTTCCCCGCATAAATGTCCTCGATAATTCACATCTGAATTATCTTGCTGTTCTTAAAAACAAAACATTTTACAATAGTTAAGCTTATTGTCGTTTGAATAATTGTCTAGTCTACAAGGTGAGACATTTTAAAGAGAGACATTCAAACGTGCTGCGGTAAACAATGCGAAGGCGGACTGGCGACTGTATTCTTGTCCGCCTAGCCTTTGTCTAAACATTAGCCTCTTACAACGTACCAATAACTTTATTTAGTTAATTCTCATTGTTCACATAAAAAAATACATGTTCGTTGAACACTGGCGTACGTAGAGGGATGGCCGATGGTGTTCCAGTCCCTACCGAAATTTTGAGAAGATCAGAATTTTCAAATAAAAATCCGTTAAAAACTTTTATCAAAATATGTAAATACGAAACCTCTTTTAAAGTGAATCCCGATTACCATTTTTGTCTTTGAATACAAAGACTGAAAAGTTCCAAAAATACGAAATAGTTTATTATGCATCCTGCTCTCCAATATGAAGCCATGTGCTATCCACATTTACTATTCCAGCCCCTCCCGAAAAAAAAAATGCTGCGTACGACAGTGTATTGAACATTTTTGCAACTGAGATACAAAACAACTGTTTTCTCTTTTAAATCATAGTTATCCTAACCTAACCTCATAAACTCGTGTTTATTTTCAAGGCATCACTCTGAAAGACGCGTGTGTTTGGAATGCTGGGCTTTTCTCCATGCTGCATGGAAATAATAATTCAAATTATTATTATTATTATTAGTAGTAGTAGTAGCAGTAGTTGTAGTAGAAGAAGTAGTAATAGTAATATTATTGTCCCAGATCTTTGACTGTGGAAAATTGGCCATTTAATTTTTTCCACAGCATTTTCTATAGTATTTCACAAGCTCAAGGAGGGGTTAAAACCCCGTAACCCCTCTGCCCCCCCCACGTACGCCACTGGCCCGTGAGGGCCAGTGCCTACCTACCAACTGCCGACCTCCTCCCACCAGAGATGGAGATCATTCAACCAGTTATGGAGTGATGTGTGGTCAGCACGGCGAACCCCCAGTTGTTGTTGTAGGGTTTTTTTATAACTAGTTTACGCTACACATTCGTAGCTCCCCAATTTTCTTATGAAGGTGGGTGCCCAAAAATCTCAGGAAAAGTTGTTACGCTTCCCCAAGGAGACTATAACTTGCATGTCCCCTGTAGCTGGAGTCCAAAGCTAGCACAGTATACCACATAGCCACGGTGTGGGACCTAATCATTTGAATATCCTTTATAAAAAATTTAATTTGTTTATCCTGGTATGTGTTCAGAATTAACAAAATTTGAAGAAAAAAGAAGAAAATTGGACTTTATCCCCCTCTTTAGTACATTGCTATAGTCTTTATTTATATTTCAAAATGTAGGATGGTTAGCACAGCGTGCTAACGGATATCTGTCGGGAGAGTGCAGCACTGAGCAGTGAGTAAAGATGGCGACAGGTGCTGAGAAAGCTTATAATGTGCTGGAATTTCATGCATATCAGTTGGTGAAAACAGTGCCCTGACACCCAAGTGAACGTGGTGGTAGTGTTATGGTCTGGGGCTGGCATGCAACCGACGCTCCATTTCATCCCAAAGGTGTTCTGTGGGGTTCCAGTCGGGGCTTTCGGCAGGCCAGCTAAGCACATCCACCTCGTTGTCCTCAAACCACAATGCAATGGACCATGCTTTATGGACAGGACCATTATCGTGTTGATAGAGAAAAGTGCCCATTCCAAATTGTTACCACAGAGTGAGCAGCATGCTGTTGTCTAAAATGTCCTCATAAACACCATTGACCAAAACTAATGTCCTGAGCTATATATACCACCATGTTCACTTGGGTGTCAGATGACTTGGCTATATAGTGTATATCACAAGATGCTTTTATAACACATTGCATCTGACTGTTGTGCTGGTGTAATCTCTTCATGTTATTGATAATACAGTGTGATGTCTTGATGTGTTGACAGAGAGAAATTATTCCAAATTTGGTGTTCATTTAAATATGAAATTAACTTTATCAGTGTTTGTGCTAAGAATTAATATTGTAACTGTTTCTTACTTTGCAGATATGTACATATACTTCATATCAAGTTAGTTTATGGTGCTGTGATGAAGTATATCTCTGCCATTCCAAATCATGTAAAAACGTGTGCCATTTCTTCGCAGAACACAGAAGTTTCAAATTGGCTGTGAGCTGCAAACAGTTGGAGTTCTCAAGACTGAAATTACAAGACCTAACATAGTCCTCAATAAAAATAAATATCTTTCACATACAATGCAAACGGGAGAATAATATCATATGTATATCATTGTAGGGGTTGTATTATATCTGTGTAATGAGCATTATCAAATTTGTGAAAATAATTGTGGTGGACCAACCTACTATGCATTAGTTTCTTGTACTGTGATATATATGTAATGCATGTGTAAAGAATCATCTAATAATGTGTACTTCCGTCCAAACTTGCCACGTGATTAACTGCTTATTGATGAGAACGAATTTTAAAAATTCCCATCACAGGTTACGATATATTCTTTCTCCCCTTAAGATTCCAGTGCAAACTACTACTTTATTCTGCCCTTCAAAAAAAAACTTGAGAGTAGAACCATTGCAATGATTAAGTATTAAGTGTAACAGTATATATTTTTTACTGAGCTGTGCAATTGTTAAATATCATTCCAGAGTGTTTTTTTTTTTAATGTTACAAATCTAGTTTAGGTTACTTCAAGTTATTCATTGTTAATATTTATGTATGTTTGCATTTGTCAACATGGTGATGGTGATTAATGCTAAAGCGTTCCTTTTTGCAAACTATTTCATTCTCTGCTAATTAATGTAATTTATTTGATTTCTCCTGTTTGAGTGTGTGTGTTAATTATGCATATAAATTCTCTTATGCTATTGTTTTGAACTTTTATGCTCTGATATAATTATTAAACTCTTATTTGATTGATGTCATTAGTAGCCATTTTATCATGAGGCAAACAGGGACACAATATTTCTGACTCTAATCTTAGAAATCCTCTTCATTACAAGTTTTTAGCTGGTAGTAACATGCTACCGTGGGTTGCGGTTATTGCTCCTGTATACTGTCAGATACATAAATTGTATCAGCTGCTTATGCCTGTTACGAAATTGCTGTTGCATTGAAATGCAAATTCTTTCTAGTAAATTGTAACTTGAATCCTTTTCTTACATAAAATTTTCAAGCGGCTTCAGGAGATTTGAAAATCTCTACCTAGTTCAATTTATACTATATATTTTTATGTAGTATCATTAAAATTTTGTCCATTTTTTTAGTTTGATAATGCTAGTCTGTTATGAAGTTACAGTCTTGTCTTCAGAGGATGAAAGTTTTGTATTTTTTAATTTCCAAGTTTCAAATTAATATGTTAACAAATTTTTAAAATAAGCTGTTCAGAAAATTATCCATGTTTTAAGTTGATTAGGAATTAATAGCATCCATGCAAAAATAGAAAATAGATATTGAATATGGAATCAGTTCAGTCCATAAATCATGGCTTTTCCATTTGTGTATGCAGCAGTTTTCTTGAAATTCTAGGTGCATGCATTTTGAACCTTTGCTGAAGAACTAAAAGATACTACTAAGAATTATTTGTATTTTTAATTCAGTGATAATGCATTTATCTTAAAATTATATTTTGTTCAATGTGGACTAGAAGACTAGAAATATCTAACCACAACATTAGTGAAAGTTTATTTCTGTTGTGCCTTAATGAGCTAAGTTTGTTTCGTTCCTTGATTCATTGTAATTTGACCACACCCTAATGCTCTACCCTAACTTCTCAAATCATACTATGCTATTCTGATACACTCCCTCCCTAAAGAAAGAAAAAAAATGGTGCAGGCCTGGGCAATTCACCTTATTTGTGAAAAGAGCACTCTCTCATACACTCTTGCAACTCGGAGCAAGAAAGGTTACAGGAGCATTGTGAGGGGGTAAGGGGGAGGGGGGAATGAGGTAGGAGATTGCAGTGCACAGAGCATTCGCAGGATGCTTGCAAGTCTGCACACGTGTACCTGAGTTGCCCGTGCATGTTGATTCTCGAGACAGATGGCAGAAGAGACACACTCACCCATTTTCAATGCAGTATTCACTGTCTTTGAGGTACTTGTCAGCAGTGTACCAGGGTGACGAATTCCATCTCATTGGTATTGTTTTTCTCCATCCACATATCAGTTTAACAAAATGTGTACCACAAAAGTTATTTTCAATTTGCTCATTGCAATAAATATGACCATAGTAGTAAATTTAAATTTAGTAAATTTATTGTGGAGAGCCAGTTTGGTAGCTAAACATGTTAAGTGGTTGACTTTTGACCTTGCCACCAGGTTTGAGACCCAGCATGGGTGTTCTTTGTAATTGCCCCTTCATCAATTTCATGTAATCATCACTCATCCTCATTGTCACAATTAGTCAAAAATGGCAGAAAAGCGATGCTGAATAATAAAAATACAAAGTGTTGTACCATGAAAAGTTTTCAGTGAGAAATTGGGTTATGTGTAATTTAATTACGAAATTAAAGTCCATCACCAAATCAAAGTAGTGTGAGTGTGGAGGCTAAAGTTAGCTATCAAGTCTGGTTCAATTTAAGTCCATTTATAAACTTTTAATGGGTAAGAGCTGAAAATTTAACCTTCCCTAGGCTGCAATAAATATTTTATTATTGATCAAAAAACTTTGAATTCATTTAATCAAAATCAAGCTAAGTTGTTGAAGGAAACTATGCTCAAGGATCAAATACCAAATTATTTAAGAAATTGATCTTTTCCATTACACATTTCATCAGAAGTGTTTTTTTTTTATGCCATAGAACCACATTTTGAGAGAATAAAGTAGAAAGCAGAACTCATTATATGTTTTCCTAATTTTTTAAAATTAATAATCAGGGAAAAATTAAGTCTTTTTGCTAGACACTTGAAGATTTTTAAAACTTTAACCATTGCTCCTGACTGCAAATCAGAGTATATTATGTTCAACACATAGTGTTAGAAGTTATTTTAGAGAATAATAGGCATAGCAAAGAAATAAAGAGGTGGTAACCTAAATAACCACTCATGTTTTCTTAACCTGTATTATACAGGGTGTCTCAAAAGTAATAGCGCAAACTGACACAGGTGAAAGTACACGATAATAGAAGCAAAAAGTCTCAGTAAACATGGGTCTGCAAACGAGCCATTTTCAAGTTAATCGCGAATGTGTGATTACAAGCTGCCACTGACTTCATTGTTTGTAAACATCATCCTAGTTGGTAAAATGCTAATAATGTGTGTGAATGTGTGGTTACAAGCAGTTATTGATTGCATTTTGTAAACACAGAGAGCTTTACTCCTTGCACGGTCTGAGGTTTGCTCTTTGTTTACAAAACAGAACATTTCCGAGAGGTGGTACGGCTTGTACCCACACATTCACACACATTATTAGCATTTTACCAACTAGGACGACATTTAGAAACAATGAAGTCAGTAGCGGCTTGTAATCACACATTCGCGATTATCTCGAAAACGGCTCGTTTGCAGACCCATGTTTACTGAGACTTGTTTGCTTCTATTATCGTGTAATTTCACCTGTGTCAGTTTGCGCTGTTACTTTTGAGACACCCTGTATGTAATACAGAAAAGTATGAAGTAGTGCATTACGTGAATTTCAACCTTGATGTATTTGTACTGTGTGTCATATTCTGTTAGGAAGATTTTATGTGTGTGTGTGTGTGTGTGTGTGTGTGTGTAATTCAGGGTAACTTGCATATATTCTAATAGAAATGACATACTAATCAGTATTTTACATACAAGAATAAAACAGTATCATAGTTGAGGTATATAAAGTATTGATCGGTGATATATTGTTGAATTTTAGTGCAAACAGTGAATATGGAGTCTAAGATGAACTAAGCAGTTATATTTTTGTTTTTTCAAGTAAGCATTTATTAAAAGTAAATAATTTTATGGATTATAGTGAAATAATTTTTGTTAGATTGTTCTTAAATTCAGTAAGTTATGAACTTAAGATGAGGGATTCAGCAAAGCAATTAGGTATTGTTGTTTCTTCAAATTATTCTCAATCCTAATGTAGACCAATTTAGACTTGGTTTTGAAGAATGGAATGCACTATATAGTTACAGAAATGCAATAAAAAAGACATAGCACTTGGTTTGCTGATTGAACTTCTGTATTTGCTTCTTTGTACCTGCAAATTTCATCTGCTAAGCCATTAAGTTTTTTTTATTTATATTCATGAAATATTTTTTTGAGTATTTATTGTTACAATTTAGTAATATTTATAGTTTTTGAACTGAGTTGCTAATGTATCAGAGTTTTTTATGCACAGAAAATTAAAAAAAATTTCCCTTGCAGCAAACTTACATAGTAATAAGTCACTTGTTATTCTTGCAGATATTGTTGTGTACTACTTGCATAGCTCTTCGTGATTATTGATTTCTTATATACAGAGAGACATCTTCAGTTCACATATGTATATGTAATATACATATGTTCCTTGCATAGATACTACATACCAAAAATGATGCAATGGTAGATTTCCTGTTCCTGGTATAATGGAAAGTTTTTGTAAGGTGATATTAATTTACATTTTGCACATAACACCAGCTATGGATAAATTTCAGTTTTCCAATTTTCCAGACAAAAACATCTGAGGTATTTTGTGTATGTTCCATTGGTAATTTTTCTTCATTGTGAATGAGAGTGCTTTTGTAGTGCACTATGCTTCAATTCACTATACATAATCATATGCTATAACTTTTTTTTATCATGGCTTGTTGTTACATATGTAATATAGATAGATGTACAGTCAAATATTGATTATAAGTTTTTCCATAGCCTGTGGGTAAGAAAGACTAGTAAGGATGCAACAAAGCCAATTTTCAGTACATGAGTATCAACTGAAAGTGGTATATTAGAATATGTCAGAATTGGTAAAATTGTAATATTGAAACAGATTCCGATATTCAGTTTTTTACTTCCAAATTTTGATCATGCAGAACAGAACATATTGATATTCTGACAAGTTTAATGCAGTACAGTGTTGCACTGTTCTCCTCAAAGCAAACCCTGGAACATTGCTCTGTTTTCTTGCCATGATTTCAAGTTACAATTTTATTCCTTCTCATAAATATGTGAAAACTGTTTCTGTACCAGGGTAAAATATCAGAGGATAAGCAAATAGATTTGTTTTAATCATTTTTACTTTTTTCGTGCTGAAAATGGCATTGTATTTCTGATAAATATCTATGTACAGTATATTAGAATTAGTTAAATATCTGCATTGGAATCAGGTAAATCAGGATCAATAAGTTCCTGCTTCAATCACATGATGCACAAAAATGTACAATCCAGAAATGTAAAATTTGAGTTTATATGTGTATTGTCAGTGAATTGTTAGAAAGCAGTACACATCAAAATTATTTGATTTAGGTAAGTTGCTAAAGTTCTATATTGAAGAACTAAAATCATGAGATTTATTTCTGTCTTGTTGTTTGCAAACGGATCATTGTGCCTTAGTTAACATTCAAGACAGATCATTTCCATAATCATATTTGAATTTGCAGGGAATGAAAAGAAATAACATACAATGTAATACTTGAATTGATACTTGTTAAGATGTAAGCCCAGCAATAATTTACTTTTTTTTATGTGCACTTTTTTTTTTTAAATAACACCTTGTGTTATGTTACTTACATCTTACATTTAATTGTAAACTCTTCCACAATGTGTCTTGAAAAATATTTGATTCTCATTGCAATATGGTCTTGCATCACCGAGAATGGATTGTGTAGATGTAATTACAAAATAATTACAATCAGAGTATGATTTTTATATCATTACCCTTGTGTGTAGAAATATTCTCATAATTGTTATTTTCATTTACATTAGAAGAAGATTGATTACAACTCCCTTTTAATAATTTTATTCAGTCAGAGGTAAAAGTGTTAGTCTTTGAAGATAAAGGGGTGGACATTGATTTGACAAGAAACAAGACAATGTCTAGGGTCTCCCTTATAGCATAGCAGGTAATACTGTCACCTTGTAATCAAGGGTCCCCAGTTTGATTTCCAGTGAAGGCACATTGCACACTGATTTGGATTCCACTTTTAACTAGATCCAGTCCCAATTGGCCTACTTGAACAAAAAATCGGACTTAAAACTATGACATATTCTACACACCTTGAATATTCAGTTTTCTCCCAAAGCCTTAACCCCTTGTCCTGCAGATCAATGTGTTCCACCTTGTATTTTCTTTCTACGCTCGCATATGTACTGAATAGTGATGTCCACCAAATCCAGATATCTAAATTTCTGGACAATTTGGACATCTGATTAATTCAGATATCCTAATATCTAGATAATTTGGATATCTGAATAATCCCAATATCCAGATAGTATGAATATCTGGATAGTACAGATTTGATGAAGGATTTGTAGAAAATACATACATTGAAATACAAACATGACAAATACAAAAATATGTGGATAGCCCGTAAATGATAAAACTGTCTTGATAATGAACCTATTCGGATAACTGGACATTTTGGATAATCTGAATATCCAGATAATCCAAATATCTGGATAATCCAGACAATTCGGATATCTGGGTAAGGTAAAGTTCCTTGTGCATAAAGCACCATGCTATGAAGGCATATTTTTGGGATGTGGGGGTAGACCCCACACATTCTCTATCTCTATCCATTTTGGAGGTGATGTGATCAGCACCATGCTCTGGCCATCTTTACCCCCCAGGGACCCATGGATTTGAGGCTGGGTGAACCCCAGAGCTGCTTTATCCGGGGGACAAGGACAGAAAAAAATTCCCACCTTAGATCGGGAATTGAACCCGGGTCTCCTGTATGGCAGTTCGACACCCTACCGACTAGACCACTGCAGCTATACTAGACCCATATATATGTCAGGATATCTCTCACACAGTCTTCTCAGATGTAGTGCCAAGTACACTTTGTACTGTTCTGGTACAAGAAACTCCTTGAGTGCTCACAGCATGCAACAGTTGAGATTTTAGCATCACCTAAACATGGTAACAACTTTCATAAAAATAACTGTAACATTCATATGAGTTACCTAGATTTTGGTATTTACTTCTGCATGTACACCTGGCATGCATTTCTAAACGATACCTCTGCAAATAACCTATTTTAAGTTTATTCCATGTTCTAAAATAAATTATTCTCTGTGCAAAAACTATGCAGACACACCAGCCAGCTGTGCCATTGATTTATCCACACACCCACCTTTCCACAAATTTTCCATGACGTCCTGCTAAATCTTTTCAAAAAGGACTTTATTGTAATTTTATCACTAAACTTATCATTGCATGCCATAAAAGGCCTTACATCCCTAAGAATGAAATGTCTGGATAGCCTCTGTGCTGTGTGACCATGATACAAAGTAATGAATCTTCATGTACTTCCGTAGCTATTCAAATTTGCTATGTTCAGTATTTAATTTCTTGAATACGCAACAGCAACCTGACAAGTTTTTGTAACACTCTTGTCTGATAAAAAAGGATGTCAAAGAAGGAATTACAAACTCAAAGTAATGTCAATGATAGCACACTTTGAAATCTTAGTGCAGACAGTTCAAATAATACAAAATATTCGATAAGAAATATTTCATGTAACATTTGAAATTAAGTTTTCTGACAACAGTATGGTTACTTAAAATTTCTACCTCTTGTTTAGTTAAGATGGCTGGTTCCCAAGGAATGGATTTGATCACCTTTTGATGTGAATCCTTCAGCCCCTGTTGATGTAGAACACTGGAAGCATAGTGTCTCAATTTCTGTTGTGGACATCAACATTACAGTCCTGCCATCTGTTGTCGAATTGTAAAGTTGGAGATAATTCATTTATCTCTTTTATATTGCACACATGGACATATTGTTATTTGTGTGGTATGTATTTCCATTTTTCCTTTATCCTGCTTTTCCATTTGTCAGAGTGACTCCATCAAAAGTCTGACAACAAATGGAAAATTTGAATGAGTCTTTGTATTGGAGTAAAGTACATTTAGCAGTAGTCAAACAACAGTGAACCACTCTTTGTGTGTGCACTGAGAAGTCAGTCAGTGGTTGTGTTGTCACTGTGGGTGTATCATTTTTCATGTTTCCATTTTAAGGTTGTTCACTATTTTGCACAAGTAGTGAAATAGATGAGTAAATCACATGTGAATATTTCTGTTCAGTCATAATGGTGATGGAAAACCATTGTGTGTTTGGAAAGTAACTATATAACTGCCATAAGAAAAGTAACCGGTAAAACTTCGATACGGTCCCAACGGATTTCTTCATTTTGACACAAGAAACTACTTTCGGAAATGCGTTTCTGTAGCATTTAGAAGTTTGTGGAGGTATTTTCTTTCATCGTGGAATCTATTTCACCGCGAAATGATGTATTTTTCAACAGAAATATCTCTCCGACGCACAATTGTCGTTCCTTTCATTTCCTTGGACTACTTGAACCAAATGTTGCGAATGTTTGATGACGTAACTCCCTGTCAGTGTGCATGGTTCATGGGGCTATTCATGAATTGGGGCTATCTGTGAATGGTTTGTGGAGCTACGCGTGCATGGTTCGTGGGGATTTTTCAGTTTGTGGGGCTATCTGTGCATGGTTCGTGGGGCTATTCATGAATTGGGGCTATCCGTGAATGGTTTGTGGGGATTTTTTGGTTGACAAGGTTGGAAACACTGCATACCCAATGATGATTTACAGTAACGGACACTGCCGGCTTGTAATGAATACATTGACTTTCAATGGAATTGTTACAAGCGGGCAGTGTCCGTGACTGTACCACGCTAGTCAAGCTGTCTCGCCATATTGAATCTTTCGGAAGCAAAAAAGGAAGAACAATAATTGCTCCTCATGTCACAAATTGAAATTATTTTCGTGAAAAAAAGCAAAATACCACCTTGAAGAATCTTTTGCAATGCAGAATAGGTAAGTACGAATGTTAAAAATGACGAAAGAAACTAGTAAGAGGTGTTGGGACCATACCGAAGATTTACCAAGTAACCTTCAAAGCCTTATTGTTCACACAAGTAATATATATTGTAGTGTTGGGATAAAGAAGAGACAATCAGTCTTAACATATTGCAAACATATTTCTGTATGTAGAAGACAAAGATCTCAGAACAAATATGTGCAATGCTCTTTCTGATTTGAAAGAAGTCTTACAAAACAGCGTATGTAAGTTGCAATTCTTATATTCCACTATAATTGCACACTTAGCAGATGTAATATACGTAGATGGATGTGCAAAGTTGTTGATTAGGTGATTTTGTTAGATTTGTATGTAAAGAGTATTGATTTTTGTAAGCAAGTTTCCATGCAAGAGTATATAAATAAAACATGTTTCTGATAATCATTTTCCTCTTTTATTTTAACAGTTTGTGAAGCTTTTATTTATGTGTAGTAACATAAAAGTGTTAAGTACAGTTGTTGCTAATGGAAGGAAATGTACAGATTCTGTTCCACTGTAGCTTTTAATTCAATTCGTGATCAGCAGAGTGTATAAAATGAAGCAAACAAACATGGTACTGGACAGTTTGCCTAATATTTTATTTGCTGATGGCTGTACAAGCATATCAATCCAAAGTAAAATATAATTGTTAACTTATTTACATAGCATCGTGTAAATGGTCTATGAAAGCAGTCCTGAAAATTACAATAATTAGGGGAGGTCGTGTAGTACCGACCACTGTAAGTTTTGTTTGCCATAAATGCAGCTAGTGTAAACAAAATGCAAATGTGAAAACTAATCTACAGCAAGGTTTATGCTTAATTACGGACAAGTTTTTAATATCTCATAAAGTTGTTGATAATACCTCATATGGACTAAAATGAAAATAATATAATTTCCAGGAGAGATGAAAATTTTAGTCCAGTACCCAATAGTTACTTCTTTTATCAACAGGCTAAATTGAAGGCTAAATTGATTAACAACATTAATTATAAGACGTTTATTCAAGTAAAAGAGAGAACAAACATTTAGACGATTTGTATGTGGCCCTGTAAAAACCACTGAAGAAATTACAATTTTAGAAAAAGTTCTGAAACAATGCTTGTCCTAATCTATACATTCGACATCTGCACAAGCTTTACACTCTGTTTCTTGCTTTCTCTTTTTTGTCTTTACCTCTTAGAGTTTTCTATGTAGGAAAAATATTGTCAACAATACCTGAAATCAGATGAATACTGAAATAAGACACTGATAGAAGAGGTTGAAGTGTGAACTGATGATTATTCCAAGTATGGTTCAGCTAAGTGAGTTGGAGTTTGGGCTGAATGGCATTGGCATCCACACATTTTTATTATGGAAAACCAAGAGAAGAGTACAAAAATGTGCCCACTAGCATTCTTGTCTCATTTCCAAGCATTTATTTATCTGAAAAGAGAAAATAGGCCAAAATTTAGCTACAATTTCATATTTTTTTTATGAATGCTACATGTTATCATTGATTGATTGATTTGTTGTTTTAAGTTCACTTTATGCAGAAGAAGGCTAATCGGGACTGGACCTACAGTTTAAAGTGGGATCTGAACCACCGTGCCATGTGCCTCCACCGGGTATTGAACCCGGGACCCCTTGATTACAAGCAATGACGTTACCTCTACGCAATCGGGGTATCATTACCATGTTATCATTAATGATGACACTTGTGTACAGGAAATATTACACAGCTGTTGTTATATATTATTGTACTCAAATAAACTAAAGATAAAACATACGTTTCACCAAAATCATTAATTCACCTAAAAAAAAGAGAAACATGATCTTCTATATAACTTTTGGCAACATACAATTAAAACTGAATACCTTAAATAGCTCCTCTGAACTCTGCATCCAAAGCATAGTTCCCGAAGTGTATGGAGTCACGGCTATAGTATTATTCATATACCTCTGTAAAGTGCTGCTATCAATTGCTGGATGTGAGAACTGCCAATGGTCGTTCCTGTAAGCCGGTCGTTACTGTACAACCTCACCCTATTGTTTAAGCTTATGTTGACTGTTATAAGAAAATCAGTGAAACCTTATTCTATTGTTGTCACCTACTGACTAAGAAAATCAGTCAAATTTCATAATATTGGGTTGATGCATAAGTTCGTAGCGTTTGTGTTTGGTATGGAATTTGTTCATCGTTTAATGTTCATCAATTGGAGTGGCATTGTTGTGCTTGTGAATACGCATTGAATTTTACAGATTTGAAGGAATACAGTGTTATTTATAGGCTAAAGAAGAATAATAGTGAAGTGGGGAAAAAAAAAACACTTCCAACATATTCTTCTGTTTGAGTTTAAGAGAGGAGCAAAGGCTCGAATGCCATCGGGGAAAGCACGGCCAGAATATGGCTTTGTCATTTCAAAGAAGGCAATTTTGACTTCAGTGATTCTCCACGTTCAGGAAGACCATCAGACTTTAATGAAAACAGTTTAAACGCTTTAATCCACGATGATCCACGTCAGTTGACCAGAGAATTAGCAAATGTGATGAACTGTGATCATTCAACCATCGTGCGATATTTGCATGGGTAAGGTTCGGGATATTGCACGTGCTTTAAGTGAAAACACCACAAATCAGCGAGTACGCCAGAAACTGCTGCTGCAACACGGTAATGAACGCCCACATTCCACTAATATGACAAAAGCTTCTTTCCAGCAGAGGCGTCTCCTGAACACATGCGGTGCATGCTGTGCATGCGGCAATTGTGGGAAAAACGACAGCTTGTTTTGCGACGACATTAATGAGCATTTCTACATTCTAATTTCTTCATATAGGAGAAGTATTTATTTTAGACTAGAGCGCTCGACTAAGCTTATATTACATTTCTTGGATCTGAAGTGACGCATGCGTCAATTGTGGGAAAATAATTATTACTTTCTTTCACTTCAGGTCCAAGAAATGTAATATAATATATAATAGTTGAGCACTCTCGTCTAAAATAAATACTTCTCCTATATGAAGAAATTAGAATGTATAAATGTTCATTAATGTCGTCGCAGAGCAAGCTGTCCTTTTTCCCACAATTGACGCATGTGCAGCATGCACCGCATGTGTTCAGGAGGCGCCTCTGCTTTCCAGGATCTTGGTTGTGAGGTTACTCCACACCCTCCTTACTTTCCCTATCTAGCGCTCTCCACCTTTTCAGCTCTCAATCTACCAATCTTCAAGGAAACTCCTTTCATAACGAAAATGCTGTTCAAACTTGGCTTGGTGACGTCTTTAACCCTAAATCAGCTGATTTCTTCAGGCGTGGAATCGAGAAACTGCCCCAGCGTGCTGCAGCGTTGATAGACAGCAATGGACAATGAAGGAAAATATATTACTGGGTCATTCCATGTCAGAGCAACAAGGTCCTCAACGCTTACGTTTTTGGTTCATTTGAAATTTGGCACACTGAAAAGGCCTATACGACTTTGCAGATCCATATCTTTTGTATTTCCGAAATACAGTGTTGCAAACTGCGATTTTGACCATCCAATATCTTGTTTACTTTAAATTGCAATATTTCGGCAACCAGAGCACCTACAGAAGTGATTCTGACGGCGTTGGGAAGATCTTGAAGGGCTCTATCACACGAAGTACAGCATGCCTATACCAGGGTAAATACAATTGAAGGTGGTGTAAATAACATTTTGGTAGCCATTTTCTAAAAAAATAGGTATTTTATTAAATACAGGGTGACTCAGAAGTCCTGTTCCATAGGCAACTCCAGGGCCTTCCCGATGGCGCAGTGGTAGCGTCGCCACCTTGTAATCAAGGGGTCCCGGGTTCGATACCCGGTGGAGACTCATAGTGGTTCGGATCCCACTTTAAACTGTAGGTCCAGTCCCGATTAGCCTTACTTGCATAAAGTGGACTTAAAACACCAAATCAACAACAACCCTAGGCAACTCCGTTATTAGAGCACATAGCGAGAAATGAAAAGAGGGGAAAGTAGGTGAGTTTCAATCTAAAGTGCTTGAATTTTCAACGTAGCATGCACCGTTTAGGATGCACACTGGTACGAGCCTAATTGGTAACAAAAAATGTCAGATTTATCACTTTTCAGGAACCATCATTTTAACTAACACATCAATAACACCTTAATTTATTCTGCAGCTATTGATCAAAATTTTTAGTCCTGAAGAATACTAATCTTGAATTAACAGTTGTAAAGGATGTCAAAATGTGCTCCATAGTAACACGGTTGATGTTTGTGCAACATGAGATAGTTGGAGATTTGTGTGGGTGTGTGTGTAGTGTGTGTTAGAAATGTGTGACAGCACATTTTCACTTTCAGTCAAATCCGTGTACAGTGAAACCGAAACCTTTTAGGTATTGAGAAAACGGCCCAGTCCGAGTGACATGCAAGCGACAAGCAATGCGCGCATCTTGTATTACTCCAGTACGAAAGGTTGCAAAGGCTTGTTTCCAAGTTATAGGACACTTTCAGACTGAAGTGATACCTGTCACTTGGGTTGAGTCTGTGCATAAAGTCCACTTTATGCACAGATAGGCTAATTGGGACTGGAGCTACATTTTAAAGTGGGTTCCGAACCACTATGTCTCCCCCAGGTATTGAACCCGGGATCCCTTGATTACAAGGTGATGACGTTACCACTACGCCATCGGGGTTTGTGGAGCAACTCCGCGCATAACAGTAGAGAGGGGGAAAATGCGATTGGGAAGAACATGCTGCTGAAAACTGCCGGTAGCTGCGATACATTTTCCTCACGTGTTCATTGGTCGAGCCTTCTCGAGTGGCCGCTTGCGTAGAGGACTTGTTAGCGTTTGCTTCACAAACTCCTGGCACAGTATAACTTGTGTTTCGCTCGGACTGGGTCGTTTTCTCAATATTGTGCTTCGAATAGTGAATAATTTTTGTTCAGACTGAATGGGGCTCGTCTAAAAGCTCCCTAAATCTCTATCACAATTGTCAGTTACCGAACCCTCGAGAGTTGAGGCACTATTTTATTCCTGCTCTGTTATTCCTTTGCAGTACTTGCTGCACAGCAAGATAGGAAGTAAGCTATGGGCAGGGGCGAACTACTTTAACTGTGGGTTAAAGTAGTTCGGATCCCAGGACTGTAGGTTCTGTCCCGATTAGCCTTTCTGTGCATAAAGTGAACTTTAAGAAATAAACTCAAACAAACAAATAGCCACCACGCGTATGTTATCAGGAAAACGGTTTTGGGAGCTACTCAAGGAGAACGCTCTGGTTTGGCACCCCCCCCCCCCCTGAGGACAGCGCCCGACCCTTAAGACGCCTCTGGCTGTGGGAATCAATCACACTCTCAAAATGCAAAGCTTCAAGCTCAAATGAGCTGACGACACAATGCAGGCAAGCTGCAAGGTACACAATTTAACATGGGAGTCGCGAGGGGGATCGACTATCATGCAAATTGGTATTATTAATTACAAATTACAAAGAATAAATAAACTTATTATGTTAATTATCAGTAACTATCATAAGTATAGATCAGTTAATTTTCTAAATTCCAGAAATGGGATTTTTTTCGCCAAAAGGAAAAAATAAATTTAGGAAGACCATATCGCCAATGGAACGATCAATTTTTGTAGTCGCAGAATGGACTTTGGTTACCCAGACCTACAAGAGGAAGAAGGGAGAAGAAGAAAATTTTTATGCAAGAGGTCACACAGCGTATGACTAAAGTTCCCGCCCCCAGCTTGTGTGAAAAAGTTAATAATAAAAGAGCATAACTTTGCATTTCAATATATTAACGGTGTTACATAGAGGGAATAAAAAAAACAGCCCACTGGATATACACTAATCTGCAGAGGCGAGGTGTCCGGGCATCGGGAGATGCGGCGATAACAAAGCAAAATAATAAAAAAATTGCTTTTTAAATATTTTAGAGAACAAGTAAAAAAATAAGTCGGAATACTCACATATTTCAGCGAAATTAGTCACGCGATGCCATGAAACAGCTAGAAATACGCAAGAGATTCGCTAAGTTTAGCGCATCGAAAGGAGAGCCCAGTTCTCCCCCCGTGCCCAACCGTCCCGCTATGTTTCCTGTTGAGTGCAATGGTGTCAGGCGGGCCAAGTCATCGCAGCAGGTCTGCGAATTCAAGGTCCTTCGACCGCTTTTCCCAGCTCTTGAAGGCCTGGCCATAAAAAAAGGTAAAGTGCTCCCCTGTGCTTAGCACCACACCGTATAGGGGGTGTGGGGGTAACGCCCCACACTTTCTTGATCCCGTCGTGAGTGGGGGTGATGTGATCAGCATCACGCCCCTGACCGCCTTTACCCCCCAGGGTTTCCCCCAGGTACCCATGTCTTTCGACGCTGGGTGAGCACCGGGGCCGCTTCCAACGTTAGAAAAGTTACCGGATTTGAACCGGCCGGGGATCGAACCCGGGACCTTTAGCATGATAGTCAGACGCGTTATTTTTTTTTTTTTTTTAAAGGAAAGCCCCTTTGCGGAAGCTTCCCCCACCACATTTCATTCACTCATATCATTTCATTCATATTTCAATTTCAGGACTTTTCAGGACAGACAATCACAAACATCCACGTCCGAGCCAGGATTCGAACCCGGGACCCCCGGCCCGACTGAGCCACCGCGGTCTGGTCATAAGAGACCTTTTTTTTAGCCTCCTTGTTTACAAACACGGTAGGGTTTCTGTGACGTCATCCAGATGAAACTTCTCAGAATGTCCAGCACTCTAGGCCTAAAGCATGCAACGCTCTTGTTTATAAGAGAAAACACATATTGAAGAGCACCGCAACGCAATTTACGCAGAATACATGAAAGTAATGGTGCTTAGAAAAAAGTATATGAAAGTAATGGTGCCTTAGAAAAAAATATAAATAAGCAAAAGCATAAATTTCCCCACGGTTAGTGCTTATAGAAAGAACTTCAGATTTCGGAGACAATCCGAATTTCGGAGAGAGAGGTTTAACACTTTTTTCATTTTTTCGGGTAGAACTTAAGGCGAAGAGGGACAATTACGCACCAGGCATGCATTTATTCCAATATCGTTGGAATGAGCAATGCTACTAAAAAGACCTCCGCCAGAAATGAAGAGTATGAATTTCTCTCCATGTGGCAAGTGGTTTCCTAAGTTGATCATTAAGCCTTATACGATTTTTGAAAAATATGATGAATTAGTATTTACCGAATCCCATGTATTCCTTATGGGACATCAACTTCAACTTCAAGTTACGGCTCAACAAATGGGAGTTTCAACTTTTCCTACTACTATGACATAGTTCAACGTGTCCTTTTTCCGTCCATGTGCTTTTCTACGTCATCGGATGTTTGATATTCCCGAGAGAACGAATAAAATAATGGTCCCATAAGCCTAGTGCATTTTTCCTTGCCTCCTACGGCCGTCCTGGCAGTGTTGCCAAACCTGATGTGCATAATAGAGCTAAATATCACCATTAATATAGCTAAAGAGGACTTTCAAGGAGCTAGATTAACGAAGGCTGCATAAAGTGCCTACTAGGGTAATTTTAGTTGTCAGAGGGGAAGGGGGTGCTGCTATTACCGTTAGCTTTAAAGTGATGGCAATTTATTCTTAGTTTTCACCGCCTAGATTTGGCGGCATCACCCATCTCAATAATCCAATAAATAAAGGGTTCCCGGATAACAAAATTGTCATTTTCATCTTAGCCACAGCGCTATATATAAAAATACACGGGGAGGAAAGAAGAGGTGGGTGACGCAGCCTATAGCTATACGAATATCACGTCACGTGCAAAATGTACACTCATGGCAAAAGTTGGTATTTATGGGCCGGAGCCAGTGGTGGCATCATAGTGGGGCAGAGGGCGGGTGCCACAGTTCACAGTCAAACGAGTGCACGAAAGAGCCAGATCTGGCTCCAAAAGAGCGAAGTTGGCAACAGTGATCAGCAGCTGCCCCAGCGAGAAAGACCTAGGGGAAATTGTCCCTCCTCGCCTTAAGAAAGTTTTGTCTTCCTCATTTTACGATCGTATACTCCGTAGAAAAAAATAGATTTAGCCATTTCTACTTCACACGTAATGTAGGAGCACTGTTGAATGATTGATCCTGACGTTTTGTAAGTCTTGCGATGACTACGTAAAAATGTCACGCTTCGCCACTGCTAATCTGGTGTATCGAGTAGAACTCTCCCCAACAGTGATTCATGAACGCACCCCCTACAATCCTCCTAAAATTTTCACAAAGGCCCAATTTTTTTGTCATTTTAGATCTAAATTTACCCTTGCATTCCCCTAAATACAAGGGGTCCCGCAAAGGGGAGCCATGGAGGGGGAGGGCTTTTGACCCCCGGAGATATCTGGAAAAAGTTCTTGAAGTTCGAATGGTGAGATTGTAACGATATTTATTACAAATACTATTGTTTTCTGTGATCTACGGGCTGTAAGTTACAGCAATTAATTGCCATGTCCAATAAAATAACTAAAAACGTTTTCACCAAAGGCATTAAAATCATGTTGACTGTGTGCCGTTCAGCGGAAAGTCGGAAACTGTTCATGAACAAAGTAATATTTGATTTTAGAAAATCAGCAACGTGAATCTAGTTTCTTCTATTTTAATGAACTCAAGTCTGAATTTGTCAACAACGCCAAAGTAGTTTCAAGTCAATTTCAATTTTATGATTTGTAAATAATAACCACAATAAAAGTAAATTATAAGTCAAGTTATGAAATCTTACCCTGTCCCCGCCTGAGAAAAAAATTGTGCGGACGGCCTTGCTTACACCTCTCGATGTCAAATTCCGGCTCCCCAAGGATGTAATAAAAACATTAATAATAGTCTGGCCTTGCACCAAAAGTATTTATAGTTTTTATTAGTTTGCAATAATAATTATTAAGTTTGAATACAGAATAAATTTTATATCAGCGGTCTTACCTCCCGTACAAATATTTCTGACGTAAAGCCATTCCCAAAAGCAATAAAACTTACGCAAGGGTACCCCGACGAAGCAGTAGTCGCCAGACGCCTGAAAACCGGCGCCTCGCCTCAGCAAGGGAAGCCATCGCTACGTAAGAACATGAACACCGAAAAAAAATTGCGTCACTCGGTTGCATTCTGGGCAAAGAGTTGTCTTTGGCTGCACCTGAACGTGGTGCTTGTGCAAGTAATTCGTCTCGATCGTGGAAGTTAGTACTTCCTTATGCTCTATTACAGCCAGGATTGTGTGTATTTCAAATTGAAAGGATCCCTACGAGCGATTATCAAGAGAACAGAGTTCCATCGTACTGCAAGGAAGGTTTCACGACAGAACTAAGCTGTACAAGAGGGGGAAGCAGTAAAGTTGAAGTGGCCTGTCGTCAAAAGGTACGTGGATTTACAAATGTAGACAACGCAGGTTAGAAAGGACTTGTACGGTAGCAACGTGTTTACGTTATTTTAGAAGCTTTGTTACAGTTTACACGTTATATTAATAAAAAATATGAATGGAATGTCTCACATTTATGTGTGTTTCCATTTCCAATACATTCGAATTAATACATATTCGTTTCAATGGCATTTACAAAATCACCTCTGACATTTTGTGCAAGAGTGTGTTAGCCGATGCGTAGCAGTCTTTTAGGAACAACACTCGAAAAAAATCTTGAAGGACTAACTAATGAAAAATTTATTTGTAATCGAAGATCATAATACCATTTAAGGTGTGGTAATATTATAATGGGATTGAGATACGAAACTCTCGGATCCGGATCCAGATTTTCGGATCCGGATCCGTTTGGCCATCCCTAGTTTTATGTGGTACTATTTATTTCGTCGTTGCCAACTCCAAGCGATACAATCTATAGTATGTGGAAAATGTTGTATTGCAAATTGTTATTTAGTGTGTTGTTTATAAAATGTTATTGGTTTCGTTCGTCATGACTTACAGAAGAATAGGAAAGCAAGATGTGGTTACGTTATGTTTAGTTTATATTATAGAGCATTCCGTGGCATTCACTACGAGACTCGGCGGCAAGCGGACCGGCGTCAGAGCTGGTCTTTCCCGGTGAACGGGTCCGAGACAGTCGCACGCTACAGTGTTTTTTTCGCTCTCCCTGCCTACGCTCTCTTTCCCTTTCTGTTGACGTTGCGGTCAGACTGACGCCAGTATATTCCTCCCTCGGAAGTTGTGTTGTGTCGTGTCCGTGTGTTGAAGATTGTGGCTTAATATGGCACCACAAGAGTTTACATCACAACAAAGGATTTATCTTGTCGAGTGTTACTTCGGAAAGAGGAATTGTGGAGAAGTGCGACGACGTTTTGCAACGAAATTTCCTGGTGTTTCCGTTCCACATAGGACAACTACGTATATTAAACCTCGTAAAAACGTTTACAGTAACAGGGTCAGCCTGCGATTTTTATTTATGGGGAAATCTAAAAAAATAAAGTATACAAAGACAATCCGCGCACCATCCGTGAGTTAAAAGACAGTATTGTACGAGAAATCGGGAGATTTACAGTATACGAACTTGCACGTGTAAATGCCAATTTCCTTCGGAGATGCCAGGAATGTGTTGCAGCAGAGGGACATCATTTTCAACACCTTCTGTAGTCAAGGTTAGTGCACAATATGAAAACTGTAATTTTAATAGCCGACTCTAGCCGACTGTCGCGGACCCCGTTCACCGGGAGAGACAAGCGCTGACGCCGGGCAGCTTGCTGCCGAGTCTCGTAGTGAATGTCACGGAATGCTCTAGAAGGAACATGGTGAACATCTGCCACTAAAGTTCGGATCTGACGTCAGTGACCTTGCTGTTTCACGAGTTCTGCTGGGTGGATGTTTCTGCATTTGTGCAAGTGAATTTCGTACGTGAGCGTTATTGCAGCGTTAATAATAATGTTCCGTTATCGTTTGGCTAGGAATATTAGGTTCATTGCTGTTAGAATATCTACGCGTTTATTAAGTCTATACAACGATATTTTGTTGAAAACTGTGCAAGGAAAGTGCTCGGAAGAGAGACGCGTATGACCGTGGCTGTGTTGTAGTACACACTATTTGTCATTTGACGCATTTCATCCTGCAACCACATAGCGGCAAATGCATATTTTCAAGATATGTATGTATATTTCTTGACTTGACCATAGTTCTCTTTAAGATATGATCGGTTTTATTTGGTTTAGGAGTGTTATATTTAACGTTGTTAATAACTTTACGTTGTTAGGTTAGGAGTGTTGGATTTGATACTGATAGATATTTTGTTTTGTTGGATTAGGAATGTTAGTTTTTACGCTACAGTAATCTGCCACGTTTTTGTTAGGGGTGTTGGTTCGGTGGTGGTAGAATTTGCACTTTTTTTTTATGTGTGTACGACTGGTTTTCACGAATAAAAAAATGTGAAAGTAGTCCGGAATAGGAAGGTTTTTACTTACACGAGCCATACTTAATATCAAATATCTAGTTTTTTCATGCTTTCTGCGCTCTAAAACACATTTTATGTCACATCTAAATATATCGATTGAAAATAAATCGACATAATTCCCGTTGAAGTACAGTCGGTTTATTCTTTTTATGGCAAAAAGCGTATTGATGAATATTGGGCAGAAAGTTTTAGAATGGATTCTCAGAGATATACAACCCTTCAAGCCTTGGTCATGGCAACAGTGATGTGGAGCGAAGTTTTCCAGTTGAAAATTTTGACTTGTATAATCTCTCTCTCTCTCTCTCTCTCTCTCTCTCTCTCTCTCTCTCTCTCTCTAGCCTTCTTAAACCAGAAGGTTCATGGCTGCAGCAACACAGGCCTTCCATCTGTCCCTATCTTGAGCAACATTATTTACTCTTTTCCATCCCTTCCAATTTCCTTTAGGTCTATCTCAACGTTGTCCCTCCATCTTCGTCTTGGTCTTCCTATAGGTCTCTTACCATCAGGTTTCCCAACAAGAATCCTGTAAACTCCTCTTTCCTCTCCCATTCGTGCCACATGGCCTGCCCACCTAAGTCTTCTTGATTTAATTATTCTAATAATATCTGGACATGAATACAAATTATGTAGTTCTAAATTATGTAACCTTCTCCACTCACCTGTCTCCTCATCCCTTTTAGGTCCAAAGATTTTCCTAAGGATCTTATTTTCAAATACTCTCAATTTATGTTCGTCCTTCAATGTAAGGGACCAAGTTTCACACCCATATAATACTACAGGCAAAATTACGGTTTTGTATATTTTAACTTTTAGTTTCTTAGATATTAAACGAGAAGACAAAAGTTTATGAAGAGAGAAGTAACATGCATTTCCTGAATTAAGCCTACTTTTTATTTCCTCTTTAATATAATTTTCACTTGTTAACGTTACTCCTAAGTATTTGAATTTGGAAACTGGTTCAAACGAGTTGTTATCAATAATTAGGTTTTGATTATTACCTAACACTTGGTTTCGGCCTGTAAGCATATATTTAGTTTTCTCTTTGTTAACTTCCAAACCTATCTCTTTAGCAATTTTTGAAAAATATTTTAGCATTATTCTTAATTGTATTTATATCATCCCCTAATAAGTCTACATCATCTGCATATGCTAACAACTGAGTCACACCATTTAATTTTAGTCCTTCCTTCGTTAGTTTCCTTTACCTTCCTAACAGCATATTCTAAGGCAAAATTAAAGAGCAATGGAGATAATGCATCTCCTTGTTTTAACCCATCATGAATTGTAAATTTGTCACACACATTAATACCCACATGAATTTTACTTTCTGTTTCACTGGTGCATACTTTTAGCATACTAACAAGCTTCTTAGGTATTCCAAACTCGACTAATATATTATATAATTTATCTCTTTTGATCGAATCATATGCTTTTTTGAAATCAATGAAAAGCTGATGGACATTTTGATTATATTCCCACTTTTTTACGAGTGTCTGTCTAATGTGAAAAATTTGACCTGTTACGTTTAAATCCACATTGATAATCACCTATAATTTCATTAGCATATGGGGTTAGTCTTGTTAGAAGAATGTTAGATAATATTTTATATGTTGTTGAGAGTAGAGAAATTCCACTGTAGTTATTGCAGTTCATTTTATCACCTTTTTTAAACACAGGAACAATTATGGATTCTTTCCACTGTTGAGGGATTTCTTCTTTATTCCATATTAAACAAATTAGTTTATGAATTTGACATATTAACGAATTTCCACCATATTTAATTAACTCAGCTGGTATTAAATCAATGCCAGGTGCTTTGTTATTCTTTAGCCTTTTAATAGCATCTTTAACTTCAGTCAAGTTAGGTTCTGGAATTAAAGGTTCTGCTGTGTGTACTTCATTTACTTCTGATTTATCTCCTACATGGACATTTAAAAGGTCATTAAAGTAGTTCTTCCATCTATTTAGAATATCTCTTGGGTCAGCTAGAAAATCACCGTCCTTATCTTTTATCAAGTTTACTTTAGGTTGCCACCCGTTTCTAAACTCATTTACACCTTTATATAAATCTCTGATATTTTTATTTTTGCTGCTTGTTTCAATTTCGTTAATTTTGCTTTTCAAGTAATCTCTTTTTTTTACTTCTAAACGTGCGGTTAACTTCTCGCTTTATTCTATTATAATTGTTTAGATTTGTATCATCAGAGTTATTTAACCACCTAAGTCTAGCCTGATTTTTTATTTCTATTAGATTATGACATTCATTATCAAACCATGGTTTACTTTTTCTTGGTTTATGGTATCCTACACTTTGTTTAGCTGCTGATTCTATTGCATTACGTATGTGCTCCCAATTCTTATTTACCTCTGTTTCATTTATATTTTCATCATCATTTAAATCCTGCAAAACAACAAATCTATTTGACAGTTTAATTTGGTAATCTTTCTTAATTCTTTCATCAGTAAACTTTCCTGTATCAAATTTTATAACTTTTAGATTTTGTTGCTTATGATTTATCACTGAGAGTCTTTCTCTTAATTTAGCAATTACTAAATAATGGTCACTGGCACAGTCAGCACCTCTATGTGTACGAACGTCAATTATACTAGTATGCCTTCTCTTATCAATGAGAATATGATTTATCTGATTATGAGTTTTACCATCTGGATAAGACCATGTATATTTATGGATATCTTTACGTTTAAAAGTGGTACTTTTCACAATTAAATTCTTTGAGGTTCCAAAGGTAATCAATCTTGACTTGTATAATAACCTGCATAAATGTGTACTCAATTATATGTGTACAAAATAAGTTTTTAAAAATGTAAAGTAGAATTGAAGCTGCGAGAGGAACGGACTTGCTGTAAGGGGTGAAGATAACATTTTGAAAAAAAACTTATCTTATACATCATTAAAACAGATTAAAACTAAAAACAGCACCTTTCGTCCATAAACACAAGTTTCCTGAAATCTCCAATGGGACTTCGCCTCTGTAGCCGTCTGAGGAGGGGTTTGGGGGGGGGGACAACCGGTACTTTTCAGATATACTTAAAAAAACAGTTACAGCTGGATACACTGATGTCGAATTTAGAGAGGTGTAACGGTAAATTTAGAGCCAAAATGATCACAGATTGGACCTTTGTAAAAAGAAAAGTGTTAGGGGATGTTGGGTGTGTGTGTGGATAAATTAATGAAAGAATTAGTTCTCAATTCGTTGACGGTTCTGATGTAGTATTGAACTTACTGTATTTGCTAGAGTATTTTTTTCTCCCATAAGCATATTTCCAAAGCTATTAAATGCAAAAATATGGTTTTGGTTTGTGATAAGTTGTGCATTTTGTACGAAGTGAAGCGTAACTTCCAAAACTTACTGTGTCGCATTTGCTACATTTTCGTGTGGTTTGAAGACACACGCAGTGTCTGGGGGGAGGGGGAGTGGCATGCGTGGCTACTGTTTCTAGGGGTATGTCAAGTTTGAGCTTTCACCTCGTAATCCACCGATCGAATTGAACGAAATATAAAGGGAGCAGATCACAATTTAAAGTTTATAATCACAATAACATTGTCAAAAACGCACCGAAAGACCCTAAGAAAAAATACATTTCATTGCTTTTTCTTCTTAAAGATTTAAGAATGAAAGGCAAGGGAAATGTTTTTATTTCTCCTCTTCTAAAAAGTGCATCACTTTGTCACGTCTTCATGATAAGACGAAACGAGTTGTCATTTCAATTTGAATTTCAATGAGACCTTAAATAGTACAACAAATTAATATGATTATTTAACTTCATATATTCATATTGGCATTCCCTTGGCGGAGTGGTTAGCACATCGTGCTACGACGCCAGGGGTTCCGGATTCGAATCCTGGCCTGGGCATTGATGTTTGCGAGTGTTCATTCATCAATTTAATCATATCATCACTCATCCCAATCTTTGCAAATTAGCCAAAAGTTGCACAAAAGCGAATGAAGCAAATCAATCAATAAATCATATTGGCATTCAGAGTGCTCCTTTTTGCAGCTGAATCCCTTTCTTAAAATTTCCTGGATGCATCTGTGATCACAGCTAAGTAGCTTTAAAGTTTTTTTTCCTTTGTTTACTCTCCATGTACATAGAATCTTCTGATAGAGCGATTTATTAAACACTGAACACCATTTATCTTTTAAAAATACAATTTTGACCCACAAGAGTGCAGTTCATGCGTTTTATTCGCGAAATCAAGCGCACAATGATCACACAAACATTTACTTTCATGATAGTGAATAGGTTGGGATGCATAAATGTTACAATGAACGAGCGCGTAAAATGATAACTTTGGATCAGGGTTGTTAACGGTCCAGGAATTTTAAATACATTCAATTCCGGTCCAGGAGAGAAAATCAGCAAGCGTAAATGAGTTCTGGACCGTAAAGAACCTTTTTATCTCTATTTCAATTTGCTCCAGGAACCTTTTTCCGGATCAATTTTGAAAACGGTCAAGGAACCCTTTTTCCGGATGAATTTAAATTCGGTCCAGGAACATTTTTTCCGGAAGAATTTCAATTCGGTCCAGGAACCTTTTTCCCCTGCATCAATTAAAATACGGTCCAGGAACCTTTTTTCAATGTAACAATACGCAACTTGGACCGGATTTAAATTGTGCGAGAAAAAAGGTTCCGGTCCTGCAGCGGAGCCCGATAGAACCCATTAGAATTTTATGGATTCCTGGACCTCTAACAACCCTGTTTTGGATCTCATTCACCGAAGCTCCCGGGGCATGGGTGTTCTTTGTGCGTGCCCCATCAAATCACCACTCCTGATCATCGAGGTTAGCCAAAAGTGGAAGAAAAGCGACATTCAATAACAAAGGTACAAACCCGAATAAATATTATAATTAAAATTGTCGATCGTTACGTTTGTACACTTTGCTCACGCAGTGTGAGGTTTAATAACAACAAAATGCCTTTATACGTAGTAACATTTTACAAATTCTTAGCTTTGTCTGGAAGTTATCTCGATAACACCTATGACGCACCATTGGTCTTTAAATTATCATTTCATTTTTCTGTGAGGTGTAATCTTAAGCATCTATGTTCATTGAACGTGTCAGAAATAAATGAATAAGGAGAAAAAGTGGAAATATTTTTGTGCCACAGTAGCATTTACATACATGACATGCAGAAATATATTTGCTCTAAATATTTTTGTTACAGTTTCATGCGATGGGGTGGACCTGATCTATTGACGAGAAGGGACGTTCGCTTCTCTGCTCTGTCACAGCTTTATTTTTCCATGGGCTAATGCATACCAGATGAAAAAAGGTTTTCATTAGTTAAAGCCAATATTGACTTCCACAACACAGCGAGGACAAGAGAAACAAACAAAAGGTTTGTTGCATTAGTGCCATAGATACGAGCACTGGATGTCCTAGTTTTATTTTTGCCAAGAGCCCTTGGAGAATAAAAATGCCATGCTTTTTCCAAGAAAGACCTAGTAGCTTGTTTACACCGTAGTCCAGGTAATTTTAATGTCGCATTTACGCCGACATAATGTTTGAGGGGTATAGAAGGTCAAGCTTAAAATAAACTATCCCCCTCGTTATTTCTGGGTTCTGCGGTTGACCGCCTTAACGGGTTGACTTTCTACCAACGTCCAGGTAGTTTCATCAAGGCACTCATCCTCAATGTCACGATTAGCCAAAAGTGGCAGAAGGCGCCGAAAAATAACAAAAAATGGAAATACAAATACGAAGCTTGTCATGGGTTGGTCTTTTGAAAGTGAATTTTCATCAATTCATCTAATCGTTATTCATCTTCATTGTCGTACAGAAGTAGAAAAGCAACATAAAGTAATAAGAACATAAATGTATTAATTTTATCAGAACTACAGTTTCAAAAACGATAGTGAAACCCTGCGAAGTGAAGAAACAAAATCTACTTTTAACACATCGTTTAGATAAAGTTACACCCTGAAACCTTTGATTTTGTGATAGTGTCGTGGAAACAATGACGCCATGAAATCGAGGGGTACCCGGTCCGATTCCCGATGAGAGTACATTGCACAGTGCTTAGGGTTCCACTTTAACTTTAGGTTTAGTCCCTATTGGCCTATCTCAGCATAAATTGCAATTAGACATTATGCAACCCTGTTGAGCTTGTCACTCTATATAGAGTGGAGGCCCTTCGAGTAATAGCCTGGGAGGGAGGAAGCACAACGAGCCAGTTTCCCTAGATTAGAATGTGTAATTTAGTACCTATATATATATATATATATATATATATATATATATATATATATATATATATATATATATATACATACCGTGCGTCCATTTCGATCTTCAGCCGAGAGATCGGGAGAAGCGTGGCGGGCGGCGCTGACGGAGATGCCGACGTTTGCGGCCTGTAATGCCCGCTTATTTTTATGGACATATGCAGACATTTATATAAATATTGCAAAACGAGCACTAACCTGTGTTATAAGAGTTGTTCAAACTGATATCCACCAAGTGCCAAGTGTGTAGACTTTCGGGGAGAATACGTTGAATAGCCTGAAACTTTCGTGCCTGTAGCTAAAGTCCTTCTGGGTCGGGCCGAGAACTTATCAGCCCCCTCTCGTAACGTGAACCTTGCGGCTGGCATTCCAATCCTCTCACTGACACAACACACATACACACTGCAATAACACAAACATGTAACGGCAAGTAACCAATAATAACACTCTTGCGCACAGTACGAAATTAACACGCTCTTGGTTTACATCTGCTCGTCACTATATTCACAGCTCTGTCGCGAAGGAACAAGAAACTCGAGCTCGGAGATTTCGGACTGCAAGGAAGCTCACGAACACCATTGACTTTTAACGGTTTCGTCTACAACGTAATCTTGATACAGTGTTGCACATTCGAAACCTCCAAACGATCCCCATCGGCACAAAACTCTTTCAAGGATATAAACTTAAGCAGGACGTTACTGGTCAAAACTATGATTAAAATGTTTTATCTGTGGCTCTTAACATCGTTTCTAAAGCGTATTTTTTTGTGTATATAAGGGCAGAACTTGGATGAATTACAGATGATAAATTATAACACAGATTAGTGCTCGTTTTGCAATATTTATATAAATGTCTGCATATGTCCATAAAAATAAGCGGGCATTACAGGCCGCAAATGTCGGCATCTCCGCCAGCGCCGCCCGCCACGCTTCTCCCGATCTCTCGGCTGAAGATCGAAATGGACGCACTATATATATATAATTAAAAAAATGTAATTTAGGACGAATGTATCAATTTAAAAGTACGTAGAATGATACAATAGAAATACCGCCACCGACCAGGAAAAACCTCAAACAACCATTTCCCCTGGATTTCAAACATGATTTACATTCATCTTTCACTGCACTTAGAGAGGTAGCCGTTGCTAACTGTTATCTCTTAACTGACAGATAAAATTAAGTTCGCTCCAGAAGAAACCTTTTCCCCTGGTACTTTGTGAGCTTGTTATGGACAGCAGCCAAGTCGCTTATCAGAAAGGGGTGGGATTTTACCCTGTCTTGATCTCTTCTGCAGTAAAATGTAGATTTGTTCGATCTCGTTCCTTGGTTTGAGACTTCACGAAGATGGGGGAGGGGAGGCGAGTTCACTTGTTGTTCAATTCACAGATAAGCAAGCATTGCATGTAGTAAGTTTAAAATAGCCGTACTCTTTTATATTTTCCTGGCATACGGTTAAATCTGCATAACTGTTATCACTCGAACATCCCTTTCATAATTTTTCATCCTGTTCCACTGTTACATATATTTCTCAATGTTTCTTCCACTTTTTTTGTATTTTGAAAGTGTTTCTATTTTTTTTTAGTTTATCTTCATAAAGCGCAGGTCAAGAAGTAAACGTGTACTAACTGAAAAAAAATATCCTGGATGTCGGTTGTATACGTTTCGTGGGGATGTCACGTGAAGTATTTTCTTCAGTTTTATTGAAAATTGAAGAGAGCTCGTTTGTCGACGTGATATGTGATGCAACTGTCGAGGATCTTACATGGAGCCACTGGCGTACGTAGGATTTTTTTTTCGGAGGGGACGATATTACATAGCTGTGTTCTTGTTGGGGGATACACTATAAAATAAAGTTTTTTTTTTAAAAAAAATGCAGTAATCCTGGGCCATTTTAAAGTGGGGTTTCAGTTACTACTTTGGTTTTTCCGAGTTCTTTACTGCTTTCATTTAAAAATTTTAAAATTTACAAAATGTCGAGAGGGGCTGTAGCCCCCATTACGCCAGTGCATAGAACTGTCAGGGAAGTTACGTAAGGTTTAGAGCTTATTGAATATACGACTTCGTAATTACTTGGGGTCACTATCCCACAAGCACTCTCTTCCGCGTACAGTTCTGTATGGCATTGTTGCAGACTAACGAGGCTTGGGCGTTTCGACAGTCTGTGCGTGTTTGTGATTGTCCTTTCATCAATTTCATCTTATCACTTTTCATTCCCATCTTCGCGATTACCAAAAAGTGGCAGAAAAGCGAAGTAAAATTTAAAAAAAATCAAAATATAATTACTTAGTGTAGTTATCTGGTGCGCTACCAGTTCGATTAACACTTAAAAAAAAAAAGTCACCTGAATTGAAGTTGGTAGACACGTCGCGGACTTGTCGAAGCTCTGTGTCGCTTGAATGATGAATGAAGGTACAGACATCTCATCGGGGGATTTGGAAAATGTGGCTGGAGTGACAGTCTAGTAATGAACAACCACCCGAAATTTAGTCTTGTTTGCGGGTTGTTTCACAACATCGCCATCCGTGACGTGGTTTCGCGACTTTCCCCATTCCTACTCCAGCGGAAACCACAGCCGTAAATATTGTGGTTTAGAAACCACGGAGAAAACTAAGCTTCTCCTGCGTTAGAGTAGCCAAGCCTGGCGCATATCTCCGTCCACTAAACAGGTGAGGGTGGAAGGACGTTACTCGTAAACACGTAATAAAGTTCAGTTCACTGCCTCTGGAAACTGAAATTATTTATTTGATTGTACTGTGAATACAACAAGAATGATAACTAATGCTGCACTTTTTAGTTATTTTTCACCTCCCCCCTTGATGTCATCCCGCTGGACGTTGTGAAATTACATAGATAGATAGATACATTGATTGATTAATTTGGTGATTTAAGTCCACTTTATGCACTGCAAGGCTAATCGGGACTGGACCTACAGTTTAAAGTGGAATCCGAACCACTATGTGCCTCCAGAAATTACTTTTTTTTGTATTATATATAGAGAACGGCAAGGAAACAAGGAAAAAATCGTCTGCTGGGCAGCGAGGAGCAAATGGAAGCCAGAAGAAAGGCGCTTACGTAGACACTATTGAGGCGTTACGTATTTTAATTGGATGCCTGGCTTTGACTTTCCCCAGCACGGAGAAAAGCCAGCGACCAGCTGCGCGGGAACCGGGACAGGTTGTAACAAACGCGGTATAGATTCATTTCCTTCTTAACAGGCCAAAGCCTCAATATTCACACGCTCCCGTAAGTACGTCAATCTTCACACATATACTCAGGAAGGTTTGGAATGCAAAGAATTCTTGTGACAAAACTATTGATTTGTCTGAGCAAAAAACTAGCTTACATGAGAATTCTTGCATGTGACGCAAGTTAGGTTTCCCAAAAAATACTTCCTACACAGTGATTTATATATCACCGATGCCATCTAGTTGCAAATAAATATACTTGTTGGAAAAAGTTGCATTACTTAATGATTTTATATATCGTCCGGCAGTAACGGGATTTAGCTGAAGACCATAATAGAGCGCTCTTAAGTTGACGTAGCTAAGTTTGTGCCCCCCCCCCCAATACTAGAATATCTTAAACTTGTATATATCTTGTACCGCCATGATGTTACTGATTAGTTATAAACACAAACAGTGTGAATAACAATATCATAACACTTGGAGGATATGAGAATATGAGAGTACGGTATCTTATGTTCAGATATAAATGGACCGAATGTATACTGGGGTATTTTTCAAAAAAAATTTAAAATTGACTCACATGAGTCAATTATTTTTTACAGTTAAAAAAGTAATGGATTTCGCTTTAGTTATTTGAAAAAGTGAAATTTTAAAAAATTGGGTGTCATAGGGGAAATTATCTAAATCTTAGAATTTTTATACAATAAAATTGAAATTTAAGCTCTTGCGTAAAACAAATTTTCAGTTTTTTACACTTGGAAAATCAGCTAAAATCATGATTTTCAGTTAAATTACACTAAGAGAGCTCACTATGAAATTGTTAGATTTGGGGGTAGGGGTGTGTGCTTGTACCCCGTTGTTAACTACTGTTCAGAAAAGGAGAAAAAAGTAGTGGCGACAAATCCGTATCTGAGTTCAGGAGATCTCTACCAAAGTTCTTGTTTTCCTTTTGTTTCATTTGCAAATAGCATTTGAATTTTACGCAGTTTTACGCTGGCCTCAACGGTTAATTTTGGCTGTGCATTTGTTTGATGGAAAACATTTTAAGTTATTTCATGTTCTTGCTCGTCCGTGCCAGGTCGACAGTTGCTGAACAGTCGACATTTTCCCTCACGGACACCTAAAAATTCAAATTAATATTTGTTAATGAAAATTGCTGCGCTAACTAAATTGATCGCGGTGCTCGTGCGTCAACCTTCCCTCCCCCCGATTAGATCATTTGAACTCTCAACGCCACTGTAGCAAAAGCATTTCCTGTAATACCGAGCAAAAGGCCATTTTTCTAGATAGTTCTCAGCTCGGCCCTCCCCGATGTCGCAGTGGTCGCGTCGTTGCCTTGTTATCAAGGGGTCCCGGGTTCGATACCCGGTGGAGGCACATAGTGGTTCGGATCCACTATAAACTGTAGGTACAGTCCCGATTAGCCTTACTGTGCACAAAGTGGACTTAAGAAACATCAAACCAAATCAAACCAAGTTCTCAGCTCGGACTGCAAGTCGCTTTACCCTTCCGGCTCTAATTCAACGAAGACCCAACCGTTAAAAATCAAAATTGGAGGCTGCAAGGGTGAGACCCCTTCTCAGTGGCTTTGATTTCTTGCCAGCCCTGGCGAGAAAGAATTTCCTCTTATCGCTGGTGAATAGGTGGTTGCCAGCTTGGTCTGCAAGTAGCAAACTACAGGAGAACCTTTTTTATTTATTTTATTTATTTAAAAGTGTTTTTAAACTGCCGAGAACAGCTTTTCGGCTTTAATACAGCAGTATTACATGTTATATGTTACAAGGTATCCAAAAGCACAGTATTGGACAAGAGAACATTCCAAAATATTTAGCAAACATAACCTAAAACTACAAAAATTTTAAAAATGCATTAAAAATATACAATTGTTACATTTCAACTATAGAACTATAAAAGAGTTCTGAAATAATTATCCTTATATATGAAGTTGAAAATTGTTTTAACAACATTATCAATATCTATCTCACGGTATTCGAATTATAACTGTTTATGAGATACAGAACATACTTGTTATTTTTGTAGTTCTTATCAAGACATAATAATTCGCTATTTCCTCTCAAATTGTATGATTTCACCTTAAGCCATATCATTCGAAGGAGTTTTGGTACCATATAATTTCCCTCCAAGATTCCTTCCATATAAGATATAATTCGCTTTTCAGCTGAAATCAAGTCTGTCTATTTCTACGTGATTCAGCAGGTTATCATATCATACTCATACTCATACTATTTGAATAGCTTGAATTTGTAATATATAAATGTAATAAATCTATTTTGTATTTTTTCTATTGATTGTTTCATCTTAGCACTACATGCGTAATACCAAATCGGAATATTGTATTCCACTATAGGTCTGACAAAAGTTGTAAACATTAAAATTAGAAGTTGTAAGTTAATTGAACAACTCAATTTTTTATAATAAAGGTACATTACTTTCTTGCTTTATGTGATTAATACAATCTTCAAATTTTATGTTCAAAATAATGCCCAGATATTTCATGGATTTCACATGTTTGATGATATTATTACTGATAAAATAATTAAAAATTTTGAAGTTTTCTTTCCTAGAGAATTTTAGCACAAATGATTTTAATAAATTTATGGTCAATTGGTTTGCATTAACCCAATCATAAACTTAGTTAATATCATCCTGAAGTTTCTCATGAGAAATGTTATTATCAATTTGTAAATATAATTTAATGTCGTCAGCGTATGCAAGATATTTTCCATGTTTTATAACATATTCAATATCTTTCAAAAATATATTGAATAGTAAGGGCCCTAAGGGCGACTCTTGAGGAACACCTCTTGACACATTTCCAGGGATGGAGAAACTAGACTTAAATTTTACTCTGAAAGTTCGCTGAGTCAAGAAACTCTTAAACCAGGAACAGTACAAAGGAGCACACCCATAGTTTGCCAGTTTAGTTAACAGAATTGAATGGTTGGCACTGTCAAAAGCTTTGGAGAGGTCTAAGTAGATTACATCTGTTTGTTTACTATTAGCAAAAGACTGAGTAAGGTCTGAGAGCAGTATTGATAAATTAGTATTCGTAGATCTTCCAGAAACAAAACCATGTTGAGATGAATTTAAAATACATTTCATGTTAAAAGATAAAGAATTAAAAATTAACTGGTCAAATATCTTGCTAAAAATATTACAGATTGAGATTGGCCTAAAATTACAAATACTGTAATCACCCTTGCTCTTTGGAATAGTTACAGTCGTACTCTCTTTCCATAGTTTTGGAAAAATCCCTGTCTTTAGCGATTTATTATATATGTGACTTAATAGTGGTGCAAAGATAGAGCTACAACCTTTGAATATATAATTGGGAATTTGGTATATACCAGAGTTGCCATTAGGTTTAATTTTCTTGAAAACTTTCATAATATCATTGACACTAATGTTAGGTGGCACTATTGGTAAATGATGCCATTCACATGGTTCTACAGAAGCATTGGCAGGTTTTCGAAAATTATTACTAAAATATTGGCAGAAAGCATCAGCAATTAATTTTCTTCAAGCTTTTCACCATTGAGGTGAAGAACTTTAGGAACCACATTTCTCTTAGAACTAATATTTTTCCAAAACATCTTTCTGTCAGAGTAATAACAACAGTTTAGATAATTAAAGTAATGTTTATGAGCGTACCTAATTTCGAATTTAACCTCCTTTCTTAGGGACACATATCTCAGATACCAGGATAACTTGGATGACTTGACCTACTTATAGCATTTTCTCTTCTTATTGAGCAAGCGTTTAATTTTACGAGTTGCCCATGGTGACTGCCGAGGAAAACATTTCTTCTTAGGTGTATTATTCCCTACAGATTGTAGTACCACGCTATGGAGAGCCTCTACAATTTCATTTAATTCAGATGACAGATTAATGGAATCAAAACCTTCCTTTATATCATTATAAAGTTAAAGAAAGTTAC
>NC_139234.1:30111075-30289385 GCF_977018435.1 Lepisma saccharinum
ATTCCGGGAACGAAAAATACAATCGAGATGCGCTTTCTGGATTCGTACAGATTTCTGTCTGCAAGTCTGGATGCTTTAGCGAACAAACTCACCGACGATCAATTTAAAATAACTAGAGCTAGTTTTCCCAACGTAGACATAGAACTCGTTAGACGTAAAGGGGTTTATCCTTACGAATACGTTAGTGATGGTTCTAAATTTAACGACGACGCTCTCCCACCTCCAAGAGAATTTTACAGCAGACTCAGAGAGAAAGGAATCACGGACGAAGAATACCAACACGCGCAACTCATGTGGGAGAAATTAGAATGTAGGACACTCGGAGACTACCACGACGCCTACTTAAAATTAGACGTGACGATACTCGCGGATGTTTTTCAAGCGTTCAGGAAAACGGCAACGAATATTTATAAATTAGATCCAGCGTATTTCTACAGTCTACCGGGATTAGCGTGGTCGGCAATGTTATTCCAGACAAAGGTCAAGCTGGAACTGATATCGGATGTTGACATGTTGCTATTTATCGAAAGAGGGATACGAGGTGGAATGGTGCAATGCGTACAGAGACATGCAAAAGCTAATAACGTACACATGAAAGAAGATTACGATTCAAATCGAGCATCGAATTACATCTTCTACGCCGACGTTAATAATCTCTACGGACATGCCATGGTTCAGAAACTTCCTTACGGGGGATTCGAATGGTTAGATCCCACTTCGATAGACATTATTCATTTCGACGATAGCGAGTGTGGTTTCTTCGCAGAGGTAGATCTCCGATTCTCCGACCACCTGCACGACACGTTTTCGGATTTGCCTCCGACTCCCGAAATCAAATGTCCACCCGACTCGGTTCAAGACAAGCTTTTGTTAACATTGGACCCTAAACAGAGATATGTCGTCCACTACAAGAATCTTCGGTTTTTGATTGGGAAGAGTGTTCAGATAGTAAATGTTAGAAGAATACTAAAGTTTAAACATTCCACGTGGTTAAGACCTTACATAGAAACTAACACACAACATAGAACAGCTGCCACTTCCGATTTAGACAAGGACTTCTTTAAATTAATGAACAACGCGGTGTACGGAAAGACCATGGAGAATGTTAGAAAGCACGTAGACGTGAAATTAATTTCCGATAAGAATAAATGTCGGAAGTGGATAGCCGATCCTAGATTCAAGTCGAGAAAAATTTACAACGAGAATTTGGCACTTTTCAATCTAGATATAAAATTGATGAAATTCAGAAAACCAATTTATGTTGGCGCAACGGTTCTCGACTTGTCGAAACTTTACATGTTCGAATTTCATTACGACGTGATGAAACCCTTCTTCAATGATAAGATATCACTTTTGTACACGGACACCGACAGCTTCATTTACAGCATACAAACACCTAACCTCAATGAAGACATAAAAAATCCTTCCATGCTCGAGTATTTCGATACTTCTGCATATCCTCAACCCAACAGATTTGGAATTCCATCTCGTAACAAAAAAGTCCTAGGTAAACTGAAAGATGAATGTAACGGTGATATTATTGTCGAGTTCGCGGGTTTGCGTTCGAAGATGTATGCCATGAGAACAGAGAGTAGCGTCACGAAGAAAGCAAAAGGTGTGGGCAAGAATACGGTGGAGAACAAACTCACCTTCCACGATTACATCGATTGCCTTTACTCACAATCGACGATACTAAGTATAGAACAAAGAATCCAAAGTGTAGACCATGTGATTACAACAAACGAAGTGAGGAAAGTAGCATTAGATCCGCATGACGATAAAAGATGTATTTTGTCTTGTGGAATCCACACGTTGCCTTGGGGACACTATCGTTTAGAAATTAGTAAAAATTGTAGGCAATGCAAATGAAAAAAAAAATGAACTTAAATAACTATAACTAAAATTAAAAAAAAACTTTAACTGTCTCAAATTATCACATACACAATAAATAACTAGCAAGGACAATCAATCTCTTTGGTTTCCGAAAGCAAACAATGGAGACTGTACACCGCACGGCAGATCATGAATTTCTACCTTCCATGTTATCTAAACTCAACGGTCTGTTGATCAATCAATTTTCGGAACGCTGCTCTTCTTGCTGGAACAGTGACGATTTCGGATTCGCGACGATCGACATGACGAGGAAACCCAACGACGGAAAATACAGAAACAAAATCAACGACTTTCTAAACGTTGCAACGTTGTAAGAAACGTTTCTCACAACGTTGCAACGTTTAGAAAGTCGTTGATTTTGTTTCTGTATTTTCCGTCGTTGGGTTTCCTCGTCATGTCGATCGTCGCGAATCCGAAATCGTCACTGTTCCAGCAAGAAGAGCAGCGTTCCGAAAATTGATTGATCAACAGACCGTTGAGTTTAGATAACATGGAAGGTAGAAATTCATGATCTGCCGTGCGGTGTACAGTCTCCATTGTTTGCTTTCGGAAACCAAAGAGATTGATTGTCCTTGCTAGTTATTTATTGTGTATGTGATAATTTGAGACAGTTAAAGTTTTTTTTTAATTTTAGTTATAGTTATTTAAGTTCATTTTTTTTTTCATTTGCATTGCCTACAATTTTTACTAATTTCTAAACGATAGTGTCCCCAAGGCAACGTGTGGATTCCACAAGACAAAATACATCTTTTATCGTCATGCGGATCTAATGCTACTTTCCTCACTTCGTTTGTTGTAATCACATGGTCTACACTTTGGATTCTTTGTTCTATACTTAGTATCGTCGATTGTGAGTAAAGGCAATCGATGTAATCGTGGAAGGTGAGTTTGTTCTCCACCGTATTCTTGCCCACACCTTTTGCTTTCTTCGTGACGCTACTCTCTGTTCTCATGGCATACATCTTCGAACGCAAACCCGCGAACTCGACAATAATATCACCGTTACATTCATCTTTCAGTTTACCTAGGACTTTTTTGTTACGAGATGGAATTCCAAATCTGTTGGGTTGAGGATATGCAGAAGTATCGAAATACTCGAGCATGGAAGGATTTTTTATGTCTTCATAGAGGTTAGGTGTTTGTATGCTGTAAATGAAGCTGTCGGTGTCCGTGTACAAAAGTGATATCTTATCATTGAAGAAGGGTTTCATCACGTCGTAATGAAATTCGAACATGTAAAGTTTCGACAAGTCGAGAACCGTTGCGCCAACATAAATTGGTTTTCTGAATTTCATCAATTTTATATCTAGATTGAAAAGTGCCAAATTCTCGTTGTAAATTTTTCTCGACTTGAATCTAGGATCGGCTATCCACTTCCGACATTTATTCTTATCGGAAATTAATTTCACGTCTACGTGCTTTCTAACATTCTCCATGGTCTTTCCGTACACCGCGTTGTTCATTAATTTAAAGAAGTCCTTGTCTAAATCGGAAGTGGCAGCTGTTCTATGTTGTGTGTTAGTTTCTATGTAAGGTCTTAACCACGTGGAATGTTTAAACTTTAGTATTCTTCTAACATTTACTATCTGAACACTCTTCCCAATCAAAAACCGAAGATTCTTGTAGTGGACGACATATCTCTGTTTAGGGTCCAATGTTAACAAAAGCTTGTCTTGAACCGAGTCGGGTGGACATTTGATTTCGGGAGTCGGAGGCAAATCCGAAAACGTGTCGTGCAGGTGGTCGGAGAATCGGAGATCTACCTCTGCGAAGAAACCACACTCGCTATCGTCGAAATGAATAATGTCTATCGAAGTGGGATCTAACCATTCGAATCCCCCGTAAGGAAGTTTCTGAACCATGGCATGTCCGTAGAGATTATTAACGTCGGCGTAGAAGATGTAATTCGATGCTCGATTTGAATCGTAATCTTCTTTCATGTGTACGTTATTAGCTTTTGCATGTCTCTGTACGCATTGCACCATTCCACCTCGTATCCCTCTTTCGATAAATAGCAACATGTCAACATCCGATATCAGTTCCAGCTTGACCTTTGTCTGGAATAACATTGCCGACCACGCTAATCCCGGTAGACTGTAGAAATACGCTGGATCTAATTTATAAATATTCGTTGCCGTTTTCCTGAACGCTTGAAAAACATCCGCGAGTATCGTCACGTCTAATTTTAAGTAGGCGTCGTGGTAGTCTCCGAGTGTCCTACATTCTAATTTCTCCCACATGAGTTGCGCGTGTTGGTATTCTTCGTCCGTGATTCCTTTCTCTCTGAGTCTGCTGTAAAATTCTCTTGGAGGTGGGAGAGCGTCGTCGTTAAATTTAGAACCATCACTAACGTATTCGTAAGGATAAACCCCTTTACGTCTAACGAGTTCTATGTCTACGTTGGGAAAACTAGCTCTAGTTATTTTAAATTGATCGTCGGTGAGTTTGTTCGCTAAAGCATCCAGACTTGCAGACAGAAATCTGTACGAATCCAGAAAGCGCATCTCGATTGTATTTTTCGTTCCCGGAATCGACACTTGCTTGCTGAGACTAATGTAGCGTTCTTCATTCTCGGCCAAGACACCTATGCGTTTCGGATCGTAGCCAAGATGTCTCACCAGGTGGTGAAAATCATATCCGCTTCCGTTGTGAAAGAATATGGGTATGAATTTAGGTTTCTGGATTTTAAGATTGCACGTGTTGCAAATTCCACCTATGTAGTTTCCGCTGAAATGATCGTGGTGGAATATTTTTTTGTTCTCATCAGTGAAACTTTGATCACATACCGGACACACCTCAGTGGAATTGTAATTTTGAAGTTCATTTTCAGTTAAAGGTGCCATCGGTTTTGATGTAAGCAGTACGCTACCAATTACCTCAACCTCCTCCACCATTTTTTCCAGGAAGTGTTCGATTACATTTGGTCCGCGATATATATATGCTTCATTTATTTTATCACGTCGCACAACAACATAGCCGAAACTATTAGGTTGATGAAGCTGGTACGGCGTTGTGGAGGAAATTTCAGGATCCGGTTCGCAGTAGGATAGTGGTTTCAGGAAAGACTCGAAATCTGCGACGATGATTGCGGGATGTTCCGACAATGCCTTGTGCATTTTGAATTCTTCGACTTCGTTCGTTTCGGGCATCAACATTCTAGTCGGTCTGTTGTCACCGCAATAAATTTTATGTTCGGCAAGTTTATCGATAGCAATTTGACGACTATGAAGATTTTGATGATCACGTCGGTCACGATCGTCGAACGTGGTTAGGCATCTCGGGCAAACTTCGATGTTGTTTGCATACTTGGTAGTTTGACTTCTGACCAAACGTGATAGAGAACGAATTAGCGTGTAATGATAGACATCCTCGTTGGAAATGAGAAGAAGATTTATTACACAAGCATCGTCATCGTCGATATCGCTTATCCTGACAGGATGCACGAGATATTTATCTGACGTGAAGGAATATACATTAATAGCGATGCGTTTTCCTGCACGATTTTCGAACTTTGTTATATCCGACAATGTCACCGGGTATTCAATGCCAGACATTACACTTTCAAACTCGGACTCGTATTGCTTGTAATGATAAACCTGTTCTGGATTATTTGACCAATAAATCGGATGAAGTTCTGCCAATATACACCAGAGAAAACACTTGTTATCGCTGTTCTGTATATTTAACACAGCCCTCTTGTGTTGAATGTTCGGTGGAAGAGGAACGTAGCTGGATGCACAAAGAGGTGAGAATTGGTTCACGTAAACAGTTAACATATGAGGACTTCCACATAGAGACCACCCCGACCCTTTAGCCTCGAAATCATCATGTTTCTTAACCAGCTCGTTGGAAACTTTATAATAGAAGTTGTCCAAATTTTCGACATCAGCAAAATAAAGAGTCTGGTTTTTTGTACGATGATAAAAAATACTCTTTGTGCCATCAACTTTCTCGTATTCAGAAAACAGAACACCGTATACTTTTATAGAGTTGTTTTCAAGTTTATCTTTCAAAATATTTAGTACAGATGTTTTTGTTTCATCCAAGAAACTTAGAATGTCACGGCCTGGTTCTGACTTAATTGAAAAATCCTGGAGTTGGTCGTTGAATGCAGATCTAATTGGTTTGCGTTCATTAGATAATTTAATTTGCTTGGAAGTGGAAGCTTCCGTTTTTGAATTATCGATTTTCCTTTTCGATGCTTGTCCGGTCGATGGTTTGCAAATTTTGAGGTGTTTACTTAAATGTGCAATGCTGATCATCTTTCCGCATCGAGCACAAGACTTAGAAGGTAACGAACGATTAATTCTCGAACCTGTTTCGCTACATCTTGTCCTGTGTACCGATAAATTGTTCCTTGAGATTAGCTTCCCACAAGTAACACATTCAGTTTTATCATTTTTACGATTGAAACTGGTGGTGGATGCCATTGCTTTCTCCAAAATCACAGAAATCAAAAAGTCTAGTATATAGCGATACAATTTTCAGGTATGTTATTTTATATAGAATTTCTTGAGGTGATTACAAAACTAAAAAAATCAATCTACTGTGAATATAATTTTCAGGTACGTTATTTTATATAGAATTTTCTCAGGGCGAATACAAAACTCAAAAATCCAAGACAGTTCAGTTTTAACGTGTTCATATTTGAAAAAAAAAAAATGCAAAATACGCCTTGGAGATTTCAACCAATCCACTTTACTAGATTGGCGAAACTCTAACTATTGTTATTTGGAACCTTTAACCTTTTTTGGTGACGTAGAGTACGCATAGAGAGGTTGGGTTTAGTGTGTCGGTCGAGTCTCGGTGTCCTCTGTCCTCCCATACCAAAATAAACATAGGTCGTCATGGAACAAAAAAAATATACCGAAAATTTTCTAAGTCCAGCGTTAAAAAAAAATCTTAAAATTGCAAATATCTCGAAAATAGTAAGAGTTATCGAAAAAATATATCAAAAAACACCCCCATCTAAAAAAAAAAAAACAATTATTATTTGTTTGTTTGCGTCACAATACGGAAATAATAAAAAGCGCGCGCGCATGTGTGGCACATCGTTCCCCCGAGAGGTGTTTACAAAGATCACAATATATATAAACATTGGCCCCCGGGACTTGGAAAAAATTTAAAATAAGGCGCATTCGCTCACCACTGTTGCCAGCTATAGGTGTCTCTCTCTTCATCTTACACCAATATTGGTATCTCTATCTTTTTTAGTTGCAGGTGGGTTGCCAACACACTCTAGTTAATAATACTACATATTATACACACACACGCACGCACATACTGTGTTGCCATTCATCCATCCATCCCTCTCTCTCTTTTACGGCAGTGTGTGTTTGTTGCCGGCTCTATTGCCCAGTGTATGTATGTTACGCCAGTATATAAATTAGTTAAGCTCTTGCCAAGTAAAAAAAAAAAAGCTGTAGGTAAATATTAGCAACATTGTCGGTTGTTTAACTTTTCCCCCTCTCTCTCTCTCTCTCTCTTTTTTGTAAAAAGCTACAGCAAAAATACCAGTAGGTTGGTAACACTGCTTTATGCACTGTAAGGCAAGCCTCAAGCAGTATTGCCAGCTCCTTGCTTTAGGTTAGATTAGACCAAAAAAAAAAAACCTTGGTGATTTTTTCGAGTAAAATATTGGCAACACTGCAAGCACACAAGTGCCAGCTCCTTGCTTTAGGTTAGATTAGACTAAAAAAAAAACCTTGGTGATTTTTTCAAGTGAGGAGTTAGCAACACTGCGAGCGCCACCGAGCGCCATTTTCGGGCGCAGAACCGGGCCACATACTCTACTCTGTAGGTTAGCTTCGCCTGTAAAATATCACATGGTGAAATATTCTTGAGGTGAGTTGGCAATATTAAACCGCAATTGATGTTGCCAGTGTTGCCAACTCCCATTTGTAGGTTAGCTTCGCCTGTAAAATATCACATGGTGAAATATTCTTGGGGTGAGCTGGCAACACTGCAAGAAAATAAGGCTCATGCCTTACGAGAGAAATCCATTAAGGCGAGCCTCACCGAGCCTCATTTTCGGTTTCTGAACCGGTGCACCTGTACTACACCAACAGTAAAACTTAGAAAAAATCTGTTTGCAGATTCATCACGTACGCCTATACATAAGAAAAAATATGAATAGAACCTATGTTCGGAAATCCAAAATAGCGACCGGAAGTGGGGTTATCTTGGAAACAGTAAGACTTAGAAAAAATCTGTTTGCGGATTCATCACGTACACCTATACGTAAGTAAAATATGAATAAAACCTATGCTCGGAAATCCAAAATAGCGACCGGAAGTGGTGTTATCTTGGAAACGGTAAGACTTAGGAAAAATCTGTTTGGGGATTCATCATGTACACCTATATGTAAGTAAAATATGAATAGAACCTATGCTCGGAAATCCAAAATAGCGACCGGAAGTGGTGTTATCTTGGAAACGGTAAGGCTTAGAAAAAATCTGTTTGCGGATTCATCACGTACACCTATATGTAAGTAAAATATGAATAGAACCTATGCTCGGAAATCCAAAATAGCAACCGGAAGTGGTGTTATCTTGGAAACAGTAAGACTTAGGAAAAATCTGTTTGTGGATTCATCATGTACATCGCTAAACGCTAAAACATCGACAAAAAAAAATTGTCAAAATATGTCAAAAACTAATATTCAATTGATAAAGAAAAAAAATACCTACAAAATACTATTTTGAAACAACAAGTAAGAAAAAAAGGATAGGTTAAGTTATATCACGTAAGATCGTGAAATACCTACCAAGTGTGAGTAGGAAAAAAAATAATACATTAAAAATTGTACTAAAAACATCGCTAAACGCTAAAACATTGACAAAAAAAATTGTCAAAATATGTCAAAAATTGATATTCAATTGATAAAAAAAAGCATACCTACAAAGTGTTACTTTGAAACAATCCAATTACACTACTTTTTAGTTTTATAATCATTGATGCAAGGCTACCAGACGTCCGATTCACCGATTTAGTCAGGACAGTGCGTTACTTTCAATCCCTGTCCCGACTTTTTCGAACTGCAATCGTGATGCGAAAATGTATTTTTATTATTGTTTTTTTTTTGTTAACTCACAATTAGACATGTTCATTATTGTATGAATAATTCTAAGTACGCAACATAGAATTATCATGACTTTTTAATGGCGTTCGCATTATTTGAATTATTTTGTAATATCTGTCTGTCTGTCTGTCTGTCTCTCTCTCTCTCTTGTTTACGTCAATGACAGAAATGCAAGCAATATTCTTATTTATTTTTAACCCAATTAAAGGAAAGTGTAAGCATTTAAAAGAAATAAGAAAGATCATCACTGTTGCTCTTCCTTAGAAATTGTTGTTCTTCGAAGAAAAATTAGAAGGATTTAGTCCAGCACCTTAACACAGTGTCCCACGAGTCTCTCTTGACTAACACTGTCAAATGTGAAGTGATTTTATGAATAAAATTTTCCACCTGATTACGTATAACGTTGCACAGATTTGGTAGTTCGCAAACGGTGTAATTATTTCGTGTTATCTTACGCAACAGCAAATACATTTCATAAGACTGTTCTGGACACAAGACTTGCATCAGTAAACAAGCATTTTGTCTGTTACAGTATCACAGGAAAAGAACATCGTCCTGTAATATTCAAGCCTCTAGATATTTTCCATTAGTAATGTCTAATCACAATAATAAGTTAGAAGAAATAACTCGCATTTTCACAACTACCAATATTCTCGTTTTTAATTACTTCGAAAATTATTTCTCGTAAAGGCGTAGTGTAGTGGTTCTTCTACCTGGTGTGAGGAGCTAAAGGCATGTGGGGTAGTGGTTACCGTTCAGGATTGTCAATCTGATGGTCGTAAGTTCAAACCCTTCCGCTGGCAGAAAATTTTCGTAAGTTTTAGACAAATCCCATTGTGTTCATTGTCCACGCCGTGTGAAACGGAATGATTCAGTTTGAAATTAACGAAGGGGGGAGGGGAAATATTGAATTACAAAATCTCCATTTCAACGAACCGAGAAAAATTGAATAATTCTTATAAATATTAAAAATTACGTTCATTTTTTTAGTGGTGTAATCGCAGGTAAAATCAAAGATCTTGCATGGAAGATTTTCATTTGCTCTGAACTCAGCCAAAAGGCATTTCGCACCGATCTAATATATTCTCCAATACATTTCAAAATGTTATGAATGTTTCATGTCGATAATTTGACCAATGCGTCCATTCTTGACGCTCAGACGATATTTTCTGCAACTACCTCTTCTCTCCAGTTCCTTCTCCTTCTTCTCTCCCCTCTTTCCGTTCTGCTTTTATCTCATATCGCCTTCCCTACTTTTCTCGCATCTTAACTCCATCCCACTCTTCTTCACTCCTCTTATCTCCTTTCCTGTCTTAGATTTCCGACTCCACTGCACTATTCTCTCTTTTTCGTTCTTCTCTTTTTCTTTCCTTTACTCTACTCTCCACTTCCCTCTTCTCTTCTCCTCCTATCCTCTCCTCTCGTTTTCCTCCTCTTTTCTCTTCTTTGTTCTTTTTTCCTCATCTCTCCTCGAATCTTTTTCCATTCTCCTCACTACATCTCCTCTCCTCGTCTATCCTATCTTTCTTCTCTCCTCTACTTTTCCTCTTCTCCTTTCGCTTTCTCTTTCTCCTCTCCTTTGTGACCTTTCGTTTCCTCTCACCTATTTTCCTTACTGTAGACTCATCAGCGATGAAATACTAGAAAACCTATTTTTTTCTCTCAGAAAGAATTTTGTCATTTGCGATATAATAGTGATATTTTTAATAATTTCATACAATAATACTTGTTTATATTTCTTTCGCGTGTTTTATAAATATCTATTGTGCATGTGGCAACCCTGAAATTGAGCCTAAATCTGCACGCAACCCACCAACGGCTTGTGTAAATTGGGTTGCCTAGTTTAAAATGTCGTTGTCCTAAAACTTTTGAGAGACACTGTACCAGATTAAAGCTTCTGGCCAATAGTAACACACCAGCACTGCAGACGTACGGTCTCCACTTTTCCCGACGAAATGGAATTCGCAGGTACGTACTGACGATCCATCCGTGCAGGTAATATTTCGTCTGCTTTGCATTCAGAGCCGTAACCAGATTTCTACCCTTTTTTATCTCGTGGATACTCATGTTTTATTAAATTGATCTCGCTTCCCTTCTCCCTCGTTACGTTTTCCCCTCCTTACCTCCCCTGAGCATAAACTTGTTTTCGAAAATTAGCGTCGGCTTTCATGAAAGATGGATTTTTCTAGCCAGCAGAAGAAAACGAAGTTTCTCATTATTCTTGCTCGCTACTTCCTCACTGCAGTTAGCGTTCTTCATCTTCCTAAAGCAATTAGTTGGAACCGATTTCAGTAATGAGATTCAACCTCGCGAAGCAAAGCAGTAACAGGATGGGAAATAAGGAAAAATGAAATTTGTTTGCACGTAAGCTGTGGATAATCTACTCCTTATTTTTTCTTTAAGTCTTTTGTAATTACATTCAATTCGACAAACAAAGGCTCGGCTTTTTCCTTCACGTTAAATACTGTTTTGTCCCCCCTCAACACGTCGTTAAGTTGGGAGGATGCTGAGGTAGAGGCGAGGCGAAACAACCGACGCTGCAGAAATTCGTTTGAGAAAAACACATGGAATCAAGTGCAAGGTCGCCCACTGAGGTGAAAGCACGAAGTTTCGGGACTTCCGGAGACGAATGAGTTCGCTTCGCTTTGTCTTGTCCCGTTCTACGTATTTCAGAATATTTTGGCAACACGAAAGCATTTCGTAAACTTTCCTTGCGTCCCTCCATATCTGAAAACAGATGACTGTACTCCCTTAACACAAAAGCATATCGCCCACCGAGACGCGGAGAAACCAACTTCTGTCGTCTGCTTTTATTGAAATCAAATGGTGTAACGCCTACTACAGCGAAACGAGCGGAACTGAAGCCCGGAATTTCCGGGGCAGAAGTCTACAGGTTTCGAGGGTGGAAATTTTCCGTTGGCCACGTCTCCAAATGCTCTCTCGTGTAATTCCGCGCCTCTTCGTTTAGCTCCGGCAAGCGTCATGTTCGGTTCCGCCTAGCCGAGCATGGAAAATGTTCAGCGCAGCGGCGAGGTACACTGGCGAACTTTAAAAAAAGGTCTCCCTCCTCTCAGTTAGATGGGAAGCAACAAACACAAAACCGATACTGAATTGGAAACACTCCAGCGTCAACGCCGAAACTCTATGCAAGATATGGAAGAGTTGCACAGTTCTCAGTCGTGAACACCACACAGAAGAGCAATGTTAACCATGAGTCATCAAGGAATTAGCACAGCGTTTCTTTCTGTGGTCATTCGGCCTCGGAAGAAATATTTGTTGTCCATTTTGAGCTTTCAAGAAATCAGGTTCTGAGCTGGCGATTTATTTCCTTCATGAATGAAAATAGGTTGTTCATTTTTTCGTTTCTTTTCTCTCTTTTGTCATTAGATCTAAAACAAATATAAAAAGAAAACGAGCATAGAAGGTAGTTTCTTTCGGCACGTGACAGGCATATGTGATAACTTTGCTATTTTTACGACCATATTACATCCCTCTTGTTTACTTTCAACGATAAGGACGAATGTTGGAGTGAGCAGAAAAAAATGAACGAACACAATAAGCTTTTAAATATTACCCACGCTTCGAAAATAGATTCCGGCCCCAGTGGCAGAGTTGTTACCACATCACGCTACGACGCCAGGCGTCCCGCATTCGAATCCTGGCCTGGGCATGGATTTGTGAGTGTCCATTCATCAATTTAATCATATCGTCACTAATCCCCATATTTGATTGAGTTTGATTGATTGAGTTTATGTTTGAAGTCCACTTTATGCACAGTAAGGCTAATCGAGGACTGGACCTACAGTTTAAAGTGGGCTCCGAACCACTATGTTCCTCCACCGGGTATCGAGCCCGGGAACCCTTGTTCACAAGGCGACCACTGCACCATCGGGGAGGCCTCCCCAATATTTGCAACTTAGCCAAAAGTGGCACAAGAAGCGAAGTAAAATAAAGCAAATCAATCAATCGAACATAGGGTCTCCGGTTTCATAGAGCAGTATGCAAAGCACTCGGTCATGAAGACCCTCAAAATTGAAATAATAAGTGGAACAAAAAACCTGATATATGAGTATTTTAAGGGGGTTCTAAAGCCATGCTAAAGCATAGACCCAAATTTCTAAGGGTAACCGTACAACTAATATAGATTCGGTAAGGAAGAAATTTTCCGATATAAAAGATTGTTTCATTCACTAGAACATGTGAACCTTATAATTCTGTTACGATTGAAGGGATTTAAGTAAATAACAGAAAATATAAGGTCTCCGTCATGTTCAAACTGCTGCGTACAGATGACGCTGAAGTGGTAGTTTTTGTTAATACCGGTGCATTTTCTTTCTTTTATGACTAGTATGGAAGATTTCGTGGTGAAACAAAGATCACATGTTCTTCCCGCAAGCATCTGAAATACTATGTGAAAAAATGAAAACATTTCGTACCTTCTGAGAGTAGTGCTTATCATTAAAACTTTTGAAGTGGCGTTTCGTCGCAATATACTCCGTGGTGCAGGTTTAGCATACACTGTTGCCAATATTTCATTCCGTGTTGTCTAACGATATGATCAATGCAAGTTCTTGAAAGAGTGAAAATCAAACCAAGCTACCAGAGGATATCGAATTCCGTACAGATACGAGAACAAGGGAACAAATATTCCACGGAGGATGTTAAAAAGCTGAACAAGCTTCAAGGTAAGTCTTAATATTTAATTGCTTGTTGCTTAATATTATCCATCAAAGGCAAAATGTTTGAAATATAGGCAAAATGTATAATTTATTTACATGTTGAAGAAATATCTTCTGATGTAATATCAGTGAGAATATCGCTTGACACTGCATGACTTTTTTAACTTCCAAACGAAGTTGATAATTCTTTGTAAATGTAAAATCAGAATAGAATGTTATATTTTACGTTAGGCATAATCCTAATAACTACCGTCTTGAGATCATTACTATAGCATATAATATACGTAGCTTAATATAGATTATATCTGATATCATTAAATCAATATTGCATAAAATGTTCTATTTTCATTCCTGTAAGTTAATTTCCAAACCTACGAAACTCGTGCTATTCACATGTACAACATCGGAATGTTTATTACAATTAAGTAGTTTGTTTAAATGTGTTTTACTTTACCATTGTACATGGTTCAAACGAGTACTTGCTGACCTATTTTCTAGAAGAGTTTTTATCTTTTTATTTTTGAAGCAGCTCGCAAATATTCATATGTATTAAGTTAGGTTTGATTCGAATAGATGTAATGTGAGATCCCTGAACGTTTGCAAGTTTCGGACACAGTTCTGTTATCTTCCTTTACAGAAAACCGGTTTTGTAAACTGTATGAAGCTCTTCTGTTTTCTTGTCCTTTTATAATTTAGGACGGCTCATACTGAGAGTGAATTTCGTCCAATAATTTGATGTTGTATATATTTAAAGTGTGAAAGTACACCCTAACAGTTATGAGACTAAAATCTTACCTTCTATCGAACACAAGTCTGTATGTTTACTGTGAATTTCAAAATGATATAGATAAATGATAAATGTTCCCATACTTGCAAGTACAAGGGCAATAATTTAATTGTGGATCACACAGAGCTTCATAGAAATCATAATTTGTCCTAATTATGCTACGTATATTTGGTTCAATATCAGATTGGATTTCAGGAGCCGTTTGTACGAAATAGTTTATTTCGAATACCAGTGAGTTTGAAGCTTGACTAGTTTTTCTCTCAGACCTATGACTGATAGATTTTGCATGGATGCTGTGGTGTTTGCTTATAACTCGCATAATTTTAAAAGCTCCACCACATCCTTCTCGTTATTCTAACAAGGAGTTTTTGCGTCATTGTGTTCTTGACGCTCGGCTCTGGACGTCGAGCAGAGTAAATTTGGCAACACTGTTTCCCCTAGCGGAGAACTTTGTAACTAAAGGGGGAAAGCTTCGGCTGTGGGCGAAGTTTTCTCCCGAGAGAACAGAACGTTGCAGCTGAGGCATAGGTAGAGTAAGGAGCTTCCTTCTCCTTCTTTGGTCACGGGCGACGGTGATCGGATCCGCATCGACATACGAATTTGACTGTGGCATTGGATTGATGTCTCGACATGGAATAACGGGGTATTATAATTCAATTTATTTCAGTTTATGTTAAAGTTAAGTGACCGGTCCTTTTTGTTTAGTAATGATTTGCAGGAATAGTCTTGGTACTAATTTACTATCCTTCGGACACATTTATTTACTTGTAGAGAAGAAACTACTTACCGTAATAAGTTCCTGTAGCATTGTCGAACATCGGGAAGGTGTTTTGTGTGATTTGGGAATGTTTCAGAGCTGAAATTCATGTTCTTCGTTGAAAATTAATTCTCCGACGGATATAGCGTTTGGCGCGTACATCTTCCGACACCATCACGTTCGTACACCTTCGTACACCATCACCTTCGTACACCGTCGTGACTATCATGACGCGTCGTGATTGTGTTTTGTTGTTGTGCAGTGTTTCGAACTCCCTGCGTTTGCGACGAGAGTTAGAACTGTGGATCGAGGGTTTGGAGAATGATGTGTGGTGGGTGTGTTGTAAAGTTTGTGGCGGGTGTGGACAAACCATTGGCGCGTGGATAGGTTAGTAGGGCCACGCAAAGGTTTCAATAGTTAAAAAGATAGCTCCACGAACCATTGGCGCTAGCCCCACGAACCATTGGCGCGTGGATAGGTTAGTAGGCCACGCAAAGGTTTCAATAGTGAAAAAGAAAGCCCCACGAACCATTGGCGCTAGCCCCACGAACCATTGGCGCTAGCCCCACGAACCATTGGCGCGTGGATAGGTTAGTAGGCCACGCAATGGTTTCAATAGTGAAAAAGAAAACCCCACGAACCATTGGCGCTAGCCCCACGAACCATTGGCGCTAGCCCCACGAACCATTGGCGCGTGGTTAGGTTAGTAGGCCACGCAATGGTTTCAATAGTGAAAAAGAAAACCCCACGAACCATTGGCGCTAGCCCCACGAACCATTGGCGCTAGCCCCACAAACCATTGGCGCTAGCCCCACGAACCATTGGCGCTAGCCCCACGAACCATTGGCGCTAGCCCCACGAACCATTGGCGCTAGCCCCACGAACCATTGGCGCGTGGTTAGGTTAGTAGGCCACGCAATGGTTTCAATAGTGAAAAAGAAAACCCCACGAACCATTGGCGCTAGCCCCACGAACCATTGGCGCTAGCCCCACGAACCATTGGCGCGTGGTTAGGTTAGTAGGCCACGCAATGGTTTCAATAGTGAAAAAGAAAACCCCACGAACCATTGGCGCTAGCCCCACGAACCATTGGCGCGTGGATAGGTTAGTAGGCCACGCAAAGGTTTCAATAGTGAAAAAGAAAGCCCCACGAACCATTGGCGCTAGCCCCACGAACCATTGGCGCTAGCCCCACGAACCATTGGCGCGTGGATAGGTTAGTAGGCCACGCAATGGTTTCAATAGTGAAAAAGAAAACCCCACGAACCATTGGCGCTAGCCCCACGAACCATTGGCGCGTGGTTAGGTTAGTAGGCCACGCAATGGTTTCAATAGTGAAAAAGAAAACCCCACGAACCATTGGCGCTAGCCCCACGAACCATTGGCGCTAGCCCCACGAACCATTGGCGCGTGGTTAGGTTAGTAGGCCACGCAATGGTTTCAATAGTGAAAAAGAAAACCCCACGAACCATTGGCGCTAGCCCCACGAACCATTGGCGCTAGCCCCACGAACCATTGGCGCGTGGATAGGTTAGTAGGCCACGCAATGGTTTCAATAGTGAAAAAGAAAACCCCACGAACCATTGGCGCTAGCCCCACGAACCATTGGCGCTAGCCCCACGAACCATTGGCGCGTGGTTAGGTTAGTAGGCCACGCAATGGTTTCAATAGTGAAAAAGAAAACCCCACGAACCATTGGCGCTAGCCCCACGAACCATTGGCGCTAGCCCCACGAACCATTGGCGCTAGCCCCACGAACCATTGGTGCGTGGATAGGTTAGTTGAGTTAGGTTGGGATACATAGTTAAAATTTGGTGTCAGAACGCGAAAAATAAAGTTAAAAAGAAATAGATCTGATTAAGTTTGTCGACGGGCATTTCTTGGGTTCCGAAGGTTGAAACACTGCATAACAATTGAAAATCGAGAAAAAACAAGGCCGATGCGTCATTCCTACGCGTTATTATTTACGAAGGTGTGCGCGCCATGTTGTGTGTGAGGCAAACGGAAAGGTAGGAGGAAGAAGTAGTCGTTAGGTGAAAAATTGCTCTTAGTTTCATCAAACCAACGTCAATACACGTTCAGGAATGTTCCGCGAAGCAGATACGTAAGTTTGAATGTCAAAAATTTGGCAAAAGAGAAGCCGGACGCGCAATTATGTAGGAAGGTGTACTCGCGATATTGTGTCTCAGGCAAGGGAAAACACCTACCAGAAAGACGTTCTGGTAATGTGAAAAATTGCAATTAATTTCATCAAAACAACGTTAATACACCTTCAGGAATGTTCCGCGAAGCAGATACGTAAGTATCAATGTCAAAAATTGACGAAACCGAAAAAATAGAGGTGTCCGAAGGATAGTAAATTTTTACCATAGTCTTTTTGGAATTATCCGTTTTGTAATTTAAAACTTAATGCATTTATTCCATGACTGACGTAACACAGTTAAAAACTCGCCACCTTGATTGTTGAGAAATTCGTCGATATAGGATTCCGATCACCGAAACCACAAATATGACTTTGTGTTCATTTTAACGGGTGTTCCTTGTTATAAATTTTAACGACATGTAGCAAAAAGGGCAGTATTTATTTTTGCCACGTGGGTTTTATTATATGGTACAGACAGTTGAATATATATATATATTTAGAGAGATTTTGTCAAATTGTTGGGGAGATGTTTCTATTTGTCCGGGTGCCAATTTTGTTACAATAAATGGACACTAAAATTGAAGTTTGACGTATGCAATGGTTATTATTTTTTATGTTCATTAGCGTTCCATCTTGCTTTGATATATATATATATATATATGTTGAGTGTTTCCGTTTTCGTGGCTAGACGACCACGAACACGGAAACCAACATTAAATCTCAACGATTAGATATGCTGGGAAATATATGGTATGGTGGGGATTGGTGCTCGAAGATCCACGTTAAATTTTGAGTCAGCGCAAGAGGGCCAATTATCTCTGTGGTCATCGTTTTGGACTAAATGGTGATTTTACCACGGTAGTAATAAATAGGGGAATAGAGCAAAGAGAGAAAAGGGTTGTGGGTTTTTTTTTTAACATTTATACAGATCTAGTTTTTTTGGGTAACCAACCGTTTTTGTGGCTCTATTTTTTTTTGGCCAGTGCTGATGTGAAGTGGTCGTGTGACTTACTGGTATAACAAAATCTATTTTACATTTTTGTTGAGCTTCCAAATTTATACCATTATACTAAAGGACGCGAACACGTCACAATGCCTATTATTAACATTCCATGAAGATAAAAGTTTTTTAAAGCTTTTTTGCTTCTTGGCTGGTCTACTATAAGAATTCAAATAAAAATATAGTAGGAACTGAATTTCCATTTCATAATGTATTTCTGTTATTTTACCTCCAACTTCTGCTCCTTGGAACAATGATGATGAATAATCATTTGATAAAATGGATGATTGGAACAAAGATAATGATTAAATACATACATGAAACCATGATTCGAACCTGGAGGAACCTCACTCCATATAGCGTTGCAATCATCACTCTACTATGAAAATATTTCTAACAATTATTTTGCCAATTTTTGTTTTAGGCTCATCATATTTAACATTCATTATAAAGTTAGATCATTGAAGTGAGATCATATCGTGAACCAAACTGCTCTTTAATAACAGGACGATATCGTTAAGTATTATAGTGCCAATTGGATCCATTATTTTCAAATCCATTTACTCAACATCTGTAAGTTCCATTATTAACTCAACTTGTCTAAGGTTGTAACAATGTAATATCAATATTTTTTAAACATGTTTTGTAAGTTCATAGTCTCATATACGATCTTAAAACTATTTTTATTTGTTCCTTTTGCAGATGAGCATTTGGGAAACTAATCGAAGTGTCTTGTACCAATAGTAAAGAGCACTATTGAAATTTGTACAAAAGGACAATAGATTTGACCGACAATGGCAGTTGCGTACCATGGCAGTTGGTGTATAAGCTTCTACGGAATATATTGTAAATCAACAAAGTGGACTGTTTGAACTTTACATGGAAGAGTACATACATTTTTGCTTGCTAGCGTAGACACTTGATTGAATGCTGATGATTTACTAGAAATCAAGAGTCCAAAATATGCTCAAGAAATTATGTTTCAAGCATTAATAATATCTGATAGCAAGTGGTCATCAATTGTAAGTTGTATATTAGGGGAAACAGGAGAAAAAAACAGTGCCAGGGGTGTGACTTACTTGTCTTGTCTCTCAAGCATTGGTACGCATTCATTGATATTCTTGCAAGTTGAAATTTTTAGAGGTATTTTCAAAAATCCTAAGGAAATAAATTTCTTCCTGAATACGATGATGATTTGCAAAAAGCATATCTCTCAGACAGTGCCGACAATTAGGGGGAGGGGCAGATGGCCCCCACTTTTACCCCAATACTATACAAAACCTCATCTACCAATGGAAATTAAAGTGTCCTTGCTCTCTCCCAGTTTTGGAACCCAATCGCCAACACTGCTCTCAGAGAACGCAATAATGTTTTGCAGGGTACGATAAAGAAAAAAAAATATGCATTGAAACAACAACGCAAATATGATTTTATATATCCCGAAAATCTAGTTTTAGTAGTTCCTGTAAACAATTATTTTATAAGCTATTGAACTTGTATTCTAATGGTATTTATTACTGTATTGTATCTTCCCTCGAAATACGTTTTTTAAATCTTCTTTATACACAGAAAGGCTAATTGGGACTGGACCTACAGTTTAAAGTGGGATCCAAACCACTATATACAGTCACCGGCAATAAAAATGGGACACCTATGTTCTGAAATACCTGCATCCCTGCAATGCGTTATGTGTGTTGCCTAACTCAACGGCAGTGACAGAACTTGCCATTGAAAATTTGCTATTACAATTCACCCATCGCCGTAGATTTAGACGACACACAAGACGCATTGCAGAGAAGGGAGACTTTCAGGATCTAGTTGTCCCATTTTTATTTGACGATCACTGTACACTCACCGTCTATCGAACCTGGGACTCCTGTATTACAAGGCGATTACGTTACCACTTTGCCAAAGGGGAGGCTCAACTTCCCTTGCAATTCATACTAATATGTTGCTGAACTCGATGATATATCATAAGTGTTTGAATAGTTACTCTTTAAAAGTAACTCCGAGTTAATCACTTGAGAAAGTAATTAGCATAGAATTACTATTATTACTGTTCTTTAGAAAGTACTTGACATAGTTATTATTCCAGTTACTTTACTCTAGAATTGTTTCATCTCGTAAGACGTTGTTCGGATCATGAGTTGCAAGCGCGATGTCCTTTTCACCACCGATGACCACTAAATGCTAAGCATTAAGTTTCATGAAATTATAACTTATTTCTTACATTTCATGTACAAACATTGAGGCAATAAAATTCACAGTAAACTTCTGTTACAAAGCAATGACGATTAACATTTCATTTCATTTTGTTCAGCAAACCAAATATTTTTGTAGAATTTTTGTTGAACTATAAAATTACTGTGTCCATGAGGATTGTTGGAGATTATGTATGTAGTCTTATATGGTAAGTGTTCTAATACAAATAAACTTGGGATACATCCTGGCTCTTGACGAAAAAAATACAAAATTGTCCTCATGGTCTCGAGAGTTTAATAATCATCAATTGATTGATTGATTGATTTGCTTTATTTTACTTCGCTTTTTGTGTCACTTTTGGCTAGTTTACGATGATGGAGATGAGTGGATATGATGAAATTGATGAATGGACACTCACGAACATCCATGCCCAGGCCAGGATTCGAACCCGGGACCCCTGGCATCGTACCGCGATGTGCTAACCACTCCGCCACGGGGGCGGAGAACATTTGGTTTAAGTTAATATTTCTTTCCATGCAGTAAAGTAATTGTACAACTTACTAGTTAGGTGGAAAAATAACTGAGTTACAATTACTAATTTCATAACGTAAGTAGTTTACAGTTACTGTTACTTGAAAATGTTACTGATACTTCCAAAGATTCTACATCAGCTGCAGAACTGAAAACCAGAATAGACCAAATCCGTAAAGAACTATGAAACAGGACATTGTGTGGTGACATTACATGCAAATAAATTAGATGCGCTACAAAACTGTATTTAATATTGAACTATTATAAAAATAACAAATATGTCTTCTATTGTGTATCCATGATTCTTCTGACATTTTTCTTTCAAAATCGCGATATTAAAACTCAGTAAAAATAAGGGTGCAGAATTACATGTTTATTCACTGGAAGGATAAAAGATTGAGAATCGTTAGAGAGCGCTAATATTTATAAATATTTACAAGACGTTCACTGAAATTCTGCAAATTTATGAAGAAAATCTGCTAACGTCACCGATAAAAGATATAAATATGTTCAAGTACTGTCATATAAAGTGAATTCTACAGTCAATGCAGCATTCGCTTCAAACGTAATTGAAAAATGTTTTCAATTATTTCAATTACTCTTCTTACTTTATGCATTTCGTGCTTGAATTAACTACAGCTATCTTTGTATGTTTTCTCTTCTGCTTTCGAAATATTAAAAGAAATACATAATACAATACAAGGGATTTGATATTACTATTACGACTATTACTACCTTCCATTGCTGATAAATTGTTGTATTTTTTTCAATAAGAACATACAACTAAAATCTCATGATAAACAATTACGTTGCTCCACATCTACTTAGATTTTCAAAAAAATCTGCTAACCAACGTGACGTCATATCCCATCAAGGAGTATCCTAATCGACCAACCTGTATGCATCTACCTTGATTACGCGGAGATCTGGCAACATGGCCCTCGGTTGCCATGGCAAACGGTGCTGCCATCTGTTATCGAAAAATTACCACAAAATTGCCTTTAGTACGGCCTTAAGGGTTTAGGCAGATTAACAATTCACGTCAACCGACAACAATTTCATCTGTATTGTGTGATATATGGTTCTGCCCTAATATAATTGAACGTGCTCTTGCGATAATAGTTACACATTTCCCTCTTGCAACACACAACCTCGACTCGGCACGATATGTGCATTTCCTTGCCCCTTTTCTGTATTTTTTTCTATTTAGGATATATTACGTTGCCTTTTTGCCTCTTGGTTAATCCGTAGCGATGAGAATGATTGACCAATTGATAACATGGATGTGATGGGGCAAACATACCTTAATCATAGTTCGAACTTAAGACTCTGTCTTCAAAGCACGTTACAATCTGCCACGTGTGTCTTTTCATCTCCAGTCACCATTAATTTCAAGAGGTAGAAAACGACGTTACTCAAATAAATTGTATAAATAATTTCCATGACCATAAACATTTGTTGCACTTGTTGAGAGAAATCCATACCCTCGTAGTGTTATAAGTAAACGTCGACCTAGTTGATGTCCCAGGAACCCTTCCTTGCACGAAAATCACACTGTGTCCACAGGACTTACGACTGAACGCTTACTAAAGTAATAGAAATGTGCATCCCCATTTCCATTAATCGTTCACTCTTCGTATATTTTGAGGTCAGCTAATTCGAACATACGACCCTAAGACAGCTACACACTGCCAAAAAAACTGCAGTGTCAACAAAGTAATTACTGTACTTTATATATATTTTATTTTTGGTAATGGAATATTTTTCCCTTCAGATTCTTATTTATGTTTGATTTGGTTTATTTTACTTTGCTTTTCTGCCACTTTTGGCTAAACGCGACCATGAGGATGAGCGACGAAATGATGAAATTGATGAAGGGACAGTCACAATGAACACCGAACGAACACAATGCCAAGGCGGTGTTTAAGCAAGCTGTGTTAACCACTCTACCACGGAGGCCGGAATCCTTTTTAGTTAGGAGAAATCGTTCCTTGACAGCGAACTAAGAACAGTTAATATGCGTCACGTCAGAGTTATAATATTTTAAATTTATAACAATCAATTGGGATTTACTCTTAACCATTTTTTGCCTACATAAAAACTTCCACACAGTTAAGATCGTTTACACTAAGGACAACAGCGTTAAAGTCTATGCTTTAAGGAATGATTAAGCACACTATGATGACGGAAAATAATAATTCACATGACTATATTGATGCATTAAATCGGTGAAACATTAATTTTCGTTCAGGAAGAAATATTGAAAAACGCAGGGACACAATGACCAATTGACTGATTTATTTTACTTCGCTTTTCTTCCACTTTTGAGTAATCACATAGATAAGGATGAAAGGTGTGTTAAGACGAAATTTGTGAAAGACAATCACAAACGTAGGACACAGCCCAAACTTCACAGACCATTATACTGGCCTTGTGTCTAGACGCCAGATCCTCGTTAGTCTGCAAAATATACTCCATTGTCACAATGACGTAAGCATTCGTAGAATAAATTTGTATATCATTCTCCCCCCTCCCCCCAAGAAACGTGAGCTAAAGTAGTGCGCATTCTGTGATATGTTCATTAATTCTCAGGAACTACTCGCGGCCTTCAACTAGTTTATCCTGCAAAAACTGCGGGTTAGGATGTTAACAGATACTTGGGACATACGCAGAATGCAGAACATTTCTATTTTCTCATTTCTACTACAACCCTGGCGAAAAAAAGGCGGCTGGATCGTGGTGCTGATCGTATCACCTCCAAAATGGCCGAGCTCGAGAATATGCGGTGCCCTACTACCACATTCCCTAAATGTGCCTTCATGGCACGTTGTATACGCACGAGGAACTTTACCTAACCTTTACTACTACTAACTACTCATGCCAGGAATTTTAGTATTTTTTATACTTTTTATTTTCCCATCGGCGTGCTCGCGCGCACGCACACACACACACACATACACAGAGGAGGGGGGGGGGGTAGGAACACAAAAATCTTCCACAAACTGCCAAGATCATGCCTGACAAGACTCCAATAGAAAGCTTTCTGGAAACAAGTTTACGTGCGCATAGGGTAGTGATGGCCTTGTTTGCAACTGCCATCCCCCACTTTCTTATCTAATACAGGAGTAATGAAGTGTTTCCAACTACCTTCCAATCTAACTAAGAGGAGGGAGACCTTTTTTTAAAGTTCTCCAGTGTACATGGGAGGACTATGGCACATGGGATTTTACACTCAGAGGTTCGGGTTGGCGCGTTTCCGGCGTGACAGTGGGCGTTAAGCTTAACTCTACCATGCTATTATATACAACACAGTTTCCCCCAAAAATGGGGGGCTCTATGGTCAAATACACTTTTCTTTGTCTAATGCTGTTTAATATTCAAGAGTTTTTTTTAATGTATTGTAGGCTTACATGTTGACATTTAAATATAGTGTTGCACAGTATTTTTGTGAATTGAAAGAAAACAACAACTTCAAGATGAACTTAGATTATGAACATGTGCGTTGCATGAAAGCCATGCAAAATTGACACTAATTTATTAAATTTTACTACTTCCCTTAGTAATGTGTCCATAATATGGTGTTATAGTGATATGTGATCACCAACCTTGCAAAGAGAAACATAGAATTTACATGTCTTAATATTCCCGGGAGAGAGAAAGGGGAGCGTTCCCACAGCCCATAAGAAAAACACGATTTTCCCAAGTTATTGGGAATTTTCTTCTTGAAAACGTGGAGCTCATCATTAACAACAATTACAAATTTGACCACGAAGTAAGTGCCACATTTGTAGGATGAAATAGCAACGCTCGCTCTCTCGGGAGTTCTATGGTTAATTCATTCACTTTAGTGTTACATTTTAGAGTTTTTTCTTTCGCTCGAAAATACTCGATTGAATCTCCCACGCTCGAGGATAATTCGCTCGAATATATAGAATATCAAATATCTTTTTAATGGGACAATAATCGTACAAATATATGCGTAAAAATCCGTCCTGGTAGTTTCAGCCCATAATCATCTATTCATTTTCATACATTGCTATGTGTTGTAGAGATGGACTAAATTACATTTTAACATGAAAATGATGACTATGTTCACTTCAGTTTCAATTTCACTGCGTCTTTCACTTCACGATCCATATTGGAAGGGCCAACACTACAGAAAAATTACGGTTACACGTGAACTACTGGGTTTCGAGCGTATACTGATCGTTTTGCCTGTTCGAGCGAAATTCGCTCGTGACGTCATGGTGATCGAAGAGCTGTCAGTTCTTAACGCTATCTAGCGTCGTTCGTGCGAACTATTTGCCGGTCGAGCAAAAAACGCTCATTGCAGCACTCTAATGAGTACTCCATGCTCTAAAGGTATTTTTTCATTCTACTACTAAATATACTGTATATCACAAGAAGGTTGTATAATCATAAAAGTAGTTATTGATTATTGGTACTCTATTGAATGTATTTTTCGTTCTACAAATATATTTAAATGACGGTTGAAGAATCATAAAATAGCCTTTGATTATGAGTACTCCATGCTCTGATTGTATTTTTCGTTCTATTAAATATTTCTAACGAACGGTTGAAGAATCATAAGAAAAGCAGCACTACGTAGTAACATTTCTCAAGTTAATGGGTGCAAATTTGATCCAAATTCTGAAACTATCTCGCTTACTTGGAGCTCAGGAAATTCTCGCTTCAGAAACTCCAAAGCTTCCTTCTTCTCGTCGTTGACTTGAGCTTCTATAAGGAGTTCCCTTAGAGTCGGGAGGTGTTCCGGGATGAACTCGAAGCACCACCCGTCTAACCGATTCAGATACGCGACATTGAGACGCCGGAGACACTTGCAGTGCTGGATAATCTTCGCGACGCCTTCATCGGTCAATCTCTTGCAGCTCTGCACGCTGAGGTGTTCAAGAGCGGAACAAGTTTCTGCAATGGCTTCGAGGCCCTTGTCGCTCAAGTGGCAGCAGGTGAGAAGGGTTAGCTGCTTCAGACGCCTCATGTCTTGGATCCGGAAGAGTTTCTCAAACGCGTCAGAGCTTAGGAAGTACGCGTTGCTGATCTTCAGCGTCCTGAGGTTTGTAATAAGCGCGATAAGCGGTAGAAAATCCTCCGAAAGCAAGGTCGCGTTTTCGATGCTGAGCGTGTGCAATTTTTTGCATTTGAAGATGCATTCGAAGGTTTTGTCTCCAAGTCCCTCGGCGTCGAACTTCAGCGACAGCAAATTGTCCTTCAAGATGCTAAATATGAGAACGCAGTCGTCGTCCGTCAACACCGGCCGACCTTCCAAAGTGCATCTTGGGACAAGCCTCAGGTCCTGGAGGTGCCTGGAGTTGATGACGGCGGAACTGAGTTCCTGAGAACGGATGAGCTGATTGGAGCCAAGGTTCAGGTACTTTAGACGAGGAAGGGTTGCCAATCTTTGGTAGAATATGCTCGATAATATTTGCGTCCCTTTCAAGTTGATGCATTCCAAGTTGGGAAAATTGTACAGCACGTTCAACATAACGGCCTCCGGAATTTCTTTCGGGTACCCGTCGTTGACCCTGTCGAGTGCAGTACAGAACTTGACAGTAAGGGACTTAAGAGATGTCAAGCAACGGCAAGCCTGTCGTAGAATCACGATGGAGAACGGCACGCAGGCAAGATTCAGTTCTACCAGCTGAGGACACTCCCGGAGTCTCCTGCGGATGAAGTTGATGGGCGCCTTGTTGCCGCTGAACCGAAGTTTTTTCCACAGAGAAGGGTCTTTGGATAACGTGTACCACTTCCTGCAAACCGCTGCCTGCAAACACAGCTCTTTCTCTGTTAAGTTGGAGAAGATGTTGAGCATCACCGCTCGCGGGAGTCTGCTGAAGAGGGAGCTGTCTTTCTTCCCGTAGGACCAGTCCTTGGGCCTCACCCAGAACAAGACGCGGGACGAGATGTTACCTTCCGTCGCAATACCAAAATTACGGGACGAATTGAAATTTAAACTGTAACATCCCGAAAAGCTGCTGGAAGTCACCTGACTAGTTTTGCTTTCGCTGATTCTGGGTCTATCCGCGAGGCAGGGCCATGTCCTTTGCTTTATCATCTTGACGTTCTGAAAGCAGACAGACAGTGATTATGTTGCAACTGTAAGCATTGCTACCAACTTTTAAAATGCTTGTAGATTGCGTTGCATCTTTCATAGTTGAAACCCCTCCGAACTTTTCACATCTATCAACTTCATCTTTTTCGCTTATTTGTTCGTAAAAGCCACACTAATATTCCAAAAAAATATAGCTCTTCAGAATAGCCATATTCAATTCTCATTTCGTACACAGCATCATTTAACTACCAAGTTAGAATAACAAAGGGCCTCACTTCTTAATATTTAGTATTTATTTTTATAGCATATTATTAAAATAGGAGCCATTGTGGTTCAGTCTATAGGGCGTCGACTTCCGGCTGGAGACTCGGGTTCGATTCCCAGGTGCGTATATCTCCAGCACTGCATGGAGTGGCTCTGGGGTTCACCCAGTGCATACCTGGAGGCAACCCTGGGAAGGTAAAACCTATAGAACCGTGGTGTTGACCACATAACATCTAAAAATGGCCGACATTTTGAATATGTGGGTCCCTACATCTACATGCCTCCACGTGTCTTCACGGCATATTTCAATGTACAGGGGGTAGCTTTACCTTTTACTTTTATGATTATACTATATTGTTGTAATGTAGCCATGTAATATGGCGGACGAAAAATTTATTTTTCTCTTTGATGTGGGCGTTCCTAATTCTACTGATATTTTCAAATCTCTCTTTAGACTTAATTTAATGACATTAATACACACAACTTACAGTAATTTAGTGCATCGTTTAGCTTAAAATTCCGCAATAAAAACTTTGAAACATATTAACGGGTTCTGGTGGAACTGGAGAGGAGAGAAGCAAGTCACCAATGTTTTGACAACCCCAACCTTGATCTGAAATGTTCATAGCTACTCGGATGTGACATTTAGCTGCATTTTAGGCACATTTGGCTCCTATGTGGCAACACTGGCTTTCTTCACGGAACAAAAGAGGAAAACATACGAGACCTGCTTCTGCTAAAAGTACTTGAGGGGAAATATCGAAGGCGTGAAGTACGAGAATCCTCCTCCGCGCCTAAGTTGCGGCTGCACTTACTCAGGGGATGATTTAGCTGAGACACATTGGTAAGCGACGAAAGCTCTTCCGTGGCGCTTGGAATGACATACAGCTGCCGATATATTCCAGTTTCAGCCACTTGCCGTGTCTCCGGGCGACGCGAAATAACGCCAATGTTTCACCAACGATAGATGGACTGCTGAGAGAGGCTCTGATTTATGTTAATACGCAGGGAAGGAGAGATGGGGACCATTCTTGGAGAAATTTCAAGAAGCAGTATTTCTTCCTTTCAGAGTGAAAAGATATTACTCACTTTTGGAATTGTTGAAGTTGGGTCTTCCATCTTCTGGAATGAAGGCTAAGTTTTCGTCTCCAGTATTGTTACACTTTGCACTTCACACTATTTCAAAGTAGTTATAGTACAGTGGCGAACACTTAATGTACCCAGGTGCAGCGCGCGCTATCCCTGTCTACGAGGTGGGTGGCTAGTGCCGTTAGAACATTTTGAGCAACATACACGGCAGACAAAGTAATGAAGATGCTTCATCTGATGAAAGAGAAAGAAGAGCTACATTCTCTAAATTAATAAATGATATGCAAACCTCCGTGGCGGAGTGGTTAGAACAGCGCGCTATGACGTTAGGAGTCTCTGGTTTGAATTCCGACCAGGGCACGGGTGTTATATTTGAGCAATCCCTTCACCGATTTCATCATGTCACTCATCCTCAATTTCGCGATTAGCCTAAAGTGGCAGAAAAGCGAAATAAAATAAACCAAACCAATCAATCACTTCCTAAATGAGAAACTGCTTGCGATACACTATTTCTGACTACATCAGTGTATCAAGTGAGAGACAAGCGCTTTAACAATGGTTGTGACTGTATAGAGAAGTGACTTATGGTGTAAGTCTGACCAAAATAAATTTAGTACAAATATACGAGTCGGGGGCGATGCATACATGGAATATGTGTATGGTGGAAAAAAAGTTCTTCCCCATAAGACTTAATGTCAGTAAATGATGCAGGATGGTAGGCAACACACATTGCACCTTTAGGTGATCGGGTGATTCTGTCTGTCTCAAGAGCAACTCGTCTTTCATGCAAAAGCCAACAGCCCCAGGAAATGTAGGAAAGTCACGTGACTTGTCAGGTGGAATGTTGTTCGTCAGAAAATCGCCTCTTCTCAAGCCAAGTCGCAGAACCGAGAAGAGATACACTTCATATGTCAGAAAATGATTCGCCTAAATACGTAGAACGAAACGATAAAATAACTCTCCTTAATTACAAAGGATATTATACTATATGTGCCACGGTAGCTCAGTCGTTAGGGCGGGTGTTTGATGCCATGCGAGAGATCTGGGTTCGATCCCGACGAGGGAGAATCGGGAATTTGTTCACCTGCTCAAGAGGTTCCGGCGCTCACCAACCGTTGTATAAAATGAGTAACTTTGTAACGCATTCTTGAAATGTAGTTTTTTTAAAAAAATTTGAACTGACATTCATAATATTCATTAACGATCTCAATGTTGACTAGAGAATAATTAGTCGTTCTGCTACTTTCAATTCTTCATTAGCATAGTCACCGTAACTCTCTCTCTTAGCCTTCCCGATGGCTCAGTAGTATCGGCGTCGCCTTGTAATCAAGGAGTCCCGGGTTCGATACCCGGTGGAGGCACATCGTGGTTTGGGTCTAACTTTAAACTGTAGATGCAGTCGCGATTAGCCTTACTGTGCATAAAGTGGTCTTAAAACACCAAATAAAACTAAAAATAGAAATCCCCGTAACTCTCTACAAAGCCAGAGAATCCAGGTTCGAAACCTGTCGATGCATTCGTATCATGTTCATCGTCGCGATTACCGCAAAAGGTAAAAATGCGACGCAAAATAACCCAAACAGAAGCTTGAAATCAGCACATAAGGGGGACGAAGTTTGAGCTTATTATCTGAAAGTCACGGAGAGGTGTTACCCTGTTCTGCGGATTTTGATATCTTATTGCGTTCTTATTAAGCTCGCACAATTGGAAATTTTTCGCGCACATAATCGCACATGTATAGCACATATGGCACGCAAAGTCTCGACTCATTCGGCGATTGTCACGAAGGGGGGTATCGAAGCTCTTTTCTTCCCCTCAATGGGAATATATCTTTCTTGCACAGAAGCGACTGTCCTGAGGTAACTTCAAGGCCACGACGAGAAAGTGTTCTACGGAACCAAAACATACGTCTAGTTTGATATGAAAGCTGCGTTCCTCCTCATTGATAACAGGAACACGTGACATCGTCTGCTAGTTTGGTAGATCAGACGCCTCCTTGCTACCCTGCAGTTCAGTGACCTTCGCCCGTAGTTAGCAAGAGTGAATGACTCACCAGATACCTGTTGCTTCTGAGCCTATACAAGAATAGTTATTTCGTTAGTACCTGTAAGTATTGTTTCATCTGCAGTTATATCAGTTAACGTTCGAATAGTTTCCTAATGGTTATGTTATTTATAAATTGGTTCTCGAGAGTGAGCCTTCTATCTATTTGCACGGAGGGATTTTTATACAGCCTGTATATATATTTTTTTCCTGAAACAAGAAGAAATTCGAATACACAAAAAGAGTCGTATAAAATTGGTTAACAAAAATAAACAAGAAAAATAAAACGATAATGTAAATGTTGAAGTACATTATGATAAGAATCGAGTGAATAACATTTTGTCACGGGGCCTCCTGGATGGCGTAGTGATAACGTCGTAGCCTTGTAATCGAGGATCCCGGGTTCGATACATGATGGAGGCACGTAGTGGTTCTTATCCTACTTTAAACTGAAGGTCCAGTACAGATTATCTTATTTGTGCACAAAACAAAATGTAAAAAAAAGAAATTGTCACAGTGCAAGAAAATTTCATGTTCAACCATATGAAACAGAAAATAATAATTTATTCCAGGTTGAAGTTCATATCTGTAGCATCTAACCAACACTAATGTGAATCGCTATATATTTTCTCAGATCCATTTTAATTATACATGTATGATAAAATAACAGAAGTAGAGGAAAGAGAAAGCCACGCGAAACACGGATGCATTCTCCAGAATTTCAAATCTCGTAAAATAAGGTTCTGGGATGGAGTCCCGGGCAGGCATGACTTTCTTATTCTTGCCCTTTTATCTGGTTTATTTGATCATAAATCGTTGTTATGATTTACCTACAGAGGAAAAATAATGATAATAATAGCCAATAACAAACAGAACAATTCGATTAGGGAGGTGTCAAGAAGAAACGAGACTTGCCAGTGTCTCGGTCTCTCGGTTCCTCGAATTGAAAATTATCTCCCGTTCTCGGTCTCGACTAGTTAAATATAGAAATCGAAAATATGTGTTAAGATACATATATTTCATATATTCAGATTTTGTAGGAGATTTCGTGAGAGATGAAATAAGTACTCTTCCATCATGTTTACTTTTATAATTTTTGTTACGTAACATCACTTTTCTTTCCCGTTGGCTGATGGCAACGATAAGGACGAGCCTCCTTAATTATGATTGTGTCAGGTAATTTCGTAATAACTGGCAAAATCCCATATTCATTATCATTTGTTTCATAATTTATCCTATTGTTGTGATTAACCTAAAGTCAAGGAATTAGTTGAAAGGAAAAAATGGACGAGTGATTGTCTCTAATCTTACTTCGTGGTAAATAAAATGACGTGATATAATGATATGAATATGTATTAATAATAATATGCCTAGTCATTCCAAACATTTGTTCCCAATTGATCACACAAAGTATGTTATAATATCCACTAGTATCAGACCTCCGTGGAGGAGTGGTTAGCACAGCGCGTTACTACGGCTTGGGCCCCTGGTTCGAATCTCAGCTTAGTCATGGGTTTTCTTGGTGAGTGTCCCATCATCAATTTTATCATATCATCACTCAGCACTCATGTTCATCGTCACGATTTGCCAAAAGTGAAAGAATAGCCACACTAAATAACAAACATCTAAAACATCCAATCAAATCGAACATCCCCACCGATTTAGTTCTATACCGTACCAAAATCCCATCTTATTACTGCACCTTACTTCATTTAACAGCATCTAAATTGTTTTCCGATTCGAAAACAATTAGAATGTTGTTTGGTGCAGTTGATTGATTGATTGATTTGGTGTTTTAAGTCCACTTTATGCACAGAAAGGCTAATTGAGACTGGACCTACAGTTTAACCACTATGTGCCTCCACCGGGTATCGAACCCGGGACCGATTGATTACAAGGCGACGACGTGGTGCAGTCGATTGTGTATTGTTTCGTTGTTTGGATGTTGTAATTAATATTGCATTAATTAGTATTAGACCAATCGTGACAGAGGGAAGCGAGATCACAAAGGAAGCGAAAAGACAAGGGAGACACCGCGGCTCTCTTTAAAGGTAGCATCCGTAAATGCGACTGAAGTGACTGCAGAATATTAAGGATAAAAGATGTCTCGCTTTTTCCTTTTATTTATGTTTCATTTATGTTACTTCGCTTTTCTTTACCACTTGAGGTAATTGTGTCGGTGAGGAGGAATTATAAACTCGTGAAATGAACGATGGGACAAAAATTATATGCCTTTCCCACGGTTCGAATCTGTGAGCACACAATATTGTCTTATCTTAAATTTTACGGCGAAATATGATAAAAATTTACGGCAAAATATGGTAAAAATTTACGGCCAAATATGGTTTGTCTCAATTTTCGCTCGTCTCTTTTTCAAGGCGTTCTATTGTCTCTCCGATGGCGTAATGGTAACGTCTTCGCCATGTAATCAAAGGCTTCCGAGTTCAATACCAGATAGAGGAACATATGATTCGGATCCCACTTTAATCTGTAGGTCCAGTGCATAAACCGGACTTAAACAACTCATTTTTAATTAGCGTGTGGTCTGTGGTGAGAACTCGATGTAAACCATGATTTCAGTGAACCTCCTTGACATCGACTCTAATATCAGTCAGTATATTTCCTTATGAGTGGCTGTTGTTAAGAAACCAAGTTCCTGACATTTTCTTCTGGAGGCCTCGTAGCACCCAGCTGTTTGTTGTGGCTGGGACATGAGTCATGCGACTCATGCTATCAATACTCAATCCTTGCCTAGAACCCAGATCCACCAGACAAACTTAAGCGAATATTTTGTTATTTGGGTTGCATACACAACAGGCTTTAAGACGTTACGAGATTCTAGGTCTCGTGGGCCCAAGCAATTCTTTCTCTGACTGTACAAACAAAATTAGTGGACTTTTAAGTGAACGGGTAAGACTAGAGTGGTGGGGGTAACACGTGCATTGCTGGAAGTGGCAGGTGACGTGAAATTTGAGTACAAATGTCCAGAGTGCAAGGAGGTGATTTACTATTTACCATGTTACAAACCTTCCACTCACGCTTTATCCAGATTTAAGACTGGCAATTGTGTATTTCTACCTGTTGTATCAAACCTGTGTGAGTCATAAATGATGGTTTATACAAATTAATCGAAAATATTTTGTTACATCAACACATGTGCTAACCACTCCACCACGGGGCCTTAGCAATTCCTGTGTACTTCCTTGATAATTCTCATTTCTTCATTGAATGCTGTAAAGGTAACATTCGTGTATCAAGCAAAGCCTTCCTTCATAGGATTCAACAATTTCGAATTCCAAATGGCTTAGCTTGTTAACAACTAAGGAAGCAGGAATATAAACAGGTATGCACTGGTAGGCTTGACTCACACTTTGCGTTGACTGACCAGACAGCGATCGGGACCCTGATGCCCATGCACCAGTGCTAAAGCGGGCTGACGTCATCTCGCACAGAGCTGGCGGTATACGGTTATCAAGATCACATGTTTCGCTATTTTCTGCTATGCCTTCAGTTAGTATGTACGCAAATTCCACGCTACCTGTCACTTTCATCATCACAGGTGATGGTTCCACCGCTCTTCACTTCACGAATTTTTCTTGTGCGCATGTTCCACGTAACGTTTTATTTCTCCGGAAATTACTTTCTGAACAGCCTGATATTTAGCTTTATCTAAATGCTGTACTATTTTCTGAAGTCTCATTGATGTGGAGCATAATAATCGTGCAAAATTAAATCGTGTACTAGTTGTTGGTTGCGTTCTTTAACTTTTAAACGACAAAAAGTGCATCCCCCCCGATGGAAGATCAACGTGCCTCGTTTTTCTGGAAGTTAGGGAAGACGCTCTTCTAAATATTGCAATCCCTGCCTTGGCTTTGCTTCTGGCCATCTCATTGCCCGAGGGTATCGTTTGTTGGAAATTAAACTCCGAGAAACGCCTGTGGCCTTGCGGAGCGAAAGCACCTCCGTGCCACTGGGTTTCCAATTTCCTAGCTTCTGCGCGATAAACAGCCTCTCATCTCCAGAAGAACGCGACCATCTGCTTCCGGGAAGAAATAAGTGGCTCAAGAGAGATTCTGCTCTACTAAACACTTTTGAAATATGGAACAGGGGGAATATGCAAGATAAGTTCTAATTCTTCAAAATGTTTTGCCAAAAGTCGAAGCAAAATATGCTTTAATTGCTTTGCTCGCATTGAGAACAACGAATCACATTAAACTGATATTGATTGGGTTTTTTTTATGGGCATTTCAGCACATATGCTATTTTGCCGTCACACAATACGGGGTTAAACCCCTTGACTAAAACAAAATTGAGAAGATGACGTAATAAGAAAAAAGAAAACATGCCTGTTAAAGACTTCCTCACTCAATTTTTAAAGCTGAGCATTCAGTCATTGCTTAACACGACTAAACTTTACTAAGGACTAAAACTTCTTACTTAGTTAAAAGCTGAGGTTGTAAATGGGCACTCGGCACATATAAGGACAAACACAGGACAACGCGGCTCCACAGAGGATTATCCTGAGCATTGTTTCGTGCATGTTGCCTACCTACCTCCCCTATCGCGGTTAGACTCGTCCTCAGGAGCTAGCTTGCCTTCTGCGGTCAGACAGCAGGTAATGGTTTCATGTCAGATTTTCATTATAGCGGGTGAGGGGCTGAGCAATTTTCACCCTCTTTGTTGCTTTTCCCTAGTTTACATTTTGATGTTCATCCCCAATTGGGTACAGTTCCCATGGACGTCGTTAGCGGGGGATATTCGGGGAACGCGCCCTGCAATAATATGGAAAAACGTATTATACAGCATTCCGCCCTCAAAATCCAAATGTCACGACGGTTATGCTTCATTCTAAAGACATGCGCTATATCTCTATATAAAAAAATTAAATATTAGACAGCTGGAGCGTGGTGCTGATCACATCATCTCCACAAATGACCGAGATTGAAAATTAACTCTACACCCCGGCCCCGTATGATTTTACGGCTTCTTGCAACGCGAATTTAGAAATTAATTCAAGTGAATTATCTACAATAAGACGTGGCCGCGGTGGCTCAGTCGGTAACGCGTCTGACTACCATGCTAAAGGTCCCGGGTTCGATCCCCGGCCGGTTCAAATCCGGGAACTTTTCTAACTTTGGAAGCGGCCCCGGCGCCCACCCAGCGTCGAATAACATGGGTACCTGGGGGGTAAAGGCGGTCAGGGGCGTGATGCTGATCACATCACCTCCACTCACGACCGGATCATGAAAGTGTGCGGCGTTACCCCCACACCCCCTATACGCCTTCATGGCGTGGTGCTATGCACAGGGGAGCACTTTATCTTTTACCTTTTTAAGGCTGTGACCATTACCATGGACGTCCGCAGGATTTTTGAAGGAAGGGGAAAGCAAGATATTTTTTCAGGGGGGGGGGGCAGAGAAGGCATATTTTCCCCAAAAATATTGATGCGCTCTAAAAAAACACTGCTTTAGTCTGAAATTATCATGTTCCTTCAACACCCTTATAATAATTAACATAAATTACAGTGACTGAAATGAAATTATGTGTGAAATATATACGTACTTTTTAGATGGACATTCATTTTCCAGGCGGGGCGGCCCCCCTCCCTTCCGGACGTCCATGACCATTACCTAACACTTAGTTTTGGCCTTCAGTTTTCTGTGACATCTTACAAAATCTATCTCCTTTGCTGATTTGATTGTAAAGGTATTCTGGCATACCCAGTGACAATTTCTTGTATTTGTTGCTAAGGTATCGTCGTCGCCTTGTGATCAAAGAGTCACAGGAAAAGAATTTGATACCCGGTGGAGACACATAGTGGTTCCCATCATACTTTAAACTGTACAGTTCCGATTAGCCTTGCTGTGCATGAAGTGCAATATATATAATTATTTTTCTGTCACTTTTCCTTGTAGATTGCCACAGAACTTTAAAAGCACGTTATAAACATTATTCGTAAGATATTTTTCAAAATGTGAAAACGACCGTGTTTCAAAACTCGAGGCACGGAAAATGTAGATACGGAAATACATGATACATATTTATCTTTCTGGCAAAATCGAGTTCTCTGCGCTGTGGATTTGGCTTATCAGAGTGCTCCAGATCACTGTTAGTTCGCGCTTCAGCCACAACCCGATAAACGTCGCTCCAGTCGTAATTTTGCAGGGAAACTTCTGGCGTTATCTTGCAGCAGATGTCGCCAGCGCTCCTTTTGCTTCTGTTTCGCGACGCATGCTGGAGTTTGTATTTCTTCAAGGTCCTTTGCTAGGAATTGGTTAATTTGGAAAGTTACGAAATGTTACGGATTTGTTTACGAGAGATAAAAACTGCACCTCGGAACGGCCCGAAGCTGCTCGTTTAAGGCAGAACGAGCGAAAGTCCTTGTATTGTTATTTCATGACTATCTCGGTAGGTACGTACATCCCGACAATGAAGATGAGGAGTGGGGGTGAGGGGTAAGTGCTTCACATTGGATACGAACATAAGACCTCTGGATTTGTGCGTTGCGCTAAAGAGGAATTTTACAACAACCCCATAATATAATCCGACATTACGAACCGGGTATCGAACCTCCCCGATATTGTGGTGGTTAACGTTATCGTCCTGTAATGGAGAAGTGGCTGGTTAGATTCCAGATAGAGAATGAGTGGTTCGGTTTAAACCCAACTATCGTTGTGCCGTCATAGGATTACCTTCGAAGTAAGCGCACTTGTTACTTCCGAATTAAAGTGGGGGGAATTACCTTGAACAACTGATTAAGCTTTTCTCTGTATTCCCGGGAGTCGATGTCAGATCTTTCCGTATGACAGGCTCTGCCCTTTTGGGGAAAATCATTACGACTACATATACAGAGAGGCAGAGGCTTTAGCTGTTGTGAGGCAAGACTCAGTGGCGTTGTTAGAATGGGCTCAAAGGGGGGGGGGGGGTATATGTTCAGAGGGGTAGGGCTCTGCAACGGTGGTAACGGCTGCAAAGGTCCTCTATCTTACTCTATTTGTTCAATTCTCTCCCTCTTTATTTATTCATGTATTTCTTTCTTTCTCTCTCTATTTTCTTTTTGCGTCTAATCTATTTTTCTTTATCTTTTGTACACTTTCTTGCTCTTTTTTCTGTCTCATTCTTTCTACCTCTTTCACCTTGTCACCCTTTCCAAGTTGTTATCTTCCCTGTCTATTTCTTTTTTCCTTGGAACCTCTTTCCTAACAGTCAACCTGAACTTATAACATTTATTCAGGATAGAATTTCCTCTTTCGAGCATTCGTAGCTTCGAAACAAAGAGTCAGATAAGCTCTATTAACCCGTAAGATCGCGCGTATGGGTAAAGCTTACACAGGCGATTATGAAATATATTTTTTTGACCATTTCTAATGAGCGCCTGGAGCCACCCTTCTCAGTACCTTTTCAGTTAACCCTTCGGACTGTCCAGACCTTGAATCGGCTGATACACTTCATTAGTTTCGCTCGCAGGGCCGTAGAAACCCTGCTTGGGTAAATTTCACCCAAACGCACCCTCATGCGTTTCAGTTTGGTATGAGAACATGTTCTTTTCTTCTCATTTTTACCAACTACGTAATACAACAAAAATATTCAAACTCAATAAAACTAGTTTAATCAATAGTGTTTTTTAAAAATTATGTGGTTTAAAACAATTATAATTTGGACTTAAGAAGTAATTTACGCAGCGCGCGTCTTCGCATCCTGGTGGGTGGCGTGCGTATTAGAGTACTTTTTCTCATACTTTTAGCCAAACTCCGTGACAGAGTGGTTATCACAGTGGTTCGAATGCCGGCCTTGGCATGGGTGTTCTTTGCGAGTGTCTCTTCATCAATTCCATCACATCATCACTCACCCTCATGGTTGCGATTAGCCAAAAGTGGCAAAAAAGCTAAGTAAAATAAACCAAATCAATTTCTCATCTTTATCAATGAAAGTATTATTATCCGCACGGTATATAACAATTATAATTCGGACCTAAGAAGTAATTTCGCTTGTGGGTAACCATAGGCGTAGCTAGAACTTTATATTTGGGTGTGAACAAAAAAATGAGGTCTTGTACCTTTTTAATAGCATATTTTGCAACACAATCACTTGGCTCTTTAACTGCACTGATGTTTGTAAAGGAATATAAATTCATTAAATGACAGTGTTGAAAATTTCTGAATATATGTAGTAGAAAAATCAAATTGCAGAAATTACACACACAAATAAAATGTTCATAAATGTTACAAAAAAATACATCAAAATACTCGTCATCTATAACAAGAGATGTCTGTCAAAATGTACAATGTTCTTAAACTCATCAATAACTTCATTTACATCAATAGACGAGGCTTTTTCCTGTTCCACAAATAGCAAGAGCAGGGCTTCCAATCTATCCTGCTTGCGAGTTTCTCTTAATTTAGTTTTAACTTGGGAAAGCTTGGAAACAGCTATCTCTCACACGTGCAGCTTGTGACAGGTATAGAAGAAAAGCGCTGTTGTATAGAGTAGAATGCAGTAAATATTTTCTTTCTCCAATGACATCAAAATATCGAAAAACTACAGACACTCGTTTCATCAGCGATAATGCACACGTTTGTACCAAGTAATGACATTTTTAACTTCTTACAAACTGCCGCTTATTTTCTCTCTTATTGAAATATCTGTCTTTAATTCTCTTTGGTAAAGCAGCCCATTAGGGTGTGCCACCCCGTAGCTACGCCTATATAGGTAACATTTACCCAGCTAGCGTTTAAAGTTATTTGACTTAGTGACTTATACTCTGTGAAAGTTCTCTGACTCTGAAGGAGACCGCATAGTACACCCTGGACTGCATTTCGCAGACTAACGAGGCTCTGGCGTCTGGAACCATGGCCAGTATAATCATCCATGTGACTTGTGTTGTGTTTCTCCGTAGCTAGATATATTGGCATCTTAGGCAGGATTATAGTTTGCCCTCCCCCCTACCAAGCACCGGCATTTTATGTGCGTCCTTCGATATTTTCTTCTAATGTCATGGTTTCTGATTTACATCCTACAAATTTTGAAATGAGAAAACATAGAAAAACTTATTTGAAAAAATCATAGGTTATATTTGAAGATTCATAGTTTGCATTTCTGATCTTAAAAAATGTTTAGCATATTTAAGGATATTTCAGTCATGTCTTAGTGTCTGTTAAAAACGTACCATTACTACTACTATTGGAAACAGTAAAATTCCAGCTGTGTGGATTCCACTAGAACATAAGGCTACAAGTAAAACAAGGAAGAAAGGTTAAGAATAACATTAAAAATAAATAGTACAGTGTACAATATGTTCTCAGTAGAAAAAGTTTTAATTTAAAATCATTCAACTCTGCTTAAAAAAATAACATCGAAATAAACTAATTACTAAATATTCATAAAACTCGACTGATATCTCAGAAAAATAGCTTTGAATAGCTTCCTAGGCTTCAGTTACTTTAGCTGTCCATATATGTTTGTGATCGTTCCTTCATATTATCACCCTTTTATCCTCAGCTTCTCAATTAGCCAAAAGTAGCGGAAACGTAAATTTAAAAAAAAATATTGTCTTATTCTTGTCTAGGGGATACCGATACTTGTTCTTCGAGGACGAAACCGAGGTTTACAATTCGAGACGAGGCCTCTTCACACACCAGGCCACCCCTACATGGCCGGACTCCCTGGAACTTCCCTTGACTCGTTACGGCCCTGTCTCGTTAAAATCAATCAGATAAAGGATGGAGAGGAAGCGGCCAATGATTACTTTGGGAAAGGAAAACAGAACAGACGGGAAGACTCGAGTTTCACAAACAAACCGAAGCAGCTGAGGGAAGTAATCTGTTCCGGCCGAGATCAGGTCATGAATACGCCATACTTCCCAAACAGTCCCCCCTCTCCCGACGGGATCCTAATGCCCGGAGACGAGCGGGCTGCTCTCTCCTGTATAAACAATTGATCTTCGCTCTGAATTTTCCATAAGAGGAAATCAATAGGCTTAGGGGAAATATATTTTAAAGACGAACTGTCTACGGCGATTTCTGTGGAATGACATCTCTTGACTTGATTCCACATGAAGTTCGATGGATTGATAACGAAGGCAAGGGATATTTAGAGGCACTAAGAATCTCTAAAATAGGGAGTGATCATCAACTTATGTCTATTTTCTTTAGCAGTTTCATTGGCCTCCCCGGTGGCGTAGTGGTAACGTCTTCGTCTTGTAATCAAGGGGTCTCGGGTTTGATACCTGGTGGAGGGCCACAGTGGTTCGAATCCCAATTTTAACTATAAGTTCAGTCTCGATTAGCCTATCTGTGTATAAAGTGGACTAAAAACAAATCAAAATATATGTTGCAAACATTTATTTAGGCTGGCATTACGATTTTTCACTAAATATTTTTCTCACTTTCCTGTAGTAAATGTTCTAATATCCTGATAAATGTTCCGAAATTATGAAGTTATTGACATGAAGTTAATGCACAATACCTGAAGATGGTAAGTTTACAGGGACATGGTCCTACTTCTTGCAGGATTGAATTACTTAATATTTTCGGGACATTGGCAACCTTTTGTAATATCCAATATGGCATTCTATCTAGGGTTGATCTGATTGATAGATTGAGATAAAAAAAATGCTGGGTGACTCAGCACTGAGGCTACTTGAACCAGCGCGATGTATTGGGACAAGAGAAGGACAGGTCTTAAATAAAACAACCTCCATATAATGAGTTTTGAGACATTCCTTACCAAGATTGATAGAAATGAAATATCTGAGTACTGAAATTACCATGCATATGCTGAAATTGAAGCTGTAAATTGCCAGTCAGATCACAGCAGGGCAACGCACAGTCCCACAGAGGATTATGTTGGCTTTGATTCCAGGCACCAGAGCCTCGTTGGCATGCAAGGCTGCAGTTACCGGGTTGCACTGCGTGGAAGAGAGATTGACTTATCCACCTCATGCCATTCATGATTGTCCGTGGTGACATAATTTAACAATTAAAAAAATGTTAGGATTCTTCTCCTTGAGGTTCGAAATGAATAAAACGACACACAAATATGAGTAGGGACGACTGAGGGAGGGAAGGAGGGGATAATTTCTGAAGATGCAGAGAATTCTAAATACTTTTCAATTTGTTATTTCGATTTTTTAAAATTTAGCGCCGCTTTTATGCCAATTTTGGCTAATCGCGACGATGAGGATAGAATGATAGAATGAAATTGATGAAGGAACACTCAGAAAGGACACCCATGCCGGGATTAGAACTCGGTACCCCCGCCGCCGCTATGCTAACCGCTCAGGCCCGCAGGTCGGCTAAATGGTATACGAGAACGGAATAACGAGCATGGCTTGATTTCTCCATAAGTGTGCGGACTGGTCGCTGGTCATCACTAGCATCGTAGGGGAGCTTTCAGAGCGAAGCGACGGGCTACGGCCAACACGCAACACGGAGGTTTCACATCAAAGCGACAAGCGAAACTAGTCTCTTCAGTGTATAAGAGAGCATTCAATGCGCATGCTCGATCAACTGATACATACAATATACACTGTTGAAAAAAAAGTCACAGTCCCAGTGAATCGCAAGGGACATGGGATACGTGCACTTTGTCTCTGCGGTACGAAAGGTTTCATTTATTTCTAAAGTTTCGTTCCCAAGTGACAAGCTGGGTCTCACTTCTCTGGAAGTTTCATAACTTTTAAGAGAACCTAAAATTATTTAAAATCTTATCTGTACCAGTCCATACATACCTTGTTGGACCTTTCCGAAATAGTGCTACACCTCCGAGATAAAGGAATTTATGGTTTAAAACCTATATGTGAATAGGTGTGAAGGCATTTCTACCTTGCACTCTACACAACACACATAATCTTCATTAGAATCAGGAGTGACCTGTGACCTGAATATAACCTAAACAGCGAATAAACTTCTTAGACAATACCTTAAGTCTTTTACCACAAAGTTTATGAAGAATAAACTGTCGCAGATCTTCGGATGGAATTGCTTTAAAAAAAGTTACTTCAATACGTAATTGTCTCTTGTTCTTGTCCTTGCGAGGGCTGTTCCAGTTCTAGCAAGGATCTGTTTCCCTCTCAACCATGGACGTTGATGCAGCGCCCTCATGTTGCCATGGTTATCCCAAACACAATGGTAACTTTGTTTATTTGTTGGATATCAACTTTTGCTCTTGGGGGAATGCCGTAGAAGGGGGGATTGTCATCCATTGTTCTACACAGGAACAATAATAACAGTAATAAGAAAACAAGCTTTAAAATAATGTAAAATTATACTAATACCATTCTAAAATATTCATTGTTTCATTGCTTGCTGTTGTGAATTTTCATTTTTCGCGAATTATAGCATTGTGCAACACACTTAGCCGTTTCTTTTATGTGTAGAATTATGTCATGCCTTGTTAACCCGCCATAGTTGTGGAAGAGCGCTTGTATACGTGTGTGGACTGGAGAGCGAGCAGCTGTACTGTGACAGTGTAAGAAGTAACGTTACGTAAAAGAGGGAGTGAGCGCAACAGGAGGCTTCGTCGGTTGCGTCCGCGCAGTGAAAAACTATCATCTCATTTGCGCTCAGCGGTTATACTCCCCTACAGTATTCTTTATCTCTCAACGCAAATATTGTGTGCAAATATTTTGCAAAATGTTCAGTAGCTGTTAGTGTTTGTTGTGTGTGTTTGTGTTTTTTAAAGAGTGGAATTAAAGTTTCACAGAATATTTCACCCAAGGTTCATGATGGGTTAAAACAAGGAGATGCATTATCTCCATTGCTCTTTAATTTTGCCTTAGAATATGCTGTTAGGAAGGTAAAAGAAACTAAAGAAGGACTAAAATTAAATGGTGTGACTCAGTTGTTAGCATATGCAGATGATGTAGACTTACTGGGGGATGATGTGAATACAATTAAGAATAATGCTAAAATATTTTTCAAAACTGCTAAAGAGATAGGTTTGGAAGTTAACAAAGAGAAAACGAAATATATGCTTACAGGCCGAAACCAAGTGTTAGGTAATAATCAAAATCTAATTATTGATAACAACTCGTTTGAACCAGTTTCCAAATTCAAATACTTAGGAGTAATATTAACAAATGAAAATTATATTAAAGAGGAAATAAAAAGTAGGCTTAATTCAGGAAATGCATGTTACTTCTCTCTTCATAACCTTTTGTCTTCTCGTTTAATATCTAAGAAACTAAAAGTTAAAATATTCAAAACCGTAGGGGAAAGTGGGGGAATTGCGACCACCTAAGGGAGATTTTAAAAATCTCAAAAACTGTACGCAGTAAAACAAAAAGAAAATGTGGGCCTGAAAAAGCAATGTTTGTAGTACATCTCTGCGTATTACTTTGCTCCTTGTCACTAATAGTTATCTCTGTAAACGTAAAAAAGTAACAATGTGCGTGTGAGCGCAATTGCCCTATTAGTAGGGTAATGACACTCAGTACTCATCCTAACAGTAAATCAATGCCATTTTTGTACTATACAGAAACTATATCTTTAAGTACTTATATTTATTAATATGCAGATACAAATTAAATTGAGCACAATTTTGCACAAAAATGCACACATAAGACGCTTATTATGAGAAACGTCTTTGCACCCTTCATGTTCTCATCACAAACAGCGTGAGCGTCATTACCAGATTGGTGCCATATTATGTTCTTTGTTTCTCGTCTCATGAAGAACCTCAAATGTTTACTTTATAATAATTAAGAAATAAACAGGAGATACTATTATTATATCTGTAAAATTTTCAAGACTCTAGCTTAAACGTTCCGTCTACTTACCTTGCACTTTTTTCCTTCCCAATTTTATAACATATGACAAATTCGTTTTTCGCACCCTGCTTCTTACAAGTCAACTCCACATGTGCAGTCTTTTGTTTGGTGCCTCGTAGTACTGGGTTCTAGATGTTAGCACGGGTTACTCTTCAATAACACCCTCCGTAACGACTGCAGAGGGGTGAGCGCCATTGCCCGCTGAGCGCCATTACCCCACCTTCCCCTAATTTTGCCTGTAGTATTATATGGATGTGAAACTTGGTCCCTTACATTGAAAGAGGAACATAAATTGAGAGTATTTGAAAATAAGATCCTTAGGAAAATCTTTGGACCTAAAAGGGATGAGGAGACAGGTGAGTGGAGAAGGTTACGTAATTTAGAACTACATAATTTGTATTCATGTCCAGATATTATTAGAATAATTAAATGAAGAAGACTTAGGTGGGCATGCCATGTGGCACGAATGGGAGAGGAAAGAGGAGTTTACAGGATTCTTGTTGGGAATCCTGATGGTAAGAGACCTGTAGGAAGGCCAAGACGAAGATGGAGGGACAACGTTGAGATGGACCTAAGGGAAATCGGTAGTGATGGAAATGAGTATATAGAACTTGCTCAAGATAGGGAAAGATGGAAGGCCTGTGTTGCTGCAGCCATGAACCTTCGGGTTTAAGAAGGCTAGGGAGTTAGTTAGTTAGTAAGGTTTATGAATAACCAGGCTGAAAAATGCTTCAGTAGTGCAGTATAATATTGGTGAAGATTAAGAAATGTGGATAAAAGGACACTTAGGTTAACAGATACAAGCCCCATAGCCATTCTGTGCATAAAGTGGACTTAAAACAACAATAACAATTCAACAAGCTCCGTCTAGTTCGTTGCACTTTTTGACACTGGGTGTAGTGCAGGTGTATCCCGGTGACACGCTGGTGCAAGGAAATGACGTTCAACCAAGTAGACTGATAGCGGTGTTCAAGTTCAGAAGATTCAACAAATGCCTGGCTGCTGCTTTAAACGTTCATTTGATTAGTTAGGACGCACCACGTGACCATACACCACACCGCTCCAAAACGAAGTGCAAACGGTGCAGACACCAAATACAGTACTTGACTCCAAAGCAACAAAGTAGACGAGTCGGTGTTGCACCGTGTAACCAACGATACGCGTGAGTGCAGAGAGAATCAAAAAGTTCAACGAAGTAGATGGGGCTACATAACGAAGTGCTTTCTTCGCAATCTAATGGATCACTTATAAAATCCAGTTAGAAAGGTGGAAGGGCAGTTGAGATTAATACTGTGTCCTGGTAACCTGTCACCGCGGTGGATTTTACATATGCACAGGGTGTTGAGCCTGATAGTATACCGTCAACGAAATACATCAACATACACGATATACTTGAAGACTGAACACACTATATACAGGGTGTACCAAAAGTCCCATTGCCCCCTCTTTGAATTGTAGACAAACCTGCAAAATATTATTTCAACAGCATGCGTATGATGAGAGGATGGTATACCATTAAATCAAACCAATGGCCACCATTTACTCTGTGTGCACACCGCCATTTTCATGGCACAGTATTATTCGCCTCCAGGTGCGATGTGAAATCCTCCGTAACTTGGCTGGCGTGAAGGAAGCAAACGCACTGCGAACAGCTTCTTGAAGTTCCTCAGTTGTCTGATAACGATTATGGGTGACTTTCTGTTTGATGTGCCCCCATAGCGCATTATCATAAGATGTCAGATTTGGACTTCGGGGTGGCTATTTTAAAGGTGCCGGTAAATTTGGCGATCTTCGTCCAATCCGTTTGTCTCTGAACACATCATTGAGGAATTATCTTAAAATGGCCACCCCGAAATCCAGATCTGACATCTTATGTTACGGAGGATTTCACATCGCACCTGGAGGCAAATAATACTGTGCCATGAAAATGGCGGTGTGCACACAGATCCTCTGGAGTAAATAGTGGTCATTGGTCTGATTTAATGGTATACCATCCTCTCACCATACGCATGCTGTTAAAATAACATTTTGCAGGTTTGTCTACAATTCAAAGTGGGGGGGGGGGGTAATGGGACTTTTGGTACACCCTGTAGATATTGTTTGTGTGTGTTTACTAGTAATACATGAATAAAAATATTTGCATCGAGATAAAATTCACAGTTGTCATTATCTTGGGGGAGAAATATGCCCGAGAAAGGTGTTTTAAAATGAAATAGAAGTAAGTGGCCTTGATGTAAAGATGATTCTTAAACGTGCGAAAGACTTCATGGAAAATACGGTACAAAAAGTTAGAGCTCTGCCCAAGGTTTTAGTCGAATGAAACTTGGGGGACAGAATACTAATCGAAATTGCCTTTGTGTGACGGCCTGCGTTGGAATAAAAGACAAAAAGAGCCTGATTATTGCATTGGAATTTTCATTGTACCAAAAATTCCGAATGCTGTTTCGTCCCTGGTAATACAATTTGGCCATCTCTTTACAAACTGCGCGATTTGCTCTTCCTGTCCCGGCCAATCCAATTCCCCGCCGTTTCCCAATAAACGTGATCCGAAGCCGTCCTCCACTTCCGAAGTCGTCTGGATGTTTCGAGAGGCCCAAGAGCTCTTCCGAAGGACTCGCAAAATCCTCTTCTCTTTCTCTCGGCAAGGGAGAAGCCTGTTTTCGAAATGGAATTTGCCGCTGAAATTAATGGAGTCTGATCCTCGGTAATTAGTTCTTAAAAGCTTTGTGCTGTAGTCGTGTGCGAGGACCTACCCTGGCTGGCCGGTCGGAAGCTTCGCCTGGATGTTCAGAGCGAAGTATGTTTCTGGAAGGCGGATGTTGGAACTGACAGCGATAGTTTTTCCCCCCATAATGCAATGTCGGCTTTTGTGCATAAATAACATCAAAGCAAATGTTTGCCTTCAAACTTCTAATCTCTCTCCTCCCTCTGTAACGCCATGCATTGAAGAAAATATATGAAGTGCTTGCCTTTGCACCTGTCAAACAACTTTATTTTGAAAATTGTTTGAAATGTTGGTGACAGTGGTTGTTTTCTCCTTTGAATTTCGTTATAGACATTTACGTATGCACCATTTGCATACACATTTTGTTACAATTTCTCATATTTTATTGTAACACGTGGCATTGCGCGAATAAATTTTCTAGATGATAAAGCCAAATATAACCAAAACATTACAGCATACACTGAACTGAGCCCGTGTCGTTTGCTCCGAGTCATTTGCGCCGAGGCTTCTTATCGGTTCATTTGCGCCGCGACATATGTCAAGACCTTCCTTGGTGGATTTTCCCACAATCGGGAGTGTCATTACCGCCGCGCGCACGTGTGTTTATGGGAACATGGTGCATAGTGCATGAAATCAATCAAACAAACAAACAAACAAACAAACGTGTGTTTATGACGTTGCACAGCTGTGTTTACACTGAAATGTTAAACCTATTCAGAGAGTCAAATATGACTTTTCTTTGCTTATTTCAAAATACGTTACACAGGATTATGAACCGATAAGAAGCCTCGGTGCAAATGACTCGGCGCAAACGACACGACACCTCGACACCCACTGAACTTGCTACACTTTGTTTATTTTCTATCACGTTTTGTTTGTTTACTGTTGTTTGTGTTATTATTGAATTCACGTTGAAGAATATACGCAATGGAATGGAGTTGTCTAGGATCCCAGGATATTACATCGGAAGCATCTATTTCAGAAGGTGCGGGGAATGTTCTTTTGTGGTTGTCACACCTACTGTACACCTAAATATCATGTACCATGTCGTATAGTTTGCCTGGAAGAGCAATTATTTATCACATTTTAGTTGCTTGTTAAGGGATGAGAACTGGTATAAGGCGTGTGTGTGTGTGAGGGGGGAGGGGTGTAATTTCTGTGGACTTTGAATATGATAATCCTTCATGTATTTCTGGAAGTTGCGGATGAATGTAATTTCTCTCTCCAGCTTAGTTTCAAGGATATGCATATTTTTCATGTGGTGGTTATTTACCAAACGGGAGGACGAAGCTCCGGTAGGATTTCAGAGACTTTTCAAAATATAATTACTCATATGTTTATTGATGTTTACACAGAATTTAATTTGTGATTTTTCTCCAATATTGGCCCAATATAAGTTAGTTTTCCTAGACTAGGAAGGACAGTATACTGTAACAGATATCAAAAAGCTGAGCCTGGAAAGAGATTCTTACAGGCACGAGTAAGTCAAAGAGAACCAAAAAAAGATATCCTGAAATGGTTCCATTCTCCGGAGCGTCGTTAGAGCGAAATGGCGAGTTTCCACTAATTGACTGTTTTCCATGAAAGCCAGTCCCTACATCGACCGCCCCTCCCTCCAGTGGCAGTTCTTTGTATTTCTTTTTACTCCGGTTTGGGCAAATTATGCATTTGAGGCTAAAATTAGCGAACTGAACCAACAGTTTGAAACAGTTCTGTACGGCTACATAGTTGAAGTTTGCGGTTCCCTGCCTTCCATCAAAGCTGAGTCCGTTCGAGCATTCCACGTGCAAGGTCGAGCGTCTGTTGTGACAGTGGAGAAAAACTGTAACGAAAAATAGAACAAAAACGCAGGAATCGGATACCTCGTAGGCGCTGGTAGATAGTTATTGCTCGAAATTTTGCTGCTTAGGAACAGGAACGATCCTATTCATACGCAAATATTCCTAGAAATGTTGTATTCTTGATTGTTGTAGTTGATGGATTATTCCAGCCTGTACGAACTAGCACGGAATTAGGCGTCCTAGCCAATTACTCTGGAGCCACATCATGATTAAACTGATGCGATCGAGGACCAAGATTCGCTGGTTCGTATGTTCGTTGTGGCAACCTTTACTATACAGTGTTGACTATACTATGTCCTATTAATCTCGCGAGAAAGCGAGCGAAAACAAATATCTACGCAATGACTCGAGAGGGCTCGAGCAATGAACGCGTGAGAGGGAAAGTGAGTGCATGGAGGGGAGAACGCGGCTGCAGCTACCAGCCGTTTGCAGCAGCCCACATTGATTTGTTACGTCCACTCGCTTTCTCCCCTTCTCTACCATTATGCGCAGCCTTTCTCCACAGGTTCTTGGGACAGACTATATAGTTTCCGCCGACACTGAAACTGGTGGGCGGACAGTGTGCATTCAGTTGTTGTTTTTTTTTTTAAAAAAAATAGCGATGCAATATCTTGCCATTGTACAGTACGGTAAGAATACAAGATTTGAGAACACTCTTAGTTTCGAACCATGGATACAGCATGGATGTAGCATTGTGTTTGTGCCATCATTTCTTAAAGTACGCCATTTACTCTCATCGTTGCGATGAATCCAAGAGGTATAAGAGCGACGTAACATAACTGAAACACGGATAGAGATGATTGCGCAACAGCAGCATATTTTATAAGGTGGTCCTATTTGAGAGTTAACTTTTTGATCAGCGGTGGTGGTTTGTTAATTGAGGGTGAAAGGAGGTGAACCTTTCCGAAGATAGCCGAATGTTAACCCCACTTCCAAGTAGTACACCATGGTCTGTATTCTGCAGACTAACGATGCTGCAGCCAGAATAATCCTCTGCAGGAGTTGTTTTGTGTCGTCCATAGGTTTAGTTATTATAATTTGATCCATCCCATCATATTACCATCAGCTCTATCGTCGCGATTAGCCAAAAGTGCAAAAAAGCGATGAAAAATAACCTAATCCAATCACAGCATTGTAAATTATTTGTGTCTGGTGCGGGACACATCCAGCTGCTAAGTGACTATAACTAATTGCCAAGGACTCTAAACCTGGCACTCCTAACCTACAATTCAGCTTAGTTGTAATACTGCATATGTGGTCAGGTTTATACAGCGGCGGTGCCAGGATTAATCATCTAGGGGTGCTGAGGGGGTGCGGAATGAAATTTGGGGTGGTGCGACGTTGAAAATAAAGAAAACATGAAATAGGCTATGCATGCATGTTTTACTCCTTAAATCAAACATCAATCAACTTTTAGTAGGCATATATGATAATATGCTAATGAATGAAGAATACAAACGGCAAGCTTCATTTTTGCCTGATTTTGGCACAACAACGACGCTTGGGAATTTGTAAAAAACCGCTTTTTCAAGGCTGGCCAGTGACATCTATGGACCACTGGAGGATATTTTCCATGAAGAGGCAAGCTAGGCAAGGCATTTTTCCACGGAAAGGGGTCGAGCGAGGTATACCCCCCCCTCTCTAATAGTGTTGCTCACTCTCTCTAAAATATCCTTCAATTTGAAGTTGCCATGTTCCTGCAACGCTCTTATAATAATTAACATAAAAGACCATGACTAAAATGTACAATTTTACACTGACATCCATTGTTTTAAGTCCACTTTATGCACATATAGGCTAATCAGGACTGGACCTACAGTTTAAAGTGGGATCCGAACCACAATGTGCCTCTCTTGATTACAAGGCACAACCAATTGAGGTACAAAATTCAGTTATTAATCAAATGTCAAATACGTTGTATAGGTGACAACTGCTGAGTGTTTAGTTTGTGTGCGTTGGGTAAAAGAAAGAAATCGCTACTATGAAACCTGAAGAAGATAAGACAATAAATACCAAATTATGTAGTCACTTTCATGTAATTATGAAATCACTTTTTTTTGACTGTTTCTTCTGAAAATGTTCCGTTGCTTTCTTACCCCTCTTTTCATATGCGTTCGTTTTACATAATACATAGCCTACCTTCCGTCTGCCCAGATGCTGTGTTGGCAGAACAAAACGCTAAGTGCGCAGCAACGTCTTACTTAAAATCCGTTGTGCCGAAATGTCCCTAACAACGAACATTTCTTTGAGAATTTTTGGCCTCTTGGTAACAGTCTTTAAAAAAGTCTGAAATGGTACGTGTACTAAGGGTCCTCCGTTCAGCCTTGAGCGCCTTGACGGCGTCACGCTTAACGGCCGTCCTGACGCCAACTCCCGTCAAATCCCGTGCAATATCTCCGCTATGAAAGCCGCTAGCTTCGAAATTATTTCAAGTTCTCAGAATTATAGTTACAATTACATTCGAAATAAGCACGTTAATTGTCACGGGGGATGTTGGAAATGTTGTCCTCGTGCATCCACTCGTTTTTGGCACGGTTTTAGGAAATTTCTGGGCTGATCCCGGAGATTTGTTTTAACTTTTAAGCAACAATAGGCTAATGATTTGCCATAAAATGCCTTTTCTTGTTCCTTGGCCAGATAATGTAGGCGTTTATGTTTAAAAATCGTCTCGTGACATTTCTGAGTGGTATTCATTGATTGATTGATTGAGTTGGTGTTTTAAGTCCACTTTATGCCCAGTAAGGCTAATCGGGACTGAACCTACAGTTTAAAGTGGGATCCGAACCACTGTGCCTCCACTGGGTATGAAACCCGGGACCCCTTGATCACACTGTTACCACTACACCATCGAGGAGGAGCATAGAGGTAACGTCGTCGCCTTGTAATCAAGGGGTCCCGGGTTATTATAAGCCGCCATCGGGGAGGCCCTACGTTTTGTTGTAATGCGTGCGTCTGTGCCATTATTAAAACTATAGCAAAACACAAAATAACACTTGGAAAACTATACGCTTAATAAACACTGTATAAAACAATAGAAAATCGCAAGAACACTTGTAACACGTACCCACTTTCAAAATACGACTGAACGGAGATCGCAAAGTTACTGAAATGGAATGGGGTTAAGAAAGAAATTAACAGTGCAAAGGAAATCATAAAACAACTAACACTGAACTATAGATGTCTTAACATATAAAAATGGATGTATGTGTGTATGTTTGTTCCTGCATAACTCTCGAACGCCTGGAGCGATTTCAACCAAACTTGGTACGCGTACCACTTACAAGCTGGAATGAAATACTTTGGGGGTAAGACACCCCTGGTACCCCTGGGAGTGAGGGTTGTAAGGGGGTGACATGTAAAAATAATCGAAAACGACCGATATTAGTGTCTAATTCATAGTTTTCGGGGTCGCTAAGATGAATGGTGACACTCCCAATTCCGTCCAACTCCGAGACACACCTGACACACCTAGGGGTGGGGGTGAGACGGGGGTTACATGTAAAAATAATAGAAAACGACCGATGTTAGTGTGGAATCCATAGTTTTCGGGGTCGCTAAGGTGAATAGTGACACTCCCAATGCCGTTCAACCACAAGGCACCCCTGGAACCCCTAGGGGTGGGGGTGGAAAGGGGGTGAAATGTAAAAATAATCGAAAACGAGCGATATTAGTGTGAAATCCTTAGTTTTCGGGGTCGCTAAGATGAATAGTGATAGTCCGAATGCCGTTCAAGCACAAGGCACCCTTAGCATACCTAGGGGTGGGGTAGAAAGGGGGTGACATGTAAAAATAATGGAAAACTACCGATATTAGTGTGGAATCCATAGTTTTGGGGGCTGCTAAGAAGAATAGTGACACTCCCAATGCCGTTCAACTCCAAGACACCCCTGGCAACCTAGGGGTGGGGGTGGGTAGGGTAAAATGTTAAAATAAAAAAAGCGACCGATGTTAGTGTGGAATCCATAGTTTTCGGGGTCGATAAGACAAATAGGGACACTCCCAATGCCGTTCAACTCCAAGACACCACTGTCACCCCTAGCGGTTGGGGTGGGAAGGGGGTGACATGTAAAACGACCGATATTAGTGTTGAATCCAATTAAGGGGTATGCAAGCACCCCCTCGCGCCCCCCTGGCGCCGCCCCTGGGTTTATAGCCCTTAGCAATTAGTTTTAGTGACTGTTAGCAGCTGGATATGCCCCACACCAGACCCTTAATTGTTGCTGCAATTGGTACATGCCGCATGTTAGTTTGTCTGCAAGGAGGTTCGCGTGAAGCTCTAAACAAGCGCGGAACGTATTGTTGTCTCAGATTTCTCCTCGCTGTTGACGAAGCCAGCCGCTGTTCACGTCGCCTAGCAACAGAACTTTCTATCAGACCGTGGAGGAAACTTCTGACCAATGTTTCTGCTTTCGTTGCAGCGGCTTCGCAATAACAGAGGCGAGAGACCGGCAGACAACAGCCATGCGGCCGACCACAAGGGCAACCTTGTTACCAAAAAGGTTCGCTACGACCCCCTCAACGGGCTGTACGACCATAAGGAGCCCATGGTTCCGAGAGGAGATGCCCGGGTACTCGACGCTGGTCCGTCGGGCCATCAGGGATCTGCGGGACCAGAGATGCTCTTCGGAGAAAGACATCCTCAGCTCGGTCGCCGTCCAACTGGCCAGGAGTCCATGGAGCTTGAAGGGGCCAGCGAGGAAGGGCCAGGAGAATACTTTGACTCGTGGCTGCGTGATGGAGTACGAGGACAACCGCATCCTCAGGACAAAGGTCGGGGCGGCTTCGGAGCCTAAGAGAAAGCGAAGCGACGAGACTGCTGGCGGGAAGTTTTGTCAGAAGGGCAGACAGAGAGAAAGAAGCAAACTTCGCAGTGGAAAGATGGACGAGAGACGAACGACCCGCCAGTTCACCAGCTCCAAGAGCTTCAGCCGTGGAAGCCCTCCATTTGTCTTCTAGTCCTCTACACGAAGGCGACGCAAATTCGTTCCTTTTCTTCCCAACTAGCATCATCAATTGGCTTGGAAATAACTTTTACTGATTTTACAAAATCATGTCACGGTCATGTCACGGTTATAATTTGATTCATGTAATCTCAATTCTTTCATGTGTTCGGACAATTGCTAACAAATCCTTATGTAGTATTGAACAATAAAACCAATAGTGCTGCACATTTGGCATAATCTATGGATTGATTTGGTTTATTGGCGGCGTCTGACTTCTTGGTGTGGGTTGGCATTTCTGGAACATAAATGCCAAGTGTTAGAGAAACCCCCGATGATAAGCCAAACACATAGGGATAATAAATTCAGTGACGCAAGGGTCAGACAATACAAGAATACACAACATGGAACGAGTAATGCAAGAGAGGTAGGCGACAATTACAATAAAGCGAGCACACATTAATATGCAAGGTGTACTTGGACGCATGCCATTGACGATATTATCAGCAATTTTCGCACCAGTGAAGAACGAACGAATATACAATTGGAATTGGAGGAAGGTTAACGGCAGCTGTAACATAGGCTACATCTCATGCATAGAACCACCACAAACATCTGAGCGGTTGCATTAAGGAAATTGGAACGAGTGATTCAAAGTGTTTCAATTTGTTATTGATGGCTTCACCGTGTCCACGGCGATGACGGATTACATTACGTTCGCCAGGAGTAAAATCGATTTGACCTTTATTGAAACTGCTTGACGGAAAGAACGGTATCCTCCCCATTCCACTCTGCCACTTGGTCCACAGAAAGATGCTCTTATAAATAATAAGCTAATCTCCGTACGAAGAGATGTGCTAGAAGATGGGAGAAGTAGACTGGAATTCCAGTAGATTTTTACCTTTCTTTTATTTAGTTCCATCTGTTTCATCGATCCAACATCATTATAGTAGGAGGGCCTCCCCGATGGCGCAGTGGTCGCCTTGTAATCAAGGGGTCCCGGGTTCGATACCCGGTAGAAGCACACAGTGGTTCGGATCCCACGTTAAACTTTAGGTCTAGTCCCGATTATTCTTACTGTGCATAAATTTGACTTAAAACACCAACTCAATCAATCAATCAATCGTTATAGTCGAAATTAACCTGGGCCTCCCCGATGGCGCAGTGGTAGCTTCGTCGCCTTGTAATCAAGGCGTCCCGGGCTCGATACCCGGCGGAGGTATATAGTGGTTTGGATTCCACTTTAAACTGTAGGTCCAGTCCCGATTAGCCATACTGTGCATAAAGTGGACTTAAATCACCAACTCAACAACACCAACTCAACTCGAAATGAACCTGGACGGAAAAGACACTCGAATAAAAATGAATACCAAAAACTTATAAGAATTAATAATAGAAAAATAAAATTTCACTACGATGTTAAGTTAAATGCAATATTATACTCTGATGGGTTAATTATACTAATGTTTTAAATTGATTGATTTAAAATTGGTGGGTGCGTCAGCACATATTTTGCACCCTTCAATGTGTACAGTTAAATATCCCTTATCTAAAATGCTTACTTAAAATGTTAAAGCAAGGGATGTAAGAAGCCCCTTGAGAAAGGTTAAATGTGCGAGGTTGTTAAGAGACCTGCACAAGACAAACACAACACATTAAAAAGTAAGAACAGAAACTTCCTCATAGACAGTGGAAGAGACCAGCTCTTCGTAAAAAGCTAAAACATTTGTTAGAACACTGTCGTCATCTCCCAACAGGGATGACAAACAGTTGGGAAGAAAAAGTCTGCCTGACGAGAACAAAATCTGCACATTCAATAAGAATATGCCGAATACCTAAAACGACAGCACAACACAATGGAGGCTCCAGCCCTTGCATCAAGTGACCATGGGTGGGACTCAAATGGATGGAAGAAATGAAGTGTTCTAATTGTGGCTATAGTTTAAAGTAGGATCCGAACCACTGTGTGCATCCAGCGAAAATTGAACTCGAGACCCCATCATTCCCACTATGCCATCAGGGAGGTTCGAATGAATCAAATGAACTCCTATTGTCCTCCAGATATCATTCCAGTATGGAATAGAATTAAGGTATGGTTAAATCATCAAATGCGTGGATTGATTGATTTGTTTTATTTTTACTTAGCTTTTCTGTCCCTTTTGGCTAATCGCTAAGATGACGACGAATGATGATTGGATGAAAGGACAATCACAAATGGACAGCACACAACACGAGCTCCACAAAGGATTATACTGGCCGTGGGTAAATACGCCAGAGCTTCGTTGGCCTGCAAGTGGTGTATACTACGTGCAAGTGAGGTTGACGTTTGGACGCCTTCTGAATAGGTCGCCTCTTACGCATCATCAAGCGCGTGGAGCAAAGATGTGGTAGAATCATACGTTTTTTCTTAAGTGTACTGTTAGATACGTGGAAAGTGTACAAGAGATCAATTTTCATGATTAACTCAAGAGGTAGATAACCAAAATAGATATACCAGAATAGAAAAACTTGTTGTTCTTCTTCCTCTTGCAGGTCTGGATAACCAAAGCCCGTTATGCGGTTACAAAAATTGATCATTCAATCAACGATGTGGTTGGTCTTCCTAAATTTATTTTTCCTTACGGCCTGTAATTTAATAATTTTCGAGGAAAACTGCTATCTGGCACCCTCAGAACAACTTGATTCCACTTTGATATTTTTTAATTTCTACCACCATTCATTCGACCTTCGATTTATTTCTGATTTCTTCACTTTTATTTTTGTCTCGTAAGGTTACTCCACTTAAGAGACAGCAAAATTTCATTCCTGAACAATTTATTCTAGTTTTATCATGTTGACGAAGAGTCCAATAAATTAACTGAAATTGCAAGTCGTCATTGCATTCTTTTCATGGCAGTTTAGGAATATATCAGCAACGAAATTAGTACGGGAAGTACTACTTTTTTTTCAGCATTCTACAGTACATGAACGAGTCAGTTTGTTCAAAATCGACTTTTTTCTTGCACGTTTTGTTTCTCCACGCGGAACAATTCAAAGCAGTTTCTTCCTAGCTTAGGTTGGCTGGATTCCCTAATTTCGCTAGAGAAGTTGTTCCGCTGGGTGCAGCGTAAATGAATTCCAGAAGAAGAGCCGTGCTGATTTATGAGGCGAATCGGTCGGGTAGCTGAGATTGCACAGCGGGAAAGACTTCGTCTGTGCGGAGAGGATGTTTTAAGCAGGCCACTCGAAGCCAAGCCGAGGGCATAAATTGAAACAAGCAGATGCTCCAAGTACGGTGTTAAATAATGAAACAACTGTTACATTCTAAATAATGTTGCATTTGCATTACACCCCACAATACTATTTGCAGCTACCTCAATACTGTTACAAATTATCCTAAAACGAACATGCTGCATGGCTGCGAAATTTTGTAGAAAGTCCAACTTTAAATAATCACCCACCAGAAATTTGTTTCCAAGCTGTTTAAGCTAGTGGGAATGCAGTAACATTTCGAAAAGGAGATAATTTCTGAAAGCATGCAATGTTAATTGGACATCCATTATCTAGTGCTTTTAACTATACTTATTTTAATAATTATAACACTATGTTTCGAGAGAACATATCTTCTCTAGTCCTCAAGGGAATAGGAATGGCCCAAAACCAAGTCATCCTATTGTAGAATTCAAGCAAATACGTCCTCCAACCTTACTACGGAATTAGAAATAGTAGCATAAGTGAAGCAAAAATTAGCATAGATTTACGTGGGGCGTACCGGATTTGTGGTGAAATCGGAGCTCTGTCGTAGGTTAGGTCCCCACCACCGGAAAAAGAAATTTGTTCAGCAGAAGACGAGAGAACGTAGTGTTAGAATAGTTACATGATTTAGGAAATGGATAATGTTCAATTAACATTGTATGGTAATGGAGAACCATTGTCAGTAACATTCAGATAATTAAAAGTTATGTTCTTGTGCAAAGTACACTTGATTATGAAACAGTCGGTTATAAAAAAAATCCTAATGTGATTGGTATTAGGTAAAAAGACATTAACCTCTATTCTTTCTTTGACGGCCTTTAACCTCTACGCAACGGGGAATTGAAGTATGTGAATTTGAAATTGTTGGTTATGCACTAAAATTTTCATATCTTTTACTATGTGTTTTACTATAGTCGAACAAAACATTTGATAAGAAAGCATTTAAAATACACAAAAGAATACTCTGACGACTTTCTCCGGTTAGCAGTGAAGTAAGAATCGACAAGTTGTTTTTTTTTTGCCACCCATTGCCATATTGTGAAAGAAGTTGAGTGCTTAAGGCAAGGAAAAATAAAGCACTTACAGCAAAATGTTCCATTACAGCTTATTATTTGCAAACATGTAAAATTAATTCTGAATTTAATATGCCATGGAGTTTCTTTCTCAACTTTTACATTTCAAAGTTCGTTCGCTGGGAAAATAAGTTCCCCCTACGAATAGATGTTCTATCATCGTTACGTTTTATTTTTCATCAATTTTTACCATTAGAACTCATTTAATGAGGGGAGGTGTTAATTTTACAGGGTGCGCCAAAAATCACGAATGGATATTGATTTATTATTGATAAAGAAAATGCAGTAAGCAATGCAGAAACTTATTGAACTGAACAAGATACATTAAGGAGCGAAGTAGGACAAGGATACATGTCAGTGCTACTCTCAATGGTACAGCTTCTCGGTATATTGATCATCATTCTCGGTGTACAGCTAGATTCGTCGCTTTCCCGCCTCAGCATTTTGATGTTTATGATTATGACGACACGGGAAATTTCTCCTTTCAAATCCACAACGGAGTTCATACATGGCTTTTAACTTCAGCATTCGAACGGACTCTATCGGAAAACCTGACTCCTAACTATGGTATTGGGAATGACTGACCTCTATCGGAAAAGAGACGAATTATAACTACATAACGTATGTGAGCAGGATTAACATTCCTCTCAAACTTCAACTTTTTTACGTCAGTTTGGCTTGCGAATAATACGTTCTTGCACTATTGTGACTTTAAACCCACTACACAACTGGCATGGTAATATTTTGTGAAATAAATGGGAATTCTGGAACTGTAAGTTGTACTATCGTGTTACATAAAAATTATATTCTTAAAAAATAAAATGATTACGGCATTTAAAAATATACCTTGATAACCAGTACACATTGTTTTGATTGATTGAGTTGGTGTATTTAGTCCACTTTATGCACAGTAAGGCTAATTGGGACTGGACCTACAGTTTAAAGTGGGATTCGAACCACTATGTGCCTCCACCGGGTATCGAACCCGGTACCCCTTGACAAGGCGACGACGATACCACTTTCTTTTCATTTTTAAATTTTCTTTATTGAAATAAGCTACTACTTACACAGATTTTACATTTGGACGTGAATTTCAAAGGATCATATGTAGGAAATTTGCATACAAGGCTTTACAGGTTATCTGATCATTGTGATAATATTGTTCACTGGCATAGAATTTGAATGACAGTTTTTGTACATGAGGTTGGTTGCCAAGCACATAATAGACGTAATGCCCTATGAGAAATTGTACTGCACGTGTTCTTGTGAGAGGAAAATACTGAAACTCTGGAGTTAATAAATGGTTCACTGTGAAGTCATTCGGGAAGCGGCGGCATATGATTCCAAGTAACTTCTTAAGGTGTTTCCAATGTTCCACGACTGCCACACATGTCGTCAGTCGATGCACTAAGGTGTCGTCCTGTGCACATTTGGTACAATGGGAGTTGTCTGCCATAAGGTATCTCTGCAATCGTACTCTAGTGACGTTAGCATCGTGTACAGTTAAGTACCATATGGAGCGCACTCGATTGGGGAGGTTGGTCGCTGATATGTTTCTCCACACGATGTTCCACACTGGGGAATAATGGGACAATACGCGGAATATGTTTCATCCGGATTTGCAGCATTTTTGATAGAGATTTGACTGTTATATCAGAAGGATCCACACTTGGAAGGAGCATCAACATGTAACAAATTTCCACTATGGTTGTTCGTAAATAGAGAAATTTAGTGGGTATAACACCTGGGTAAATTGGGGCACATAGTTCCACTTCATCCAGCATGGAGCGTAGCACACGAGCCGTAATGCTATCTTGATGCTGGACTATCATGGTGATATGGCGGTGCAAAAATAAGGCTTGCGCTTGTCGGTCGATGCTCAGCAGGTTTAATCCTCCAAGGCGAGTTGGTAAGCATAGTGTGTTATGAGCTACATGGAACAGGTGACCGTGCCAGAGAAAGCGTGTGATCATTCTCCGGATTCTCGCAGCCGTTTGGGTAGGCACGGGTAGTATTTGCGCCACATACCATAGTTTCGAGAGTGCATAATTGTTGACATATTTGATTCTAGCGCTTAGTGACAGTTGGCGGAGTCGGTTGAAATGTAATACTGCTTGTATTCTGGGCACTATGGTTTGAAATGTGTGGTTGGAAGTCTCGACCAGGTTTCTCGAGAAGTAGATCCCGAGTACTTTCAATACATCCGTCACGGTCATTGGGACAGATTCTGTCCAGTTCCATGCCATTGTCCCCAAGGGTAGTATTTTTGATTTTCTCAGGTTGAGACACAAGCCTGTATTTACTCGTAATTGTTCCAAGATTTCCTTTAGGTTAACATAATCCTGATGATCACGCACCACCACTGTGACATCGTCGGCGTATGCAAAAACTCGGTAGGTCATGCCATATGCTTGTATTCCTTGTAGTCGTTGATTTATTTGGTGTAGGAAGGGGCTAAGAGCTGTACAGAAGGCGAGGAGTGAAAAGGGGCAACCTTGCCTAACAGAGCGTTGAAGAACAAATGGCGAGGATAATGTTCCATTTACACACAAATGTACCCGAGCCTGGGTGTATAGGCTCTTTATCGCTTCTACGAAGGATTCTCCGCATCCAACGTGAGTTAAATGCCGAAATAGATAATGATGATACAATGAGTCAAATACTCCTTTGAAGTCCAGGGCTACTAGAGCTGCTTCCGAGTCAGGGGCTTTATTCATTACAGTAACGATGTCTCGTATGCTAGTGAGCACGGTTGTTATATTGCCATTAGTTCCGTGCACAAATTGATGAGGGCCTAGTAGAGTAGCTGCATAGTGTTGTAGTCGGCGCGTTAATATTCGTGCCAATATTTTATAATCGGCACATAACAAAGTGATGGGGCGATAATGTTCAGGTGTTAAGGGATGTATCACTTTCGGGATTAAGACCATGACCCCTGTCGAGCTTGTACGACCTAACTTCTTCTGCGCAAAACAGGCATTGAGCCACCGCATAAGCAGGTATGCCATGGTAGGCCAAAATGTTTGAAATAATTCAATCGGTAGTCCGTCTATACCCGGGGTTTTTCCTTTTTGAGGTTCTTGGATGGCCGCTTCCACTTCTTCCTTAGTGAACGGTTGGTTTAAGATGGCTTCATCTTCCCCTGATAGCGTGGGGATATCGGGGTATGTCACGTGTTCTTCTTCCGCCTGGGGTGCCTTAAATTGTGCTGCATAGTGTTCATATAGGCATGCACGAATGTCTGAGGGTTGTGTGAGGCATTCGTTCCCTTGTTGCAATCTCGTTATGAGTTTCCTTTTCCCACTTCGCTGTTATGCGCTTACATGGACAACACTGGCTTGTTCTTGGGGGTCAGTTGTTGGGAGACGACTTCTCACCACGAAACCTGCCATTCGCTCGTGGTGCATCCTCAGTAGGACCGATTGTATGCGCATCAGTTCCTGCAGGACGGAGTCGCCCCGTATGAGTTGTGTCGTCAACTCGTGGAGTACGCGATAATAGAAGTTGTATTTCTTATGGAAATCCGTGTGCATCATACGTGTGTATGCTATACAAAAATGCTTGATTGACGGCTTCAGGAACGTGTCCCACCATGTGATGATATCAGTTTGGCGCCTGCTCATATTTTCCCATTCCTTCCACTTTTGTTTGAAGGCTATTCGAAATTGTTCATCTTGGAGAACCCGACTATTAAGTTTCCAGTATCCCTATCCCCGAACTGCAGTTTTGGCGTCGATTGCCATGTCTAGTTGCACACTGAGGTGGTCGGTGAAGCAAGTGGGAAAAATCTTTATAGATGACACTTTGGGTAATAAGTTTGCACTTACATAGAAACGGTCTAATCGACTGGCCGAGTCTGGACGTATGAAGGTGAATCCTTCCAGTTGTGGGTGCTTGGTTTCCCAGACATCTTTTAGGTGAAAGGCCTCGACCAGGGTAGAGAGACTAAGGGATGAGTTAAACCCTGGATATTGATCTTGTCGTCGAAACACACAGTTAAAGTCCCCAGCAAGGACACTATGTTGGTGGTTGCCCCCTAAAGCTGTCGCCACTTCCGTTGCATAGAAGGGGTTTCGTGCCTCGCGGGCCACTGATCCTGAAGGCGCATAGATATTACAAAACCAGATTTTACCTATTTCGACGCACGTAATTCGCCAAGAGGGATGCAGGAAAGTTTTGTTAACAGGTATACCTTGTCGTACCAAAATGGCAGTACCTGTGGCGTTGTATGTGAAATTATTATATATAGTGTAGTCGTGGCCACATGTAAAATCGTCTGTACCGACCTCTTGAAGGAAAAGAAGATCGAGAGCACTTTGCTTTATATAATCGGTCAAGGCATGGTGTTTGACTGTAGAGGATAGTTTGTTCAGATTTAGTGTGGCAGAATGATACACGGGAGCCGTCATATAACACACTAATGATATAAACTTCAGGTTTTCTGAAGAATCGGTATTTAGAGTGTTCGTCATCGTGGGGTGGGGGGTATTTCCAAAAGGTTGGGCACACTTGGGGTCAGGGTATACTTCACTGGCGATGGTGAACGCTGTTCGTTCGTTTTCTTCGCCGGGTGGGTGTGATTCTGGTCTGTGTAACGTTGCTTCTTCCTCTTCTTCTTTCCCAGTATGGGTGAAGATGGGGTCGGCAATGATGGGGGTTCTAGAGTCAGGTCCATGTTTGTCGTCTGCGAAGAACCTGCATCTACTGGTGGTGAGTTCTCGATGGTTTCCACAGGAGTCATCTGCGTAGTATGGATACTTAGCGGCATGATTGTAGTCTCGTCATTGGCAGATACTGGAACCTCCATGGGATCGACACTAGGCAGGGTGCTGTTTTCTTCGGTCGGCGTTAAAGGGACATCCTGTATTGTATCGGAACTGGCGTCTACAGTTGATTCAGTTTGCGTCTTGGTTATTGTAGCTGGAAGTACTGTCCGATCATTGTGTATAACTTCTTCAGCGCTGTTGAGGTTGAATGGGACGGGTCGCACTCTCTCTGCGTACGAGTTATCACTTGTGCGTGCTGTTGGCCTCTGACGACTAGGGTATTGGTTAAAGAAATGATCGACCGCATCACAGTAGGAACACGTACGCTCTTGACCATTGTACGTGACCCAATATCGGCCGCCACTGATCGTAACATATGAAGGTATCGCACGGGACAAGTTCATCTTTACGAATTTTCTTCCGGTTCTCACTGGGTATATGTGGTCTTTCGAATACGTTTCGTCATCAAGGAATATCACCTGTCCGTAGTTAGTTAGTACAGAATATATTGCTTCATCCGACATTTCACTCGGCACGACGTGCAGCCGCACTATCACATGATTTTCATCTGCCCACGTCATAATCACTTCATGTTCGCCGTCATCGTCATTATACATATACACTCCTTTCGACTCGCGTAATAACTGTTCACCCGTTACTTTAGACAATAATTTCACAAAAACACATTTTCTATAATAGTCTACTTCTATACTTACAACCTGTTCTGGTTTCAGTTTCAATTTCGTACTTATCCAGCGATGTAGTTCATTTGACGTTGGCTTATATCTCACTTCTCTAAAGTTCAATTTCAACGTGTTCACTCGCTTGATGGCGATTTTCAAGACTTCAGTTTTGTTCGACTGGACGATTACGTAATACACGCGCGCTGTCTCAACTACACGCTACGGGAGAGAGCACCGATCCAACTTCCTCCTTCCGCGGTTCGCGCGAGACTGTTCACTGGGCCATCGGGGAGGCCCCAGTACACATTGTTGTTATTGTAATAACACAATGTGAATGTTATTTGTTTGCTAGGTAGGTTACAGCACCGAGAAATTACCTAAATGTTCGTAAACAAACTTCCCAATTTCTACTGCTCTAAATGTTGCCCAATTCGAACATTGTCCATAGACCTGCCAATATTGGCAACCTTAGAAAAGGCAAGGTCTCTAAGGTCTTTCATCTTGAAATATATTTTAGTTCCTTATGTAATTGATAAAGTCGTTCTGATTTAATTTGCATTCATCTCCCTTTCTCGTGTAGCAAATTAAATCAGAATGTTATGTGTTGTGGAATTATTTAATTTATGGGCACGAATGAAATATTCTTCTCGCGCGTTGATGAATATGTCCGGGTGGTCACAATTAAAGTTGCCATTCTCAGAGTCCTCTGGATCACGTTTAAAGCAACGGATTGCGCTGAAACTTGGTATAGAGCATAGTTTTTCAACCTATGGGGCGCGACCCACTGTCGAGTCCCGAGGGAGCGTTTGGTGGGTCGCGAAGTCGGACTCGAAAATGTATTTACTGCCTTAAAAACCTATTACATTTAAATAACTAACATACATATTGTTTTAACAATTTAAATTGAACCAGTGCTGTACGTAGTAAATACTATATTTCTGATATTCGCGCTCTAGCATTGTTTTTACCGGCATCTCCTAAGTTCAGCATGTGTATTTAGTTAGAATAGAGCAAATTAGTATATTAAATTACGTATTTACTTTTCTAGAATGAAGTATGTGTAATTTGTTTCCCCAAGCGTAAAAGAGGGCTTCTTCATGTACTAGATGGTAGAAAAAATATGATTGTTAAGTGGGTGCAAACCCCTACATGTAATTTTGTCGACGCCCGTCCTTATGGGTCCTATTAAGTGTAATATCCTTCAAGGTGGGTTCCGGACTGAAAAAGGTTGAGAACCACTGGTATAGAGGCTATGGAAGCCATGGGAAAGCGAATGCTGATGAAAAAAAAAAGTACAAATTTTCACCACCATGTCGAAATGTCGTGCTGAAATGTTGTGTACAGTGAACAACATCCTGGGAAACGCTTCGTACACCCATTGATCACATATGCTTACGCTTCCAAAGGGTCATTCACGCATATTGAACATTACTGTAACAGCATATACTAAAAGTACTGGTTGTTACTTCAGTACCACATTTCAACCTGGTGGTGGAAACCGGAACTATTTTTTCCTACCAGCATTCGCTTCCCCTTGGTCTCCATAACCTCTATACCACGTTTCAGCGCAATCCGTTGCTTCGAACGGGCTCCACAGGGCTCTGAGAAGGAGAAATTTATTTGTGGCCACCCGGTATATATTGATCAAGGCGCGAAAATATTATTTCATTCGTGCCTATAAACTAAATGTGACTAGGCAGTACCTAATACAACCGGCAAGCCTGTTAAGGGCTTCCACGATGGCATAGTGCGAACGATATCGGTACCCGGTGGAGGGACACTGCGCAGTGTCTCGGATCCCACTTTGAACAAACATAACGACTCTTGGGAGAAAGTCGGTCACAGTCAGTTGGATATCATATCACGTCAATCATAGCCGAGTTGAAAATGTCTTTCGTATTTTCCTTGTTTGTTTCTACTTCCCTAGGTTAATCTCACAATGAGGATGAATGACGACTATAGCTGAACCAAGATCAGAAAACCCCCGTGGCGCTGTTGTCGAATGTTCAACCTCAAGCGAGCGGAGAGATAGTGGGCGATGCTATCAGCTGTTTACCATGTATAGTCCTGCCCTTGCGTTGCCAAAATGTGCAACGTGTTTTCTGCACACATTGGCGTCACCTTTTATAAGTGCAAAGTGTTTGTGCCATCTCCAAGAGAAAAAAAAATACATTTCAAACGTAGAGATGTAATGTTTTAACCTTGTAGAAGCTTTTTGACAGCGAAGCGAGGGAGCGAGGCTATGCATGTGGCAACACGGCAAGCGAGAGGATAAAACAAATGACTGTCCGCTTCAGTGCGCTAGTTTGTCGCGGTTATTCTTATCTTGGTTGAGCTGTAATTGAAATTGATGAAAGGGAGAGACAGACAAGAAACATGTGAACCTGAATCTGGAGATAGATCGCAAGTCGGCAACTGCAGGGTTTGTGTATGAGGCTAATCGGGAGAGATTGAGCCTACAATTTAAATTGTGATCCGAAGCACTACGAACCTCTTTGGGCCACTGCAGGGGTTTTATCCAGAATACACATGTGGCGGAGCATGGCCTCCCCGACGGTGCAGTGGTAGCGTCGTCGCCTTGTTATCAAGGGGTCTCGGGTTCGATACTCGGTGGAGGCACATAGTGGTTCGGATCCGAATTTAAACCGTAGGTCCAGTCCCGATTAGCATTACTGTGCACAAAGTGGACTTAAAATACACCAACTCAATCAACTCTTGGCGTAATTGTTAGCACAGCGTGCTATGACGCTAGGGGTCCCGGTTTGAAATCCTGTCCTGGGCATGGATGGTCCTTGTTTGTGTCCCTTCATCAATTTCATTGGATCATCACTCATCCTCATCTTCGCGATTAGTCAAAGGTGGCAGAAATGCAAAGTAAAATAAGCCAATCAATCCGAATGCACCTTCTGGTGGGGAGGGGTGGGTGCAAAGGTATAACTAGCATCAGAATTACCATACATCAAATTTTTATCAAAGAATTTTAGGAAACCGTTGAGAAAATTGGGGTTGGAGCTGTTGATAAATCACTACAGCTGATCCCAGCGTATAATTAAGCAAATAACTCTAGAACAACCAGTGACGGTTTATCCGATTTTGGGAACTCTATGAACATCCCTCGTACATAGTATATGAAGAACACAGCTCAGGTTAATCCCAGAATGCTGGGAAGAGAGCACCAGCGAGATGCAGCGCCCGTAAAATAGCTGCGGGTCTTAGCGGAATTACGGTCTTCGCTTGAAGTTCTCTTTCCCCGAGCTTAGCCTAGGGCGAGAGAAGGGTACTGTCCATTTCCATCCTATTGGATTTTCCTCCACGCCCAAGTCTCGAAAAACCGTGCAGGCAATCGCCAAAAAAAGGAAGGGGAAACTATTCCGGATAATCCTAGACTTTGCAGGAATTTTAAATTTGTCCTCCAGAGTGCGGGATGCTCTGACAGGAGGCTTTAACCCTCGGGATACTGGAAAGTACTGGCTATAATTTTCTGTTTCTCCAAATCCTGAATTTATGCCGGGAGAGAACCTGCCTCTTTCACCTGCGTCCTGGACGGAATCCGCTCAAATTTTGTAGCAGTGTAGGATTAAACCTTTATATCAAACATTGGCTTCTGCCGTGAACGAAGGACAAGTGAAAGGCATTGAATTGGAATTCTGTTTTTGTCTTGTTAGCGTTTCTTATGAAAGGTTGTCAAAAGTTGAAGTGTGCAAGTTTTTTTTGTTTATATATATATATATATATGTGTGTGTGTGTGTGTGTGTGCATGTGTGGGTGTGTGTGTGTGTGTGTGTGTGGGTGGGTGCATCAACACGCACAAACACCAGGATGCATAGGCGTAACTTGGCGGGGGCAAACGGGACTTCCCCCCACAAAATTTGCAGATGTATTAAAATTTGCAAGTTATTGGTACTTTTTTTAACCTCCTCGGACCTGAGAAACAAAGTAATGAGTAACTTTAATGGTTTCGCAAACTTAACAGTTATTTAGCAAAATAGTCATTGACGCTACTATTATGGGATATGAAACTTTTTGATTCTACTCGCCCCCTTCAAAGTTAAGCCCCCAAGTTCGGTCCTAAGTTACGCCCATGCAAGGATAAAACATACTGTTCTCGTTTGGTTGATATTGTTCATTTTATTTCGCTTTTCTGCCAAGTTTGACTAATCGCGAAGGCGAGGATGAATGGTGATATATTTTACAGTCACAACACAAGCCTCACAGAGGATTATACTGACTGTTATTCCAGGCGCCACAACCTCGTTGGCCTGCTACATTGCAGTTACCACTGATTTGTTTTCATCAGTTATTACATTACATCGCCAGTTTTTGTGTGAAAAAAAATAGCAAAATTAGTTTTAGGTCCACTTCGTACCTAAATAATCGGAATTGGACCTTCGGTATTAAGTGGAATGCGAACCGTTGCATAATGTGCCTCCACCTAGGATAGGCCTTACCCACCAATAATGAGGCGACAGTTTTAGCAGTTTTTTGTGAGGTTCCAGTGGTACTTGTATATACGAGGGTTGGGGAGTAAGTCATGGCAACCCAGTAATAATTCGACAATCGAAGGATGTATTCAAAAAAAATTAAATACAACTGATAGAGTATCCATTATGGATATTTTGTTGGTAGGAACCATGAAAGAAAACCCAAGCAACCCTGTGACATACACATGTATTAATGTACAAGTTACAAAAACCTCTCTGACCCTGTGACATACACATGTGCACATGTTACAAACACTTGTCTGATTATGACAAACCTTTCGAAGACAGGTTTTTGTAACTTGTACATTTCATGATTCCTACCAACAAAATATCCATAATGGATACTCTTTCAGTTGTATATAACAAATTTTTAGTACATTGTTCGATTGTCGAATTATTACTGGGTTGCCATGACTTACTCCCCAACCCTCGTATGTAGATGATTAGGAGAATGTTCAATTCCTCAGGCGAATTTGTCACAAATATCTGAAAGATTTCACCTAGCCGCTTTGTTGCAAACGACTTCTATCAATCAGCATGAAATAGAAATATCTGTGATCAGACCCATTGATCAGAATAGAACGTTATCGTCACAACGATTTTCATTTAATACAAATATCAACATTATAGTTATGTTAAATTTCCTGAAATATGATACGGTTTATGGCTCAAATGTGAGAAGGACCCAAAGACTTTGGTCTATATATCTTAGCCATTACATAAAATGCAAGTTTGAATCTTGATATTTCCAATCAGATAAGAAAAAGAAAAGGTGTTTCATATCTACATCAACTTCAATAACCGACATTAACCTCTTCTTACGTATTTGTGATGAATGACTTTGGCTCTGTGAGCGTAAATTTACATCCAATTTCAAGTACAACATTACTTTTTGAGGGACTCTCAAGGGTGTAACATTAATGTTATGTTCTTGTATTGTAATGAAGAAGTCCCAGATTTGATTTCCGGTAGTACTACATTTCAGTGTCCCGTAGTGTCCAGTCTCAATTAACCTGTTTGTGCTAAACTGAAGGGAATTATCGAATAATTCTATTTTATGTTGCTCGCACATTTTGTGTTTATTGGGATGTAACAAATATCATCACTTTGGTAATACCTAGTTATCCATTTTAGGAGGGGCATGTGCCATCCGTTAAATTCGAAAATGAAACCGGAGTGAAACGTGACAAAACTAAACACGTTTTTGCTTCATCTATCATTTTTCAATGTCAGATATTTGTCATATTAGACAGCCACCCTTCACACAAAAGTGTGAGCAGTTTGTAAACAATTAAATATCGTTTTATTTTTTTTCTAGCTGTTCTTGTACTTTCAGGATGTTTATATATATATATATATATATATATATATATATATATATATATATATATATATATATATATACACAGGAGGAAGTTGTGTTTCGTCGGGCGAATATTTCAAAGCGCTTGCTACGTATAGCAGAGGGACATACAGCAAATCCTTCGGAGAACGGGTGTCAACATTTATCATAGCCTTCATTTGTTAGCCGGAAACAATTTTAGGTTTCGGAGAGGCGGCTGTCCTCGCCCGTCAAGCAGATAATGAGAGCAGGGACGATGAGAGCAGGCATTTGCAACATGGTCTTCATCCTCATCACCGGACTCTTTCGTTTCGCTCATCTGTGAAGCCCCAGACCGTCTACTGGCCGGCAATTTCTTCAATTACTGGAATTAGACGTGATCGGAAGTCGAAAACACGACGTTGCGATAATTTTCTACATGGAATTTTTTAGCACTATCAGGAATTTTCCAAAAGCGATTAGGATGCAATCGTAAGGGAGAGATTTGACTTGATTTTTTCACTTCCTGTGTTATTTTTTATTTATCCAATGTTTTTTTTTTTTTGTTCGAGGGAGATTTCGCTTCGAAGCTAACAGCCAATCGAACATAGGATTATGCAGTGTGACGTCGATGTAGTGTGAAATGTTGTTATCGATTGATTCTTTTTTCTGCTAGAGAGAGACCGAGAAAGAGAAAGAACAGTGAGAAAGAAAAGGGAGAGAGATAAAGAAAAGGGAGGGAGAGAGAAAGATAACGAAAAGAAAGAAAGAAGAGAGGAAAGGACGAATGGAAAGGGAGAGAAATAAGACGAAATGGAAGAAGAGAGAAAGAGGACGAAATGAATGAAGAGGAAGAAGGCGAAAAGATAGAAGAGAGAAAGAGGACCAAAAGATAGAAGAGAGAAAGAGGACGAAAATATAGAAGAGAGAAAGAGGACGAACAGAAAAAGAGAAAGAGGACTTAAAGAAAGAAGGAAAAAGAGGACGAAAGGAAGAGAAGAAAGAGAAGAAAGAGGAAGAAAAGAAAGAAGATAAGAAAGTGGACGAAAAGAAAGAAAGAAGAAAGTGGACGAAAAGAAAGAAAGAAGAAAGTGGACGAAAAGAAAGAAGAGAAGAAAGAGGACGAAATGAAGGAAGAGAAGAAAGTGGACGATAAGAAAGAAGAGAAGAAAAAGGATGAAATGAAAGAAGAGAAGAAAGTGGACGAGAAGAAAGAAAGAAGAAAGTGGACGAAAAGAAAGAAGAGAAGAAAGAGGATGAAATGAAAGAAGAAGAAAGTGGACGAAAATAAATATAAAGGAGAGAGATAGAGGACGAAAAGAAGGAAAGAGGACGAAAAGAAGGAAAGAGGACGAGAAGAAAGGGAAAGAGGACGAAATGAAAGGAGATGAAACAGACTAAGGAAAATAAAGAGAAAGGGAGAGGGTAAAAATAGCAGAAAAGGGGGAATGAAGAGGGAGGAGAGAGAGAGAGAGAGAGAGAGAGAGAGAGAGAGAGAGAGAGAGAGAGAGAGAGAGAGAGAGAGAGAGAAAGAAATAAAGAAAGAGAGGATGAAGGGTAGGTGGTCTGTAGAAGAGTTATTCACTGCGTATGCGCAATACGCAGTTCAGAAATCTACCTCGCAAGCGACATATGCAGCTTGTCGGTGCCACTCGGTACGAAATGTTGCATTTAATTCTTCAGGATCATCTCTAAATATCGCATCGCTTCAGTCTGAAAACTCCCATACACACTGTCAGAAAGAGTGTGGTAATTTGTTCTGGGAGGTTTAATCTTTCTTAGTCAGGAATGTTAGTAGTGTCTTTCTGGCAGCCATTCGCCACTACCAGCACAAAATTTCAAAGAAATCCGTTCACAAATTTCCTCTTGTAAGAGAAACAAACCTGAGTGGAGAAATGATAAGTAAACGAAACCTGAAGCTTGTTGAGATACCTTCTTGAACAAAGTTTATTTTCTGGGGAATGTATTTTTTGTATGTTGTTCTGAGAACTAGGTTCATGTTTTCTACTCGTCTATTTTTTCCCAGTCTTCTGCTTCGAGTTTATTATCTTTGTTCTGCCCTCAGGCTATTTGATCTGTTTCGGTTGCTTTTTATTTCCTTCCATCGAACTTAAATCCACGCTAGAGACGCAGTTTTATGGAAACAAACTTGTTCCATTTCCTTCAATGTAAGAGATTTCTGCATATGTCTGTTCTCTTTTTTACACCGACCTAAAAGAAATCCTAAATTTATTATTAGCTATTTAGCTATAATTGACTTCCAGTGGCGAAGCGTCATAAGAGGCCCGGAGGCCTAATATAATTGGCTATTACGGATTGCTTTATTACTTATAATGTCATTAAACGACGCCTTAATACAAGAAAACTGAAATTCTAGGCCTTAAGATAATTTCCACAAACTTCCATCCCTGCCAGAGACTATATCGTCGCATGTTGAGCCACTTCTCCAAGGGCCTCAGCAGGTCCCATAACATTCTATGTGATTCATGCGGGAAAGCATAATTTCAGGGGCGCGTTCGCCCGAAATGGACACAGTGAGTCCGGCCTCGCGCAGTGATGCCAACCCTAGCATAATTGCGCTAAACGTAGTAACATTTGAACTTCATTGTCACCTATCACCCTGTGTTTGGAATAATGGTAAAATATAGCATAATCTATAAACATGCGCCCCTGGGAGACAGATAAATTGAATTCAGAGGAATATATTTTGAAAAATAAATTTAAATAAAACAGCAAATCTTATTTGTTTCAATCGAAAGGTAGCATGCCGATCCAGCTACATCTTTTCTTTATCTTTCCTTACTTAGCTCACGAGGAACATTTTATTGAAGGAAATTGCTAGAAAGTTGGAGTCACAGATAAAACAAGCCGCCGCTTTCTGTAGTCTTCGAATTTTCTCAAACTTTTTCAAGCTTTATATTGAACCAATTATATTGGTTAAATCATTGTAACTAATTTAATGAAAGAAATTACCAATACTGTTTAACTAATCAACAACTGCCGCCAAAATAGATGCATAAAATGAACTTAAGGCCTAAGTCATGCGAGCACAATTTGGTTGCATTTAGCAAAATTTAAGAGTTTAATCAGCACACTTTTCCTGATTGGGAGGTTGGCAACGCTGGACACACGGTACAAACTGGGCTTCACATCTGTTTCTATTCCAGCACGGGGTGTCCAAGGAGGGGGAAGGGAAGGTGAGGGTAGAATGGCAAAGACAACTTGTTCCATTCTACGAGTTAGCACACACCAAGAGTTACTATTCAGGTACGTTGATAGATGCAAGAATATGTTGTTGCATTTTCAAAAATAACTTTAAAGGTTATAATTTTTTATATTTTAAAAAAGTCGCATTCATAACAACACGAACTCACACGCCTGTGCCTACCCTTCCAGCGACACCACGCTTGGCCACTGTTGACTTCTGCTGTCGAAATTTGCAAACTGGGAAACTCATTAATAATAGCTTGTTTTCGTTTCTCTCGTCTGTTTTATCTAAAATCTGCCTTTTTGCGTTAATTAGCTGTTCAGGACCGTTTGTTTCAGTTTTTGTACTTGTTTTATTTATGGCCAGCCTTCCCGATGCCATAGTGGTAAATGTTGCCTGTCTCGTGATCAAGGTGTCCCAGTGGAGGGACAGAGTGGTTCCGATCACATTTTAAACTGTAGGTCCAGTCCTGTTTATCCTATCTGTGGACTCAAAAACTCAGTTCCGAGAGTAGATGGGACTGATATTATGGCGGTACGGGAAACGAGATTGGCTTTTGTTGGGAATGGGAACGCAGATAATACTCCAGGTGTCCGATAAACCTTGAAATGAAAAGTACCATTACCATATAACCTTATATTATTTATTCCTCGATCAAAAATGCCACAATATATATATATATATATATATATATATATATATATATATATATATATATATATGTAAAACTCATAAACAAAATACGACCAATCTGTATATAGCTTTTCCTGCTTCTAAGACACCGTGCATCCCATTTAAATTCTTCAGTCATCACAGAGGAATCTCCCCGATGCTGTAGTGGTAAACTTATAATTTTGTAATCAACCAGTCCGGGTTTCGATCCCCGGCGAAGACGTTGCATAGTGGTACGGATTCCACTTTAACCTGTAGGTCCAGTTTCGATTAACCCATCTGGGCATAAAGTGGACTTAGGTCCCATTGTTCAGTGTATGATTAAGGTTCAAGTTAGCACGTAACTGGAAGATTGAAAAAAGAAATAGGGTTTTTCAATTTACAATTAGTTCGGTAGAGTATGACCCACCAGTCTCTGCCGCGCGCGGCACAACACAACGCCAGAACCAGTGTTGCTAATCTGTTCGATAGAAAAATCGCTACAGTGCGTCGAGTCACATCTGTTACGTAGAACAAGGAAACTAGAGAACTCAGCTCTATCTAACGTTCAGTTTTAAACACCGTGCATATAACCAGGGCTGGGATTAATATGTACTAACAAGTGGCTTTATATGTACATACATATGGACTAAAACGTCGCCAAATATGGACTAACACATCCGTAAAATTTCAAATAAAGCAAGCAATGTATCATTTTTCCATTGCATTAATGGACCTGGTGGCATTTCAACTGTTCACTCCCAATAAGCTCGTCCAGTCCATACTGGTACTGCAACGATATGTGTGATACACAACTGGCACTACCACTGGTTTCAGAACTAATAACCCAAGGAATAGAGGATAGGTAGAGCCATCCGAAGATTGCCGATCTGTCACGAACGCGTGACGTCACTGCAGAGGCACTGAGTTTGGCTGAAGCAGACGGCCCGTAGCATTTATATGGGAGATTCAGAGGTGAAAAGTATTTTTCTTTTAACTTTGAGGAGGGGGGGGGGGGAATATGAATTGTCATTCTGAGAGATGGTATTGATGCATCCTTTTAATGATTAGTAACATAACTGAAAACGCGTTACTTTTAAAAGGAGCAAAGTACACGTGCAAATGTATTTTGAAAATCCATGTCTGAAACATTCTGATCGATGCGCTACAAAGAAAGTTGCAGTGTTGTCATTTAGCATTTCAAGATTTTATAAATGGTATTATAATTTTAACCAAAACGTCGCATGCTAAAAATAATACATAATAAATGAAAGAGTTAAAAATGAACAGTTCATTGATAGTTGATTTTACTTCGCTTATCTGCTATATTTGGCTAATCGCGAAGATGAGGATGCACGATATGATGAAATTGATGAAATGATACTCACAAAAACACACTTGCCCAGGCGGAGATTCGAACCCGGGGACCCTGGCGGGTGTTAACCACTTCACAGTGGAAATATACAGTGACAATTAGCTATGTGGAATACTATTTATTTAATCCGACAAGCATTTTCGAGTGGTTATTGAAGTAACAAATAATTTTTACAATAAGTTTTAATAAGAACAGTAATAATATTTCTAATCGAGACTTACCCCTTGCAGTCTCTAAATGTACTTGTAGGAGTACGCATAACATTTGCTGATAATAGCTAGTGTAAATGAATTGGCGCAACAGTCCTGCGACAGCCAGGTCCTGCTAGAGCGGCTTTTTCATTGGGTGAGGTGTGGTCAGCGCATTGAATCCCATCGCGCCTGTTTTCTGGCGCTAACCTTTTCCAAATAGCTTCCCAATTGTCGTCCCGACGCTGCGAGATACCGCCGAGGATCGAACACGGGACCCCTCTTGCCAAAGGAGAGGGCGCTAACTATTGGGCAACGCAAGATCCCAGTGTAAAGCTATTAAAATTTTAAACTGCGAAGTAAAATCAATCTCTCATATGTATAATTTTCTATCATGAGGTCAGGCCCGGGTTTGGTTGAGGGGGGGAGGGAGTTGCTTGAAATACCATATTACCGGACCTCGATATATAAAGGGGCTTCCACCGGGAAAATATTGCTATGATGCTTCAGAAAATAGTGGAAATATTTGTTTTTATGCCGCAAGTTTATAAAAATGTAGCTGGCCATTTGACATAACTGAAATCGTACATGGCGGGGAGAGGAGCAGGGTTGTGCAATTACGCGTAAAAAAGGTTTTCTACATGACACGTATATTATGCTTTAAAATGCGTAATAGCCGTAAAGTACTTAAAGAAACAAGAATGAAACAAAAATGAAAACAAAACATGTTTTTTGCAATGGATATTGTTATGTATGGCAGTTGGCAGTAGTAGAAAAAAAAAGGCTTTAAGAAACTTATCTTCCGAATTTGTAATTTAAAAAAAAGTAAAATGCAGAAGTGCTCCCCTGTGCTTTGCACCAGGCCATGAAGGCATATAGAGGGTGTAATTGATCATGGCCGAGGATGGGGGTGATGTGATCAGTCCATAGGCGTGCGCAGATCCTCTGATTAGGGGACGGGGGGGGCAAAAGCCCTGATGAAAGTTCAATCTGACAAAGAAAAACCTCATTTTATCTCGCTGTTTTATTGCATTGATTAGTATGCAATAGAGGCGTATCCTCCGAAAATCAATGTATTAGAAGAATTCAAACTTTGTGGCACCAATGTTCTTTGACCCCTCCTGTAGTTCAGAGACTATTTTACATGCAAACATGGTTTCGTACAGCAGATTCAATACAACTACACATAATTTATTAAATTCTAACCGTGGCGGAAATCAATGGAGCGTGTGGGGTAGCTGCCCCCCACACTTTTGCCCCCGCACTTTTGCCCCCGCACTTTTGCCCCCGCACTTTTGCCCCCGCACTATGGCATCTTAATGCTAAGCCTTGTCTACAAAGACAAAATAATCTTTCCTTGCCCCCTCCCCACTTTTCCCATCCAATCGCTGCTACTGATTTCCAATGGTGCGAAAATGTTAATAACAAAAAAGATGCTAGAGAACGAAGTTGGATATGTTCAATTTCATAGGAAATAATGCACCTTCCTCCCCTCGGTAGTTGCTTGGAATATTCTCAGGCTTGAAAACACTTTTTTTAATAACTGTGAAAATATTCCTCTACACTAAAATTCTAAGTGAGAGTATTAGGGGAGGCAACTGCTCCCCGTGCGCATGCCTATGGATCAATCATAATTATCATATGCAAGTGTATAATATGCATGAAAAAGGAATTTGAAGCTGTTACTAAAACTTCGAGATCCAATCCAAATAAATTGTCGTTAATCGTTATGTCTTATTTTAATACACGTACCGTGCAAGACGCATACATCAACAGGTTTCTCAATTTTAAAAATATGTGAAAGAACAATTCTATAATAAAATATTGTTAGTGAGCATGAGGGCGTGAGGTGTCTTGTGTAAACAATTTTCAGAAAAATATGATTTTGTGCTAAAATATATAAGAAATTAAAATGTAATATAATTAAAGTAGTTTTTATATTAAAAATTAACGAAGGAAAATTAGGGTAACATTATAGTATAAGGGAAACGGATTTCTTCAAATTTACAGCAGAAAGTACTTACGGAAATCATTTAAAAAAGAACAAAAAAAACAAAGTGTTGAAGCTATTGACGGCGCCAAAGAGAAGACAGAGGAGAAACGCCGAGAGTAAAGGTAAAAATAAGGTAAAGTGCTCCCCTGTGCTTAGCACCATACCATGAAGGCGTATAGGGGGTGTGGGGGTAACGCCCCACACTTTCTTGATCCGGTCGTGAGTGGGGGTGATGTGATCAGCATCACGCCCCTGACCGCCTTTACCCCCCAGGGTAAAGTGCCGAGAGTACAGTGATATTTTACGGGAAGCAGCCACGTTTATTATGACCTTACATTTACATACAATATACAAAAGTTCTGCTTTTAGATATCGCACAATGCCTTTTTCACAAAAATGGGCAATCCCGCATTCTTTACGTGAATGTTGTCTATTCGTTTACTTGCACAATTATCGACGGGATAACTGTGATATTTTATCTCCCTTTCTTTAGTTTTCTGATAATAGTTTCCACAGCTTTCCATAGCATTTAGGCATGATTTCAGTTGACAAAAACATAAGAAAATCCTTGGAAAACATCCAGCAAAAATAAATCCAACGCGCTTCTATCATGGCCAGCGCGGAGAGAACAAAATAGGGGATCATTCGGAAGACGATTTTTTAAAAACTATTCGACGCATTTGAATCAATTTTGTGATAAATTGATTACAAAGGACGAATCTTAACAGTAAAATTGTAACTTTTCCCCTGCTAGTATATTTTAGAAGATATCCGTTGTCAAATATCTCAATATTTGCATAAGGAACCAGCTTTTTCCGTGCCGAGCTTTTCAGCGATGACGTAATGCATCCACGGACAACTGCGCATACGATCTGCACCGCCGAACGAGCACCCCCTGGTAATAACCTGCGAACGTGTTAAACAGAGACAATTGGACCACAAACACTCCTCCTTAAGCAGTTTAAGGAGTATTATTTCCTCTCTGTGATGGGCGACAGTCGGCTGCCTTTGTTGTACATTTACAAAGGATGCTGCCTTCCGCAACAATAACAAGAATAACAAGTACATATACTGCCACCAGACGATAAGCCGCGCGGCTTTTTCTTTGTTATGAACTTGTCACCCATCAAAGCATGCTAATTTTAACAAAGAAAACAATATGCACCGCATTAAACAGCAAATATAACAGCTTCCATCATACAATTCCTACAAGAACACCGAGAGTTGAAAAGCTTATAAATCAACATAATTTATTTATTTTGAGCAATTCTGAAGTTGTGAAATATGGACAATAGTGCTGGAGGCATAATGGAATTTAGCGTTCACTAACCAAACACATGCACTTTCACATACACTCACGCAATACACGCACCCAACGTCAAACTGGTCAAATACTTAAAATAATAATATGGTGCTTCCAATCCAAGAAAACTCACCGTCACCCCCTTCCGTGATAGAAATAGTGCTTCATTATTACAGTTGGCAACACTAGCTAGCCAATGAACATGCACTGCATAAAAGAAGCAACCACTACGTCATGCTATATTGCCACATTAACGTCCCTGTCGAACAGTGTGAACCGTGAGCTGGAGCGCTATTAAATTATTTTCAATTATGTTTTCTCGAGTGTGTCCAGGAATGGAATGACAATTGGCAACAATGGCGAAGGTAGGCGAGCAGGGTAGAATACGTGATGCTAAGAGGGAGGGAGACGAAACGAAAATTGGGATCTGCGCCGCGGCAGAGACTGGTGTGTCTGCCTCTAACTAGAAGTGTTGTGTGCAGTTAACAGCTAAATTTGAATTTGCGAAGCAACATGGCTGCCTCATGGAGCTATAGAAATTCCACATTCGACAACGTCACGGTCGAATTAATCAAGACACAATTCACTAAAAAGTTACATTGGTGTAGAAGACTTGTTTCGTTTGGCAGAGTTCAACCACTGTCCATATAAGCTGGAAAATTAATCAGCGTGGTTGCCAACTCCCTGTTTTGAAATGCGATGTTGGGATTAGTTAACTGTCGCTTCAACTGGTAGATAGTTAACAGACTTTCCAAAAACGACCCTTAAAGCTTTAACGACCGCAGCGCCACATACGGCAGCTACCTCGTTCAAGGGATCAGTCTGATCTCGGTGTCATATCTAATCAGTTAACTTGTGATGCGCTTCTATAGAATGCTCTTCATTGTCTCTAAGTGCTTAGCGCATTTCCCACAAGGCACATTTCTCTCTGTGTAACGGTACATTATCCAGCTGTCGAGTGACATTAAACCAACTTAATATTAGTTTGCGGTAATCGGTTCTAAGCCAATTTATGTCATGGGCTCTTTCACTGCTGGAAACGCCAATAAAACAATGTCGTTACTCCGCTCACGAAGGACACTTAACATTGTTGCACAAAACTTCACATGCAATCAAGTGTGTTTGGAAGCAACAGTTGGGAGTTAATGACAAGATAATTTCTCCCTCCAAGGAGACTCTCGTCATAAGTAACGAGGCCTTCCTTCCCTTTGCCTCCGAAGGCTTACTTCTGGAGAAAGGTAATTATCCCTTTCCAAGGTTAATTAATTAGGCATTTGCTGCAGTGGAAGAAGCAATTAGGGCCGGGGAACCTTTCATTACGAAAATCACCGGAAACCTGATTCATAAGAAGAAATTCCACGTTCTATGCAGTGTTGCCAAATAAAGTAATATCATGCAATATGCTGAATGTAATTTTATCACTCAAAGTCAAATGAAACTGGTAATTTGGCAGCTTTTGACTTCATTACCTTCCATTGCTGTCGCGTTCCTGCACGTACTCAATCTCTGAAGTAGTTGCACATGCCATAGACGTTTTTATGTGTGTTGGTGTCAAGATGTTTAAGTAAGAGCAAGAAATTTGTACATTTCTATAATTTACCGAGCAGCACACGCGATTTTTGCATGAAGATTCTTCACGAAAGTTTAACTTCAAAAGCACTTCGAAGTCGTCAAAATGGAGATAAAATAAACATTCTGAAGCACTTTAATTAATATTTGTTCATGAAATCTGTGCAAATATTTGTTGCAGCGGATCACTTACCACTTTTTGGTGGGTGTTTTTACCTTAAACATAATTTGTCTTTTCTATCACATTTCGATCTCAGCATTTAGCTTGTCTCCATAGCGGAGCGGCCAGTTTAACGATCTACGAAGACAGAGGTTCCAGGTTGGAACCCTTGTTAAAGCATTGTGTTTTGTTCCATCATCCACTTCATAAGTTCATAGGCCGGCCTCCGCGTCGGAGTGGTTATCACACCGCGTTACGACGCGGTCCTGAGTTCGAATCCAGGCCTGGGTATGGATGTTTTTTGTGTGTCCTCTCATCAACATCGTCATTCATCCTCATCTTTCCGATTAGCCAAAAATGCGAAGTAAAATAAACTAAATGAACAATATATTTTCATAAGTCATTCTCATCGCCACATAAATCTCATGCACACATAAATCTCATTCACACAAAATATAATGTAACACGGAGTTTTAAAATTCTTTTGATATAAAAATTAAAAAGTTTGATTGAGTGCTAAAGGAAGATTGGGGAATAATTCCAGAGGGATTATTGTTGTCTTTATAGCAGTAAAAGTATCTGAGATGTGGCGATATCCAGGCCCGTAGCCAGGATTTTATTTCGGGGGTGGGGCTCATCCCTTATCAGCAGAGGCGTGGCCAGAAATATTTGCAAAGGGGGCAGGCCATTGATAAAAACTTGATTAGTAAAAATGATAATAATCATAATAAATAGTACCACGGTTGTAATTGTCATTTTACAATAACTATTATAAGTTATTAAAAATAAACCAATTTCAATCCAAATTTATTGTTATTGTTATTATAATTATATAAATGGAGGGACTTTGCTACTCGATACATAGTATGAGTGACATTATTTATCTTACATTTTGTACAGTTAGTGTACTGAAATTCATAGTTATTGTATTTTGTTACTAACTTTTACATATACCGTTCAGAAAAGGACTTTAAAAGTTAGGGTCAAATATTACTCATAAAGTTTACATTGTGTGACCTCACAATGAAAGCTATAAATTTTGGGAGCTGTGGATCCATTTATTCTTTGGATACAATTGTAGAATATAAAAATATAAGCTTGTTGATCTAATATACACTAAACTTTTTTCCATCTAATGTTTAATCTTGCTGAGGAAGTATAATTAATTACCACTATACACTATTTATATTAGATATTTGTAGGATTTCGGAGGGGACTTCAGCCCCCTTAGCCCTCCCCTGGCTACGTGCCTGGCGATATCGATATACGGACACTTGTTATCGATTGCTGACTCTCGAAATAGACCTATCTATATAGAAATAGATGAACCTCCCAGTAGACACAATTAGCGTTCTAAAATAGTTTCAGACAATTTCCTCAATGAAGAACAAATTCTAAATTTCACAAGAAGAGAGTTTTTAATTTTGAGCACTACAATACCGCGAACGCTAGATGAGACTTTTTGACAAAACAGTTTGCACCACTGATTCAATATTTTTGTTCAAGGTAGGATGTATCAGTTGGAGACCCGCGCGACAAAGGGGATCATCTGGCGGTGGAGGAAAAGAAGTCGGATTATGAAACTAATTACTGCTACAGATTCCTATAATTGGATCCGAGGAATGACGTCGCTCTTCAATTACTTAAGATGATGCGGAGACACGGAATCTCCGGATGAATCGATCTCTCCTCAGGAACGGCTCTCCCTAATCCGAATCATCGCGGGGGGAATCCATTCCCACGCAGGCGGGGAAACTTAAATTGGGGCCCGAGGTGGATCTCCCCAAAAGAGCAAAGATCAACAGGTGCGGAATTCCGGGGGAGGAATGGATAATTCAGAGGCTGCGTTCGCTGAGTGTGCTTCTCATTTTCAAGAAGCGAAAGGAATCTGTTACAAAGATGGAGTTCTAATTTCGATGATGATGGAATGTGTTGTCTCAATGTGTTTGTCTACGCGCTTGTTCGTTTAACTTTGGAGTGCACTTTATGCACTGAATTTTCAAATTGAGTTCTCAAAAAAACTCTTTTAAAAAATATTTGAAGTTTGCTTAAGATAATTTCCATTACCTGTTTTAAAATAACGAGTACAGTATGTGTTTTCCGTATCACGTATATCATTACTAGGAGCGTATATTCTAGGCTAGCTAGGCTATCTGCGAAGCCTGAAGTCTAGAGAATAAAATTCAGGAGAAAAATCGATCAGAAATTGTAAATTATTATTCATATCAGTGAGATGATGATGCTGATTCTGGAGTTGGCAAGCTGATTTCTTATGAGTTGGCAACCTGATTTCCTATGAGTTGGCAACCTGATTTCCTATGAGTTGGCAACCTGATTTCCTATGAGTTGGCAACCTGATTTCCTATGAGATGGCAACCTGATTTCCTATGAGATGGCAACCTGATTTCCTATGAGTTGGCAACCTGATTTCTTATGGGTTGGCAAAGTGATTTCTATTCATAGCCTAGGACCACGTGACATAGTGAGATAGGCCAGATCTTGGACTCAGAATACGCCACTGATCATTACATCAGAATAATAAACATGCCATTATACATTTTTGCACTGTTGCTGGCCGAATTTTAAAATCTGTGGCGATAAAATTGAGTCGGCCATATATTATAATGTATTGCATAGTTAATCATGCTCATACCAGTTGAGCCTTCATTAGGAGAGCCACTCTGGCGCAATAATTATTAATTACTTTTAATCCAATCCAATTAATGAATTAATGTTTTAACGTCAGATTTCAAAATATGTAACTTTGGCTTCTTTAGCGTGTATTAAAAAAAAAGACAGCTCCTGCCAAAAAGGAGCTGGCGCCTGAATTAGTTTTAGTTTTATCTAACCTTGCGTAAAGTACAGTTCGACTTTGGCGTCATCTTAAGGTTCTGCGGAACGCCACAGTTTTACAAGAATCAGTTTTATTTTAACTGACATTACTTGCATGGAAAACGCCTGACATTAAATTCGCAGAGGGGCTTCGAACCTCTGATCGCATTCTGGGCGTCCCGTCGTCTGATTAACAAAGGAACCCTGAGATTATCAAATTGTGCTCAAAGAATTGTGCAGGGGTTGATGTGTTCAAACTTTTACAATTACGAATAGAGAACGATATTTGCTTGTTTTACTTAATGAAATTCCAAATACCTCATCCTTAAAAAGACTATTTTAATTTTTTTCAGCCACTTCGGTTAATTTTGCACGACTCATATAAGCATATTACTAAATACTAGTGTCTATAAAAGAACTCCAGGATTTTAAACAATGCTAGCGCGCAAACTGTATTAGGTAACTCAGGTTAGTTAATTACTTTGAAATCAGTAGCTCATCAAGTTTTATTCACGCCGTTTGGAGTTTATTCCAAAAAAGGTTGGCAACGCTGAGCAGCGTTGAACTTGAAGTGGCCGAGCCGAGCCGAGCCGAGCCGAGCCGAGCAGAGCCGAACACAGTCATGAAACGGCGACGCCACAACAGAAGGTGCAGTGCGTGATATGGCTTGTAGAAACTGGATCTGTTATTACTGTACAGCCGAACTTTCGACGCGAGTATGGTGGTGTTTAGCCTCCGGACAAAACCATTCGCCAATGGCTTAAGGCGTTTAAAGAAACTGGAAGTGTGGATTGGAAGGGCCTTTTCCATGGCCTCCAAGAAGTCCGGACCTTACTCCCTTAGACTTTTTCCTGTGGGGACATGAGTAGAACATGGTTTATGCGGAGAAAATTCAAGATGTCAACCATCTAAGGCAAAGAATTATCGCATCTGTGACAACCATCACCCCTGCCAAGTTGATTATGGTTTGGATGTGTGCCTTGCTATAAACGGGCACACATTGAAATTAACTAAATTGTAAACAAAACTAGATAACATTACCTTCAAAAATATGTATTTACTTTTTCCTGAGTTTCAGTTTTTAATAAACCCAAGAGTTTTTTTATAGACTTTGTGTGCACTAGGAGTAATTTTTAAATAGGTATTGAAATTAAGTTCGTCGGCATAAGGCCAGCATCATCAGACGAATTGGAATTCACCTGTATCTGTATCAAAACTGAACGATGGATTTGTTTTCGTAAATTGCCGGAAGGTGGTTCTCTACGGACAACTCGACTGTCCATTCAATATTATCTATCCTCACTTTTGGATGAAATTCTTAACTTCACCTAAAAACCGTATAATTCTGTCTGACTCAACGTATTGAAATTTAATGCTATTTCGATTAAAAAATCGATAAGCTAGTATAACACCAGTCTTCCCAGTGCATTTTACCAATAAGTATGTTATACCTGGCACGTTAAATTTGAACATGAATTTATTGTGTTATTGCTAGAGATTCGGTTAGATTCTGACTACTAATTGCTTAATTTGGGAAAAGATTATCTCCCGCTCTCATCCTCATCCAACAAGTCGCCAGGAGCCTGGGCTTACCGAAGAATGTGTCGTATTAAAGGAAAGGGTTAAGTTAGGTCTATAAAGTACATACACGGTAAGTAAAAATATTTTTTTCCCATAACTGAAGTCAACTTCTGAACATTTTCAACCAATCAGATTTTTGCTTCTCTTTCCCCAAAGTAGAATGTCACTCTCCGAACATAAACTCAATTCCCCATGAATTTTGGATTTCCAAAATGGGAAGCTAAAAGCATTAATGACATTTGCAAGTCTGAACGTGAACATTTTAAATAAATTTTACCTTATAACAAAAGTCGCGACTTCCAGCAATATTCTTTAATTAGTGCGTGATTAATTAATAAGGGACTGCTTGGTAGTGACTAGATTAACCGCCTATGTGGTTGAGTGGTCGACTGCCGATCTCGTTACCAATGGTTCTGGGATCCAGCCCTGCCATTGCGAGTGTAAAATTCATAGCTTTCCTGTAATGACAATATCATCCTCGTCGCCGAGATTAGATATTAATAGCAGGAAAGCGACGCAAAAGAAAAATGCGAATGGAAAAACAATATTAACACAAGACTAACTTTAAACATTTTTCTTTAAGATGGTGTATGTTAAAAAGTGAAGAGAAACAGGCGTAGTAGTAGAGGGAGTAATGGTGGGGGGGTCATAACTCCCCTCTGGTCCAGCACTCCAAGAAAATAACTCCAAATGCCGAGGAAGAAGACAAACATAGGACTGACTACTAAAAGAATATGATGTAACATTCCCTTACGAAAATCTGAGCACAGGCTGAAGGTAAATTACTTCATTCTAAGTGTTTCCGTCCCTCCTAAGTACCTAAAGTACACAAATCTCGCTTCTGATAGGCCATTTTTGTCTTTTACATCCCCAAAATTACCCATTAATGAAGATTATTCCTTCATCCCGTCTGTTTGAAATGCAAGAGCTAATTTCACAGCCATATTTTCTGGAGCACTTCACCTTTATGCTCTGAAAAATAGATCTCCTAACATTTCAGTCAGCAAAGTGGTCCTTTTTTGTTCTGAATGCAAGGACATGGGTCACATCCTTCATTTGCTGTTTCCAGAATCCGCTTTTGTTCATTCACACAGAAGAAGTGGACAATATTTTGACCCATCCCCCTTCCTCCACTCATAAGCACCGGCTAATAGATTAGTGGACCGTGCTCCCTATCCATTAGGCCTTTCAGCGTCACACGCACGTCGCAAAGCGTCCCTACGGACATGTCCATGACAGTGTTGAGTGCCGGCAATTAATTACCTGATTCTGTGCATTGAGGGAACAAATGGATTGTGCAGGCGGAGGAAATACGTACTCTGGGTCAGTGTTGCCAAATGTGCGAATGTCTCCCTACAAGTAGGATATTTGCCATAATTTGGCAAACGCTGGAACGTAGGGACAAGTGATGTGCGTCTGCGCGTATAGGCAATGCAAGCTATGTAAAGAACATGCCGGCAAACGCGTGCTTAACAATGGTCGTTGTAGAAGAAATAAAGAATTATCCTGCGTTTCGCCGGCCTCCGTGGCGGAGTGGTTAGCACAACGCGCTACGACGCTAGGGGTTTCGGGTTCGAATCCCAGCCTGGGCATGGGTGTTTATGAGACGCAAAATAAGAAAATCGCCAATTCGTAGTGACATTACATACAAATAGTTGGCAACGCTACTCCCGGCACAAAAGTTGCCGTGGCCGAGAGCAGTGGCAATCTATCCGCTGCAGAGGATGAATCGTTTATCACACGAGCACCTGCGCATCTTGACAGCAATTGTTGGCGCCGCGTGAAACGAAAGTCCGTTGTTCATTTGCCTACTTCGCATGTCGTGGTCGCCAGACTCCCCGCTGGGGGGACAATTTCAGTAACTGGCGCGTTTTGGATGAACATTTCAACAAAGTCAACAATCTGAAGCTGCAATAACGGCACCAGATGCAAAGTCGCGATATTCTGCACGATAATTCAGTGTTACCCACATTAATATTTTCATTATATACCCAGCCAGAACTTATTTTTGGGTAGAGCACAACCTTAGACTTTTTTTTAAAAAGGTCGAAAAAATGTTATGGGGAAAATAGTGAAAAAAAAGCAACAACTTGCAATGTACAGTTAGCGGCAATAAAAATGGAACACGTAGATCTCGAAACAATCCTTCCCTGCTTAGCGTATTGCTTAACTTTACGGCGGTTGTAGAACTTGCAATTGAAAATTTGCTATTAAAATCTACACAACGCATTGCAGGGAAGCGAGTATTTTAGGATCTAGATATATCATTTGATTTGCTGGTGACTGTACGTACCTGAAACACCAGTCTGTCGCTAAAGAACACCTAATTTCTTAATTTTTCTGCATGTGAGGTCCCCAGCCATCTACATAAAGAAGTGTGTATTGCTCTGGGTAAATAAAAGCTCCAAAAATGGCAAAAAAGCAACGCTATATAACAAGAATCAAATCAAATCAAAATAGTTTTGTAGGCAATTTGCTACATACAAAATTTAACTTCTGTTCGTGTTCTCCGCAAGTCTCTGTGCACAGGTGCATCTTAAATACGCCTTCCCTTTTTAATCGATAAAGGATGGAGAAGAATAGCTCTTCTCTAGCAAGGATAGAAGATATATTTCAAACAAATTGCAAGCAGTCCGTAGGGATTTGGGGAAAAAAAATATCCTATCAAATTTATTGATTGCTCTCTGTGAATTTTTTCCCCCATTTACTTGTTCCAAACCGAGATTTCGCCCTGATTCGTGCTAAAAGCGTGATTTTAAAGATCTCTGCAGCAAATTATTTTACAAGGATCTTCTGTTGTTGATCAAATTTGGCAGATTTTCTGGGGGAACCTCTGAGTCCGTGCCTAACTATAATTGACATTAAGAATATTATGCGACCCTTAAACTAGCTATAGTATCTGGAGATATCGATCATGTATTTCAAATTTTCAAAACAGATCAGCACATAATATTAATAATTAACAAATCATACACAGAGTGCGGCAGCGTTCTTAGCATTATTTGAGTATGAAATGATGATTATGCTGGCAACAGTGTGTGGTTGGCAACACTCTCGTTATACTGTCCATGAACTGCCATTTGCAGTAGAATGTGCTTCAGTAGTTGTTTGTTGTTATTCAGTGCAGTGTCATTGGTTTCTTGCGACAGACCTTTCCACAATAAGTGATTACCCGTTATGCTAGCCACCAGTGTATAAGAACTGTTTTACGTAATACACTTGAATCGAGTCTTCCAGAAATGTTTGTAATGGGAGCGGAGGGAGCAAATACATTTGTGTTACGTCAACTTTTTTGAAAGCTTATGTTGCTGCAGCCATAAACCTCGTGTTTAGGAATGGTAGAGAGTTGGTTAGATAAACAACAGTGTCAGGGCGCCATGTTGTTTACGCTTCTCTAACTTCATTCCTCATTTTCTCATTCGTCATCAATTTGACTGCTCACCCTGCTTGCAAGTTCTACAAATAAATCAAATTTTGAAACTCTATTTCGTAAGGTAGCTTTCAGACCAAAGCGACAGGCGACATCTCTAGCTTGGGGGAACAAACCTATGAACAGCAACGTTTCACAATGTAGCGGCTTGATAGGCGTCGCTGTCGCTTCGGTGGGAATCTCTCTGAAACAATTATTCCAAAGCGACACGCACTGTGATTGATTGATTTTGTTTATTTACTTCGCTTCTCTGCCATTCTTGGCCAATCGCAAAGATGAGGATAAGAAATGATAGAAAATTGATGATGGGACGCTCACAAAGAACACCCATGCTCAGGCCGGGATTCGAACCCGGGACCTCTGGCGTCTTAGGGTACTGTGCTTATACTCCGCCGCGGAGATCGGCGACACTGACAGTAGTCCGAGGAGGAACACACCACATTTTGGTCAACGTTCAATCTCAGTGGTGTTAAAATGGTGTTGGCAACCCATTTATCTGTAGTACTAGTATGTCAGCACCACTATGGTGCAGACCTCTTGAGACCTCAGTTTCTATCGCTTTAACACCATTTTTTCTTACAGTACAAGCAGAAACATGAAACGAAGTAGACAGACCTTGTCCCATTTTGTCGTGGGATGGATCGATCGGAACCTAAACTTGATTTTCCCTCGGAATTACAAGGGATGACGTTTTTCTTGAGGGGATGCGGACTCTCTCCCGAGACAGACTAACGCAATCGTCAAGAACCAGCAAGGGAGTGTGCCGCGGGCGGCTGCCTTTGATGTCGCTGTCTTCTTTCCACCGGAGAGCCTGCACTTGGCGGCACCAGATAGAGGGCGACGATTTCCACGAAGGACGACGAAGAGAAAAGTATCACTTGTGCGTGAATGTCGTGAACAGTCCTGTTGGCATGTTCCTTCTGGCCTGTTCCAGGTCATCAGGGTCCTCGTGTCTTGTTTCATTCGATTTTACCCACTCTATTCTTCGTGGAACATGCAGAAAATTTCCCTTGTTTCTGGTACAAATGACTTTAAGTGAATTTACAAATTTTGAATTTCTGTTTATTTCGTTTAAGATGATGATTGGTATTTTCGAATTGGCTTCGAGTTCAAAGGATTTGGTGTGTATTTTAAGGGGGGAAGAAAAATATTTTTTGTGTAATTCTGAATAGAAATATGGAGGTGAAATAATTATGTTGCCGTATTATTTAAAAATTAAGTTAGATCTTGCCGCCTCTAACTCCATAACCCCTCCCCCTCTTTCAGTGCGCATATGATGTCTACTCACAACTACCTATAGTATCAGCCTTTAAAATAATAAAAAAATATCTCAACATCGGCAATCGAGATCCAAACTAATTCAAGGAGAAGATTAAAATTTAAAAAAAGAAAAACATCCTTTATTTACGATCGGGAGCTTTATGGTAATGTTATGCACTGAATTTTACTTTCACAATGCTTTGCACGGTTTCGATATCACTACCATGCATATACTTGTTGCAGGCACTGGATGCCAAACAATTTGCCTCAGACGCAGATTTTTGAAGGTGAATCGGAGATGGGTGTAATTGTGTTCGGCTGACATCGTTTACTTTCGTGTCGCAAGATGTCGAACGCCACTCGGGGCAGAAAACAAACAAGAATCGCGGTTATGCTAAAGAGCCTTCCCATACTAGCACCAAGATACATATGTGCCCTCGGCAAATATGCGAACTACAAGCTTCTCCGTGATTTAAATATTCGACACTACCGTCACAACTTTCAGAGCAGATTGAGTTGCGGATAAGTACGGGTGGGCCCGTAGGAGGAATAACAGTTGAAGGACCGTGACAGAGGAACAAGTAACGAAGCATTACGTGTGGAAAGGTTGCTACTGCTCTACCAATAAGAGAGAAACTCTATGGCACCCTCGTCCAATTTCCAACCCCAACTAAGTGAAAGTAGCGCGAGAAGAAAATAACGGTCCACTTTAATTTGCGAGTTGGTCGCGGCCTCTCCATTTTTGGTACGACTTACGTAGTTGTTAGACGGACAGCAATCTCCTACATCCAAGATTGCCACTTGAATCTGGGCAGGCACGAAGACGATTGGTAGATGAAAACGGCTACCGAGATCAGCCGTCAGTAGGAAACGCACCCAGTACTATATCAGCACATAGCAGGATATTTCAGAAATATCCAACACTGGGTACAAATCCAGAGCAGGATATGAATGTTTTCATTGCGGTTATTGTACGAGGCAGAAAATCATCTTCAAATAATCAAAATATACGGCCTTACCAGCCCAGCAAGTTGAATGGTCCACAATATTAAGCCAAAGAAAAATCTGAGTTCGAATCTCAGTCTTGACAAGGGCCTGTCATCATGTTTGTATTTTGCTTACATTACGTAGCTTTACTGCTTACATTTTTGGCTAATGACGTCGATGTGGTTGAAGTGGTGCGTACATGAATGAATGATGTGTATGGGACTTCACTTTTTTAAGCTATGTTTTCCATAGTAGTGGCACAATTATGGCAGAAATACAATTGCTTCACAATTTCGATTTTTATGTGGTAAATATGCTGGGATAAAATTCGTATATGACAATATACAATACTTCTTCACCAATAAGTAATTTCTGACAAATCTCAGAAATGTTAAGTTAAAAGCATTTCAAAATATATTCATATCGAGTCAAGCCGGAGCCCGTGGCAGCGTGGTTAGCACATCGCGCTGCGACGCCAGGGGTCCCGGGTTCGAATCCTGGCATGGATGCTTGTGAGTGTCCATTCATCATATCATCACTCATCCCCATCTTCGCGAATTAGCTAAAAGTGGCACAAAAGGTGAAGTAAAATAAAGCAAATCAATCAATAAATATCGAGTCCAGGAGACCTTTGGACAAAAGCCCTATCCTTTTGTGGTTTTAATGGCTCTGATAGCTCGCTGATACTTCTTGACCGACTCGAAATTGCCCCAGTGAAGTGGCGTTTAAACAAGGCGGAAAGAGCTTTGCTCCTGCCCTTGTAACGTTCATCCCTTTTCTTTCCCTTTCCACTTCGTTATGTTCGTACAGAAGTTAAGAGCATCAAAGTTTTAAGAAGAGTAAGGTTCTTAGGAAATAGTAACTGGAAACATTTGTGAAACATGTTTCCATGAGCTGTTGCACATGGCCATCTTATGCCATTGATTGTGAGCTTACGGTTGTCAGGATGATAGATTACAAAAGAGAAGTATCTAGATTAGACATTAGATTAATTTTAATTTTCTATTTTACAACTTTTATATCAAACTACTGTTTGTAAACAAATTTTGGTACTTTAGTATTATACGGACTACCTCATTTCAGACAGTCTGTTTTCTGGGAAACCAAAAACAAAACTTATGGACATAGTAGGTTAGGTTAGGTTAGTGTTCCTAGTGAGGTAGTCCGTATAATGTATTTATTTATTTATTTACTTACTTTCTACAGAGAAAGGATATATCCAATTACAGTGGCATTAATATAACATAAATAATGTGAGCCGGACCCTGTGGCCGAGTGGTTAGCACATCGCGCTGCGACGCCAAGGGTCCCTGGTTCGAATCCCGCTCGGGCTTGTTGTTTGTGAATGTCCATTCATCAATTTCATCATTTCATCACTCATCCCCATCTTCGCAAATTAGCCAAGAGAGACAAAACACGAAGTAAAATAAAACTAAATCAATCAATCAACATAAATAATGTGAATATGAATATATTTCTCATGAATGTACATAATAAATATGACCATAATAGGATAGAAACAATAATGAAATAAATACTTACACATATTAATGGACACATATCCTTAAGCTTATCCACATACATGTACATATATTTACATTATATATATACACACACACACATTTAAGTGGATATAGGGATACATATAGAACATATTCTACACTAATTAATAAAATAAATAATCAACCATTTGTGAAAGTATCTCTGTTAAGTGTGGCTTTTATAGCATTTTTATATTCCAAAATGTTAAAAATCAAATCAATATTTGGATTTGTGGATGTTATTCTATTATACATAGTCCTCATTCTAATTAATGGTGATTGTTTATACTTTTCAGTTTTAGGGATATTATATAGCAATAAATGTCTTATTCTTAAATTACATGTGCTAGCATTGAAACATATTTGGTGAAGAAACTCTCTATTATCCAACAACCCAGTTATAATTTTATAAAGAAATATAATGTTGTCCTAATTCTCTTCTGTTGCTGAGTGTCATACATGAGAATTTCTTCTGTAAAAAGCCATACGAAACTCTGTTTGCGTATGCAGACATGTTGAACCTCTTGTAATATAGATATCTCAATAACTATTTTTGCACTTGTTCTATTTGTTTTATGTGGGTTTTGTAAATTGGCGACCAAACAATAGATGCATATCGTGTCATTCTATAGAATGAAGGGATCTGAACCAGTTAACTGATGGGGTGATGTAAACTACTCATCATTCATCCTCTTGATGAGACCACTCGTCATTGACATGACGAGTTATTGCTTGGCATGCGAAAGGTACAAATTACACAAAGGAATTAAACTACTGAAAAGACAATGGACACTCGTTGTGTTTTGTGAACCGTTGAACCTGTATCATGGCTGGGTGTAGGATAATTACCTGTCTATGTGAAGTCTTTAGCTGAATGAAAATAGCGAAGTCCTCTGTAAGCTTCTCTCTAACTTGTTGACCAAAGCGTGCTTCCACTATCGACCTCCTGCCTTGCTGACCTCCTCTCTCTACCAACTCAATTCCCAAAGTCCAGTCACTTCCCAGCTTGTCTCACCTCTATATTCCCTGGCCATCGAGCTCTTCCTCGATGCCGAATCGCCGAATCGTGTTTATTATAATTGCTACCATGCAAACCGCTGACACCATAACCAGAAGTGTTACCTGTTCCTGAATGCTCAGGAGGTTTGCATGGCACAACACAATGCATTGTAAACATGCCTAAGAGGCTTGAGACAGCTGAGAAAAACAAGTGAATGCCCTGGTCAACATGAAGCGTTCAGAGAGACTTAATAAAATAAACATACAATCTTAGGGATTGTTACGATATTCATATTCTAGTTTGCTTCTAACTAAGGCACTATAAAGAAGCTTGATAGAAGTAGTACTGCTAAAATTGAGACAGTTTCTTATTAGTAAACCCAAAGATCTATACGCATTATTTATTATATGAGATATATGTTCATGAAACGCTAGTTTACAATCAATTATTACTCCCAAATCTTTAATACTTTTCACTTGTTTCAGTTTTTCCTGTTTAATGAAGTTCTCATAATGTGTGGTATGTTCTGTATTTGATATTATCATAAAACAGCATTTCTTGATATTGAGTCCAAGATTACTTTTAACACTCCACTCACATAAGCTGTTTAAATCAGTTTGTAGTTTCATAACATCCTGGGGCTCGTTAATTTGTTTATATAATTTTACATCATCAGCATACATTAAACAATATGAATGTTTAACATGTAACGGTAAATCATTTAAGAAAAGAATGAAAAACAATGGTCCTAAGTTGGATCCTTGAGGTACCCCTGACTGTGAAATATACATATATGACAGCATTTTTATATGTTACATACTGTTTCCTTTGATTCAAGTACGACTCAATAAGAGACAAAAATTTATGTGTCAACCCAAAACTTGAAAGTTTTTAACAAGACATCATGATTAATTCTATTAAATGCTCTGGAGAAATCAGTGTAAATTACATGCATACTTGAACTATCATGCAATATGTTGTGTGCATATTGGACAAAATTAATTAGATTCGTTGTTGTCCACCTACCAGTAAAAAATCCATGTTGACTTTCACTTATAAAACTCTTTACATGATTAAATATTCGCATAAATATAATATTTTCAAATACTTTTGCTGGTGCACATAAAATTGCAATGGGTCTATAATTTTCTATATTTTTAGAATCTTCTGTTGTTAAAATGTTGCAAACTTGCGTTAATTTCCAAAGATTAGGGAAGTATTGATTTTTTATTATTAAATTAAATATTGAACACAAAGGTTTTTCTAATATTTCTGCACATGCTTTTAATACGTAAGGAGAGATTCCATCCGGGGCAGTTGATTTTTTGGTTTCAATTTTTTTATCGCTTTAAAATATTCTTTAGATGTTATTGTACTAATTGATAGTTCATAAGGGACTTCCGTTTTTGAATATTCTGATGTATTATAAACACCAGTATTATCTACATACACTGATTTAAAATAGGACGCAAAGCCATTAACAATATTTTGACTCGTGTCAAGTAATTTATTTCCAAAGACCATTATAGGATTATAATGTTTTTTTTTTTGCCCCTTTTACTTTGTACAAATTCCCAGATTCCTTTGGTATCTTTTTGTATATTTTGTTCTATTTCTTTGATGTAGATTTTGTATGCTTTTTCTATCAATATTTTAGTTATTTTTCGAAGCTTTTTATATTCTACCTCGCTATTTACACTATCTTTCTTTCGTTTTCTATGATATTCATTAGTTTTAATTTATTAATAATTTCTAGGTAAACCATCGTGGATATTTGTTGTGCATACTAGTTTTCTTATATGGAACAGTTTCATCAAATACCTTATTAATTACATTATAAAAATAAGTTATGGCCTCTTCTACATTACCTATTTTGTATAAATATGCCCAGTCTATACCTCGTAATAATTCGTACATGCACATAAAGTTTGCTTTACAAAAGTTCCTTTTGAGCGTGATATTATTTTTAATATTCTTGACCTTTATTTCCATAGACATATTTATACTTAATGCAGGATGATGTATATCCTCCTTAACAAGAGGATATTCATCTCTAGATACTGTAATGTTACTTTACACATTAGTAAGCATAAGATCTAAGGTTCTGTTATTGCCATTCTTAACATTGTTTATTGAATGTAAATCATATAAACTTAAAAAGTTTTGCAACAATTTGTACCAGGGACAACTTTCTTGTAGATTGTATGAAGAGTCAGATATCAACGGTAAATTAAAGTCTCCAACTATAAATATATTATTTTGTAACTCTTCTTTGTATTCAAACAAATTGTAAAATGATTTATATATATCAATTTTGGAAGCAGGAGAGATATAGATCCCGAATATATGTATAATACAATTGGTTACATATAGAGAGTTTAATACATAACATATCAAGATTACTTTCTAGTTCAACAACATCTGAAGGTATTTTATTTTTAACTGCAATAAGAACACCACCTCCTTTATGATTACCAGTTTTATCATGACGAAAGACCCTATAATTATCATGAAATAATTCACTGCTTAGGATCCCATCATGTAACCATGTTTCTGTTAAGACAGTGATATCATATCTACTTGCTATATTATTTACATAAAACTCATAAGTTTTTGCATTGAGACCCCTTACATTTTGATAGTAAACCATAGTATCAGACGAATCCATTTATTGTTTCAAGTTATCTATGTCATCAGTTGTTCTTATTACATATACATCCCTGTCACCTTCTCTCTTCCTCAACTTTATATTTCCCGAATTCACAAGTATGCATTTTGAAACTTTTTATCTGCTTCACTGCAAGTAAGAACTGATTTACATAAACTTATGTGTGCTGAATTCAGATCTGCTTTCAGTTTTCTCCTATCACGTCATTTTCTTTTGTAATATCGTTTTAAAATTAATGTACATTAATCAAGTTTGGAGTATTTTCAATGAAACTGAAGTATTACAACAAGTCATAGGAATTAATATTTTATCTGGTTCACTGCAAGTAAGAACTGATTTACATAAGCTTATGTGTGCTGAATTCAGAACTGCTTTCAGTTTTCTCCTATCACGTCATTTTCTTTTGTAATATCGTTTTAAAATTAATGTACATTAATCAAGTTTGGAGTATTTTCAATGAAACTGAAGTATTACAATAAGTCATAGGAATTAATATTTTATACAATTTTTGTCATTGATGTCAGTGCACCATCATAAAGAGAAGTTCATAGAGTGTGAGTAAACCCTAACAGATCAAACAGAAGATATTTTGCGCCGTTTCACTGAGCTTCTACTGTAATTAACAGAAGTATCTCTCTTGAGGCACCAGCAGTAATCAGCCATCATGACCTCATTCCACCGCCCTTAATATCTTGTTTCCATGGTTCTGATATCTTTGTGGAATCTTTCACCTTGCTCATCACTTTTTTGCATGAAGATTCTCAGGGAAGTAATCAATATGGCTATTCAAGAAATACAACTTAACACTCATTCTGCACCCTAACAATTTCAAGTTTTGTAGCATTTCGTCAACAATCTGTGCGTAGTTTTCTGGTTTCTTGTTGCCCAGAATGTTTTCACATACACTTTTGAATGACATCCACGCTGATTTTTCCACTTCATTCATGCAGTTAGGGAAATGTTGGTCTTTCATAAGAATGCGTATCTATGGGCCATCAAATACACCTCCCTGAATTTTGGCTTCAGGTTTATTTTGAAACTTTGACCTCAGATATTGAAGGACATTGCTTTCCTGGCTTAGACTTGTTATGAATTGCTTCATGATCCCTAACTTAATATGGAGTGGAGGAAGGACAGCTTTATCTCTAGGAATCAAAGATTCACTCAAAACATTATTCTGTCCTGGTATAAGATCAGTACGTTTTGTCCAGTGTCTTCTCGTCCAGTGTTCATTTTGTGCTCTGCTTTCCCAACAACACATAAAGCAGGGATTCTTAGTAAAACCAGTTTGTTGGCCAAGAACAATTGTTAACACTTTTAAATCAGAGCAAACAATCCAGTTATGCTCGTTGTACTTTATCTTTTCCAACATGAACCTGAAGTTTATGTACGTTTCCTTCAAAACTACTGAATATCCTAGAGGTATTGAGGGCAGCAAGTTGCCATTATGAAGCAGTACTGCTTTCATGCTCCTCACCGAACTGTCAACAAATAACCTCCAATCAGCATCATTATACTAGACTCCAAGGGCTTCAATCAAACCTACCACGTTATTGCAGTAAACCAGTTTATCCACATTTGAAGAAAAATGTACAAGTTCATTTTCCCTATGTTTGTACCAAGCAAACGTAGTTCCCGGAGCAAGTAAATTATTTTCTTTGAGTCGCGATCCAAGAAGTTCAGCACTAATTTTGGGTAAATACAGGTCTCTAACTAAATCGTTTAACTCACCTTGTGTGAACAGACGAGGAGAAGAAGGTCCTCTTGTTTGAGATGAAGGATCATGTTCGTGTTCAGAGGTCTGTTCTGATTCACCACTGTTATCCTCCAGCTGTGTAGGTGCAATGATTGGCAGTTCATCACTGTGTGGAAGGGGGCGGATGGCTGATCTAAGATTATGATATTTCACGGATTTCTTGTTCTTGTTTATGCTTTGCACGTTATTATATAAACAGAAGTAACAATCACTTGTGTGATCTCGAGGTTCCAACCACACCATTGGACAACCAAACTGCAGTGTAGCGCGTTTTCCTTTCACCCACTGATTCATGTTCACTCAACACGTACTACATATGTAATGAGGTGCCCAGGCTTTGTCTTGATCGCCTAGACGAACACCAAAATATGCCAAGTAGGCCTTTTTGTAGGAAGAAGTAATATTTCTCCTCTGTGTTGGCAACATATAACTTCCACAAGTGTAACATAAACTATTGGGATGATTTCTACATGCCCGGTGAGACATTTTTCAGCACCACTTCACACTACAATCTCAAAACTAGGTTTCCTCGATAAGCTCACACACAAACACATATAGACCACCTGAAAGCAGTTAAATCCAAAACAGAAAAACAGTTCAACAAGTGAGCAGCATTTCCCAAATGAAACTAACAAACGCCAGTGAAGAGATGAGTATTTTCTTCACGTGCATTTTGAAACAATAGGTAGATATTGTTGTATCAGCAATACTCGGGCATTGTTGGAAGCCAATATCAGGGCATTTTTGAAAGTCAATATCAGGCCATTGTTGAACGTCAAGTTTCTTAAAACAAAATTGAAATTAACTGCAAATTACTTAAGTAGATATCCTAACTAATTGTCTTATACTAGCAAAAAGGTGGTTTCGTTAGAAATTGAAAAAGCGTAAAAAAAAAAAAAAAATCCTGACGTGATGAGAAGGAACGAAATGTCATTTCTGTCATCACTGATGGTAAGCTTTCTGAAAATGTAATTACTTTCGCTGAAGCAAATTGGTCGCATGCTTGTGATTATCAACCCATACATAGGCATAATTTCTTTCCCGTTTAATTTCCCTGGCTTCACTATATAATTTCCTTCTAAGAGGGGTGAGACTTTGGTTAATGTATAACATATTGTTAGTGTAACCCAAATGAAGACAATTTAGATTTCTTTTTACCTTTCTCCTTTCCATAAATTTATCCTTATCCACTCGCCTAACAAATTTAACAATTATGGCTGCAGATTCTTGTTGAGGAGACTTCTTTAATCTATGACAGGTGTCTATCATTTGATTATCTACTTCAATATCTAAAACTCGCCCTACATTTTTTACAATTTCGAACAAATTTTCATTCTGGTTATCAGGAACACCACATATTTCCAGTGTGTTTCTTCTCCCATATTGCTCTAATTCGTCTAATTGCAATTGTGACTCATTTAGTTTCCTTTTTAGAACAATAATCTCTTCTTTTAACTGTTCTATTTGAAGCAAACACGTTGCGATTGCTTCAGATTGTTTTTTCACCAACTCTACATTTTCGTCAAGTTTTTCGTGTGCGAGATCAAGCGACATTCCTAATTCGCGTTCGGTGGTTTCTTGTTGTTTTCTCAGATTTTCCACTTCCTTTTTCAAACCCTGTAATAGGTCGTACACATCCGTAATAGACGGTTTGACTTCTCCTGATGGTTCATTTGCACTTTCTTCTAGCAAGCTATCACGCCTGGATTTCGCATATTTTATACACCGCCATACTTCATTTGTTGATTTAATGTATTCTACGTCATTCTCCTCTAGTTGAACACATTTGGTGGGATATGAGTTAAAACAGTCCTTACACTGTATTTTTGAAAGTATGTCCTGCCTTGACACAGGCTTTGAACATGCAGAACACGTACTCATTTTCAAGCAGTTCCTACGTTGCCTCCTATCGCGATGTATAAAGTAGTTGCACACGTTGAATCGCTGTTCACTTGTAATTCGTTTGTTTACATTTGGTTCACTTACAAATTTTAGCAATATAGCATTATACATGTTCCTTAGTTTCACTTTTTATAGTTACAGCTTCAGTTTAGTACTTACTGTATTAAAAGTTTAGTATCCCCGAAACGTCTGAAATTCCTTTACTTCCTTCTTTTTCACATTGGTACCTACGTATTCTGCATTCCTAAGGATTCTTGAAGGTGACATTCCGTTTTTTTCGCGCAAATAATCTCAATTTTCGACATATCGAGTAATTCTTGTTTGTTCGTTTTCGCTTGCGTTACACACAATATGGCGGAGAAATCTTGACTAGCGTTGTCCATGATCAGTGGTTATGTAGTGTTGCAATCTTCTTCATCGAAAAATGCCTACTTACGTGTTACTAATTGTGTACTTTTTCCAGGTTCGAAAACCCCACGAACCATGGAGGGATAGCCCCACGAACCATGCACGTAGCCCCACGAACCATGCACGGTAAGGTTAGGTTAGGTTCGGTTAGGTTAGGCAAACATAGTTAAAATTGTCATCTTCAAAATTGTCATGTTCTTGAAAAACAACAGTGTGGTTGGAAACACTGACAGGAGTTACATCATCGAACGCACGCAACATTTGATTCACGTAGTGGAAGGACATAGAGGCAACGGCTTTCGTGCATTGGAGAGATATAAATCTTCAAAAATACATGATTTACCGGGGAAATAAATTAAGCGATTGAAAAAAAAAAACACTTCCACGACCTTTCAAAAGTGTACCGAAAGTCAGTTCGGTAAGTACTTTCTCCTGTAAAATTGAAGAAATACGTCTCGGGTATACTAAAATTTTACCCTTACTGCGTTATCCCGTTACATTATTTCAGGCTAAAAGCGTGCAAACACACTAAATTATCACATTTTTTACGGAGCACAAACAACGTAGGTCTTACTTCATTTCTTCTTCTTCTTCTACTAAAGTACCCACATTTTTAAACAATATGCCGTTAATTATGGCGCGATTCTCTTTCCAGTTTTCACATAACAATGTCTGAAACATTTATGGCGAAATTACGAAGAGAACAACACCATAACCACTTAACTCGGGTAATTTCGAGTTGATCAAGAAGTACCGCATGAAATCAGAACCATTGAAAGCCACGTATAATAATCAGTGGCGTAGCATGGACATTTCGGGTGGAAACGCCAAGTCCGAAGGAAGGGTCGGCCCTTTCTTGCTTAATAACGTACTTATGGTATTAGTCGCCACAGGTATTGTTTATTTGCCTGAAGTCAGCTGGGTTTTCAATAAAACATCATCCATGCATGTTTTAGCTAGACAATTAGATGCCTCACTATGCCACAAATGTTTTGAACTCTGGTGTTTTATACCTTTCTGCATGACGCAAGTCATTAGAAAACCTACCTGAATCACAAGCGCCTTTGAACAACAGCAGACGTCATTGTTGTGGTTGATCCAACTACTCATTGATTTGGTTTATTTTACTTCGCTTTTCTACCACTTTTGGTTAATCGCAAATATGAATATGAGTGATGATATTGATGAAGAGACACTGACAAAGAACACCCGTGCTCACGCTGGGATTCGAACCAGGGACCTCTGTCGTCTTGGCGCACTGTGCAAAGCAGAGTGGATGATCCAAATATCGTACACTCTACTGACGTAACAGTGCCGATTAGTAATTCAGACCACTGTTTATTACATCTTGAGAATGCTGATAAATATTTTAAAATAATTTTGTCCAGAGACCATTCGATGTTAAGAGTTTTCAAATGAATGCTAAACATTTCCATTGACACAATATTAAGCAGTTAGATAATAACGAAAAAATACAATAAAAAAAATTAATAGTTTTGCGGGTTAAGTGGTAGAGCAGCAACAGGCTGAATTTCTACCACGAGGACTTCACCAACTTACTTCACAAAAACTGTGTTGATCTTTTAGTTTCTAATGCACATCGCTGTTCGTGCGATAAATCATACAATGCAGTGGCCATTAAGAAGCAGTATATTTGAGATTGGTAAAGTTACGTCAGTCAATATTGCGTATTGTAGCATCACATACCACGAGTTGCATGAGCGCGAAGAGCGAAGAACCGGGTAGGAATTCGGCCGCTGTCGTCTGCTTCAGAAGGCAGGAAGGGTCACATGAACCAATCACGGTAGACCTCTCGTACGCCAGCGTAAGAGAGCCCATTTACGCGCGTGCTGTAGAAATTGAAGCTTTCCCTCCATAAAGGCAGCAAGGAATATAGGAGTCCTGTACGCCGAACCTGCTCGGTGTCCGGCCGGGAAAGGCATTGAAAAGAGATTCTAGAACGAGTGTTGAGAGTGGAGCGTTGCAAGCGGATCGCGAAAAATAGCTATTATAATGCCATGAAGGTCAAACATATTTGAAATTAGTCACGTTTTACTTTATAATCACAGCATTTTAGCATTTTTTAAATTTTAAATCTGGGAACGCCGGGCGTACGGGCGTACTATAACGCTACGCCACTGATAATAATACATAACATTCATATCTGTGTGGGTGTGTTTATGTACCTTTTGTATTTATGTAATCAACACCTTGTCAAAACACTACATAGGTTCACAGGAATTCAAAATGTTCATGGTTCAATAAGAACTAACATTTTTTTCCTTCGAAGGAGAGTTTTCACATGCCCTTCTACATTGTTCTCAAAATTTCAGATTCTCATCGTCATCATCATCGAACTTATCCTCTTCTTTCAAAATTTGACACATTAAAAGTGACGAATGTCACCTTTTTGAATGACACTTTGCATAAGTGTACGCGTAGAACAAAAGTTTCGCTCGTGTGGAGGTAACAGGAGTGATACACCACCACAGAGGGTCGATTATTAACACCAACAATGTTCTTTCCAACAACTGATTGCCCCTACTAAAAAAAATCATTACAGAGGAAGATTACGCAGGAACATCAACGTAATAACAAAAAGAAAATTACTCTGGGGGGTACACCACCCCCGTTACCATGTAAGGATTAAATTTGAAATCGCAATGTGAATCTATACTAAATCATCAGGGATACGTCAGCAAATTTTCATATTTAAATAATAATAATAAATTACTGACGAAAATGATGTTTAATAATTACACACCCTAGAAATGTCTTTCTCTGTTTTCCTGGAGCTGAAATCTGAAGCCTTCAGTTCAAAACAATGCAAGCATTTAAATGCCTCACACTTGCTTCGTGGCAGTTGAAGGTACTTTATTGTTAATATTTTAAAACCGGGAGTGCTTTTTATGAAAGAAAGGAATAAATTTGTAAAAATGTCCAAGCAAGTTTAATTTTTTGCCCCCCAAAATTAGCCTCTTTCCTCATTCGTATCAACCGAATGGGGTGCAAGGGTCCCAGGCGATCGCCCACTTCGGCCACCTCTTGCTGCGGCACTACCAGCAATGTTATTATCTTCATAATCTTGCCATAGATTTTTCAGAAATTATTATGGGTAACAGTGGTGCAATAATTAAACACATATTGTTTGAAGATTCTTTACAAACGATAATAGTTTGATATACACTTTGCAAAATATAAAATAAGAGCTTGACTTAACATGAAAGTAAAAATAAAATTGTGCTTATGCATGTGAAAAATTTACAGCTAATCTTTTCTCAAGATATTTTTGTTTATCTAGCATCAAACATCGATAAGCTCACAATCAATATATTAATATTTATGCTATTATTAGTAATAATATATCTGTCACCATTATTAATATACAGTTTTGTTTATTTAAATCGCTTTTCTACCTTCCTAAATTCACAACTCTTACACGAATTCGAACCAAGACTTCTATCTTGTAACTATCAATGGCATGCACTTCAAGAGAGAGGCTGACATCATTATAACGGAAATATATACGGAGTTTGAATTCATAATGAACAGTTTGAATTAGATCCTTAAAACTGCCTCAATCAAAAAAATTAAAGAAATCCAGTGGAAGTGTAAAAAAATAGTTTAACAAAAGCAGAACATAAAAAGAATGCACTGACGAAAGAGAAGGGGTGGATATAGAGTAGTTAATTTTCAGATTAAGAATTAAGACGTAAACATCGGTGTGTAGATTGGGGAACGGGATTAAGGGGAGGTTTTGTTATAAAAAAAAGAAGGCACTGTGCTCTCGAGAACAAAGTTAGCGGAAGAAGAGGTGGAAGAAGAGGCGGAAGAAGAGGCGGAGGAGAGCAGGGTGTTGTGGAAATAAGTCATTTTTCTTTTGGCTCATTAGGAGGAGAAGACAGTTGTACGTGGCAGCTCGAGCGAAACGACAAAAAGGACGGATGATGGAGTCCCGGGAACTTTCTCCGCAATTAACACTTCAGCGTCACTGACGTTCACATCTCTTCCTCTCCCTCCTTACCCCCCAGGGGGGAACCTTCTGCTCTTCACTTTCACGTCATGCACACAAAACAAATGGAGAAACTGGAGGGGGAATTAAAAGATGTAAGCTCTCACCCAAGAATTTTTTTCCATTTATTTCTCTCCATGAAGATAAGCTTTGTATTCTACAGTTGGATGGAGCTGCTGCATTACACGCGCAGTGAGTTCATTGGCTTATGGATTTTTACGTTAGTACAGTCAGAAGCAAAAACCTTTCTTGAGAACATTGAAAAAAAACCTTTTTAGGTTTTGATTGTACAGTCACCCGCAAGAAAAGCGGCACTTAGATCATGAAGTACGTGTTGTGTGTTGCCTAACTCTATGGTGTAGAATTTGCCATTAAAATCTTGTTATTAGAATCCACTTGTCGCCTAGAGTTAGGTAATACACATAGCACATTGTAGAGAAGCTAGTATTTCAGGATATACAGGGTGTCTCAAAAGTAATAGCGCAAACTGACACAGGTGCAGGTACACGATAATAGTAGCAAAAAGGTCTCAGTAAACATGGGTCTGCAAACGAGCCGTTTTCGAGATAATCGCGAATGTGTGATTACAAGCCACCACTGACTCAATTGTTTGTAAACGTCGTCCTAGTTGGTAAAATTCCAATAGCTAATACGGATATGTTCTGTTTTGTAAACAAAGAGCAAACCTTGGACAGCGCAAGGAGTAAAGCTCTCGGTGTTTACAAAATGCAATCAATGACGGCTTGTAACCACACATTCGCACACATCATTGGCATTTTACCAACTAGGACGTCGTTTACAAACAATGAAGTCAGTGGCGGCTTGTAATCACACATTCGCGATTATCTCGAAAACTGCTCGTTTGCAGACCCATGTTTACTGATACTTTTTTGCCTCTATTATCATGTACTTTCACCTGTGTCAGTTTGCGCTATTACTTATGAGACACCCTGTATATGCCCCTTTTAATTGCCGGTGTCGGTACATTTAATGCAGTTTCCAAGTGAACAAGGGAGAACCTGATAAGTGAATTTTACCGATTTGCTGTTGTCGATGGCATTAAATAGCTATCTCAGTGTAGTTTTGTATAGTGTAACTGTACAGACGAACAACTCTGTAAGTCCTGAGAAATGTGAAAGTATGAAAGTGGCATACAAAGTGGTCCAGTTTCGATTAACCCATCTGGGCATAAAGTGGACTTAGGTCCCATTGTTCAGTGTATGATTAAGGTTCAAGTTAGCACGTAACTGGAAGATTGAAAAAAGAAATAGGGTTTTTCAATTTACAATTAGTTCGGTAGAGTATGACCCACCAGTCTCTGCCGCGCGCGGCACAACACAACGCCAGAACCAGTGTTGCTAATCTGTTCGATAGAAAAATCGCTACAGTGCGTCGAGTCACATCTGTTACGTAGAACAAGGAAACTAGAGAACTCAGCTCTATCTAACGTTCAGTTTTAAACACCGTGCATATAACCAGGGCTGGGATTAATATGTACTAACAAGTGGCTTTATATGTACATACATATGGACTAAAACGTCGCCAAATATGGACTAACACATCCGTAAAATTTCAAATAAAGCAAGCAATGTATCATTTTTCCATTGCATTAATGGACCTGGTGGCATTTCAACTGTTCACTCCCAATAAGCTCGTCCAGTCCATACTGGTACTGCAACGATATGTGTGATACACAACTGGCACTACCACTGGTTTCAGAACTAATAACCCAAGGAATAGAGGATAGGTAGAGCCATCCGAAGATTGCCGATCTGTCACGAACGCGTGACGTCACTGCAGAGGCACTGAGTTTGGCTGAAGCAGACGGCCCGTAGCATTTATATGGGAGATTCAGAGGTGAAAAGTATTTTTCTTTTAACTTTGAGGAGGGGGGGGGGGAATATGAATTGTCATTCTGAGAGATGGTATTGATGCATCCTTTTAATGATTAGTAACATAACTGAAAACGCGTTACTTTTAAAAGGAGCAAAGTACACGTGCAAATGTATTTTGAAAATCCATGTCTGAAACATTCTGATCGATGCGCTACAAAGAAAGTTGCAGTGTTGTCATTTAGCATTTCAAGATTTTATAAATGGTATTATAATTTTAACCAAAACGTCGCATGCTAAAAATAATACATAATAAATGAAAGAGTTAAAAATGAACAGTTCATTGATAGTTGATTTTACTTCGCTTATCTGCTATATTTGGCTAATCGCGAAGATGAGGATGCACGATATGATGAAATTGATGAAATGATACTCACAAAAACACACTTGCCCAGGCGGAGATTCGAACCCGGGGACCCTGGCGGGTGTTAACCACTTCACAGTGGAAATATACAGTGACAATTAGCTATGTGGAATACTATTTATTTAATCCGACAAGCATTTTCGAGTGGTTATTGAAGTAACAAATAATTTTTACAATAAGTTTTAATAAGAACAGTAATAATATTTCTAATCGAGACTTACCCCTTGCAGTCTCTAAATGTACTTGTAGGAGTACGCATAACATTTGCTGATAATAGCTAGTGTAAATGAATTGGCGCAACAGTCCTGCGACAGCCAGGTCCTGCTAGAGCGGCTTTTTCATTGGGTGAGGTGTGGTCAGCGCATTGAATCCCATCGCGCCTGTTTTCTGGCGCTAACCTTTTCCAAATAGCTTCCCAATTGTCGTCCCGACGCTGCGAGATACCGCCGAGGATCGAACACGGGACCCCTCTTGCCAAAGGAGAGGGCGCTAACTATTGGGCAACGCAAGATCCCAGTGTAAAGCTATTAAAATTTTAAACTGCGAAGTAAAATCAATCTCTCATATGTATAATTTTCTATCATGAGGTCAGGCCCGGGTTTGGTTGAGGGGGGGAGGGAGTTGCTTGAAATACCATATTACCGGACCTCGATATATAAAGGGGCTTCCACCGGGAAAATATTGCTATGATGCTTCAGAAAATAGTGGAAATATTTGTTTTTATGCCGCAAGTTTATAAAAATGTAGCTGGCCATTTGACATAACTGAAATCGTACATGGCGGGGAGAGGAGCAGGGTTGTGCAATTACGCGTAAAAAAGGTTTTCTACATGACACGTATATTATGCTTTAAAATGCGTAATAGCCGTAAAGTACTTAAAGAAACAAGAATGAAACAAAAATGAAAACAAAACATGTTTTTTGCAATGGATATTGTTATGTATGGCAGTTGGCAGTAGTAGAAAAAAAAAGGCTTTAAGAAACTTATCTTCCGAATTTGTAATTTAAAAAAAAGTAAAATGCAGAAGTGCTCCCCTGTGCTTTGCACCAGGCCATGAAGGCATATAGAGGGTGTAATTGATCATGGCCGAGGATGGGGGTGATGTGATCAGTCCATAGGCGTGCGCAGATCCTCTGATTAGGGGACGGGGGGGGCAAAAGCCCTGATGAAAGTTCAATCTGACAAAGAAAAACCTCATTTTATCTCGCTGTTTTATTGCATTGATTAGTATGCAATAGAGGCGTATCCTCCGAAAATCAATGTATTAGAAGAATTCAAACTTTGTGGCACCAATGTTCTTTGACCCCTCCTGTAGTTCAGAGACTATTTTACATGCAAACATGGTTTCGTACAGCAGATTCAATACAACTACACATAATTTATTAAATTCTAACCGTGGCGGAAATCAATGGAGCGTGTGGGGTAGCTGCCCCCCACACTTTTGCCCCCGCACTTTTGCCCCCGCACTTTTGCCCCCGCACTTTTGCCCCCGCACTATGGCATCTTAATGCTAAGCCTTGTCTACAAAGACAAAATAATCTTTCCTTGCCCCCTCCCCACTTTTCCCATCCAATCGCTGCTACTGATTTCCAATGGTGCGAAAATGTTAATAACAAAAAAGATGCTAGAGAACGAAGTTGGATATGTTCAATTTCATAGGAAATAATGCACCTTCCTCCCCTCGGTAGTTGCTTGGAATATTCTCAGGCTTGAAAACACTTTTTTTAATAACTGTGAAAATATTCCTCTACACTAAAATTCTAAGTGAGAGTATTAGGGGAGGCAACTGCTCCCCGTGCGCATGCCTATGGATCAATCATAATTATCATATGCAAGTGTATAATATGCATGAAAAAGGAATTTGAAGCTGTTACTAAAACTTCGAGATCCAATCCAAATAAATTGTCGTTAATCGTTATGTCTTATTTTAATACACGTACCGTGCAAGACGCATACATCAACAGGTTTCTCAATTTTAAAAATATGTGAAAGAACAATTCTATAATAAAATATTGTTAGTGAGCATGAGGGCGTGAGGTGTCTTGTGTAAACAATTTTCAGAAAAATATGATTTTGTGCTAAAATATATAAGAAATTAAAATGTAATATAATTAAAGTAGTTTTTATATTAAAAATTAACGAAGGAAAATTAGGGTAACATTATAGTATAAGGGAAACGGATTTCTTCAAATTTACAGCAGAAAGTACTTACGGAAATCATTTAAAAAAGAACAAAAAAAACAAAGTGTTGAAGCTATTGACGGCGCCAAAGAGAAGACAGAGGAGAAACGCCGAGAGTAAAGGTAAAAATAAGGTAAAGTGCTCCCCTGTGCTTAGCACCATACCATGAAGGCGTATAGGGGGTGTGGGGGTAACGCCCCACACTTTCTTGATCCGGTCGTGAGTGGGGGTGATGTGATCAGCATCACGCCCCTGACCGCCTTTACCCCCCAGGGTAAAGTGCCGAGAGTACAGTGATATTTTACGGGAAGCAGCCACGTTTATTATGACCTTACATTTACATACAATATACAAAAGTTCTGCTTTTAGATATCGCACAATGCCTTTTTCACAAAAATGGGCAATCCCGCATTCTTTACGTGAATGTTGTCTATTCGTTTACTTGCACAATTATCGACGGGATAACTGTGATATTTTATCTCCCTTTCTTTAGTTTTCTGATAATAGTTTCCACAGCTTTCCATAGCATTTAGGCATGATTTCAGTTGACAAAAACATAAGAAAATCCTTGGAAAACATCCAGCAAAAATAAATCCAACGCGCTTCTATCATGGCCAGCGCGGAGAGAACAAAATAGGGGATCATTCGGAAGACGATTTTTTAAAAACTATTCGACGCATTTGAATCAATTTTGTGATAAATTGATTACAAAGGACGAATCTTAACAGTAAAATTGTAACTTTTCCCCTGCTAGTATATTTTAGAAGATATCCGTTGTCAAATATCTCAATATTTGCATAAGGAACCAGCTTTTTCCGTGCCGAGCTTTTCAGCGATGACGTAATGCATCCACGGACAACTGCGCATACGATCTGCACCGCCGAACGAGCACCCCCTGGTAATAACCTGCGAACGTGTTAAACAGAGACAATTGGACCACAAACACTCCTCCTTAAGCAGTTTAAGGAGTATTATTTCCTCTCTGTGATGGGCGACAGTCGGCTGCCTTTGTTGTACATTTACAAAGGATGCTGCCTTCCGCAACAATAACAAGAATAACAAGTACATATACTGCCACCAGACGATAAGCCGCGCGGCTTTTTCTTTGTTATGAACTTGTCACCCATCAAAGCATGCTAATTTTAACAAAGAAAACAATATGCACCGCATTAAACAGCAAATATAACAGCTTCCATCATACAATTCCTACAAGAACACCGAGAGTTGAAAAGCTTATAAATCAACATAATTTATTTATTTTGAGCAATTCTGAAGTTGTGAAATATGGACAATAGTGCTGGAGGCATAATGGAATTTAGCGTTCACTAACCAAACACATGCACTTTCACATACACTCACGCAATACACGCACCCAACGTCAAACTGGTCAAATACTTAAAATAATAATATGGTGCTTCCAATCCAAGAAAACTCACCGTCACCCCCTTCCGTGATAGAAATAGTGCTTCATTATTACAGTTGGCAACACTAGCTAGCCAATGAACATGCACTGCATAAAAGAAGCAACCACTACGTCATGCTATATTGCCACATTAACGTCCCTGTCGAACAGTGTGAACCGTGAGCTGGAGCGCTATTAAATTATTTTCAATTATGTTTTCTCGAGTGTGTCCAGGAATGGAATGACAATTGGCAACAATGGCGAAGGTAGGCGAGCAGGGTAGAATACGTGATGCTAAGAGGGAGGGAGACGAAACGAAAATTGGGATCTGCGCCGCGGCAGAGACTGGTGTGTCTGCCTCTAACTAGAAGTGTTGTGTGCAGTTAACAGCTAAATTTGAATTTGCGAAGCAACATGGCTGCCTCATGGAGCTATAGAAATTCCACATTCGACAACGTCACGGTCGAATTAATCAAGACACAATTCACTAAAAAGTTACATTGGTGTAGAAGACTTGTTTCGTTTGGCAGAGTTCAACCACTGTCCATATAAGCTGGAAAATTAATCAGCGTGGTTGCCAACTCCCTGTTTTGAAATGCGATGTTGGGATTAGTTAACTGTCGCTTCAACTGGTAGATAGTTAACAGACTTTCCAAAAACGACCCTTAAAGCTTTAACGACCGCAGCGCCACATACGGCAGCTACCTCGTTCAAGGGATCAGTCTGATCTCGGTGTCATATCTAATCAGTTAACTTGTGATGCGCTTCTATAGAATGCTCTTCATTGTCTCTAAGTGCTTAGCGCATTTCCCACAAGGCACATTTCTCTCTGTGTAACGGTACATTATCCAGCTGTCGAGTGACATTAAACCAACTTAATATTAGTTTGCGGTAATCGGTTCTAAGCCAATTTATGTCATGGGCTCTTTCACTGCTGGAAACGCCAATAAAACAATGTCGTTACTCCGCTCACGAAGGACACTTAACATTGTTGCACAAAACTTCACATGCAATCAAGTGTGTTTGGAAGCAACAGTTGGGAGTTAATGACAAGATAATTTCTCCCTCCAAGGAGACTCTCGTCATAAGTAACGAGGCCTTCCTTCCCTTTGCCTCCGAAGGCTTACTTCTGGAGAAAGGTAATTATCCCTTTCCAAGGTTAATTAATTAGGCATTTGCTGCAGTGGAAGAAGCAATTAGGGCCGGGGAACCTTTCATTACGAAAATCACCGGAAACCTGATTCATAAGAAGAAATTCCACGTTCTATGCAGTGTTGCCAAATAAAGTAATATCATGCAATATGCTGAATGTAATTTTATCACTCAAAGTCAAATGAAACTGGTAATTTGGCAGCTTTTGACTTCATTACCTTCCATTGCTGTCGCGTTCCTGCACGTACTCAATCTCTGAAGTAGTTGCACATGCCATAGACGTTTTTATGTGTGTTGGTGTCAAGATGTTTAAGTAAGAGCAAGAAATTTGTACATTTCTATAATTTACCGAGCAGCACACGCGATTTTTGCATGAAGATTCTTCACGAAAGTTTAACTTCAAAAGCACTTCGAAGTCGTCAAAATGGAGATAAAATAAACATTCTGAAGCACTTTAATTAATATTTGTTCATGAAATCTGTGCAAATATTTGTTGCAGCGGATCACTTACCACTTTTTGGTGGGTGTTTTTACCTTAAACATAATTTGTCTTTTCTATCACATTTCGATCTCAGCATTTAGCTTGTCTCCATAGCGGAGCGGCCAGTTTAACGATCTACGAAGACAGAGGTTCCAGGTTGGAACCCTTGTTAAAGCATTGTGTTTTGTTCCATCATCCACTTCATAAGTTCATAGGCCGGCCTCCGCGTCGGAGTGGTTATCACACCGCGTTACGACGCGGTCCTGAGTTCGAATCCAGGCCTGGGTATGGATGTTTTTTGTGTGTCCTCTCATCAACATCGTCATTCATCCTCATCTTTCCGATTAGCCAAAAATGCGAAGTAAAATAAACTAAATGAACAATATATTTTCATAAGTCATTCTCATCGCCACATAAATCTCATGCACACATAAATCTCATTCACACAAAATATAATGTAACACGGAGTTTTAAAATTCTTTTGATATAAAAATTAAAAAGTTTGATTGAGTGCTAAAGGAAGATTGGGGAATAATTCCAGAGGGATTATTGTTGTCTTTATAGCAGTAAAAGTATCTGAGATGTGGCGATATCCAGGCCCGTAGCCAGGATTTTATTTCGGGGGTGGGGCTCATCCCTTATCAGCAGAGGCGTGGCCAGAAATATTTGCAAAGGGGGCAGGCCATTGATAAAAACTTGATTAGTAAAAATGATAATAATCATAATAAATAGTACCACGGTTGTAATTGTCATTTTACAATAACTATTATAAGTTATTAAAAATAAACCAATTTCAATCCAAATTTATTGTTATTGTTATTATAATTATATAAATGGAGGGACTTTGCTACTCGATACATAGTATGAGTGACATTATTTATCTTACATTTTGTACAGTTAGTGTACTGAAATTCATAGTTATTGTATTTTGTTACTAACTTTTACATATACCGTTCAGAAAAGGACTTTAAAAGTTAGGGTCAAATATTACTCATAAAGTTTACATTGTGTGACCTCACAATGAAAGCTATAAATTTTGGGAGCTGTGGATCCATTTATTCTTTGGATACAATTGTAGAATATAAAAATATAAGCTTGTTGATCTAATATACACTAAACTTTTTTCCATCTAATGTTTAATCTTGCTGAGGAAGTATAATTAATTACCACTATACACTATTTATATTAGATATTTGTAGGATTTCGGAGGGGACTTCAGCCCCCTTAGCCCTCCCCTGGCTACGTGCCTGGCGATATCGATATACGGACACTTGTTATCGATTGCTGACTCTCGAAATAGACCTATCTATATAGAAATAGATGAACCTCCCAGTAGACACAATTAGCGTTCTAAAATAGTTTCAGACAATTTCCTCAATGAAGAACAAATTCTAAATTTCACAAGAAGAGAGTTTTTAATTTTGAGCACTACAATACCGCGAACGCTAGATGAGACTTTTTGACAAAACAGTTTGCACCACTGATTCAATATTTTTGTTCAAGGTAGGATGTATCAGTTGGAGACCCGCGCGACAAAGGGGATCATCTGGCGGTGGAGGAAAAGAAGTCGGATTATGAAACTAATTACTGCTACAGATTCCTATAATTGGATCCGAGGAATGACGTCGCTCTTCAATTACTTAAGATGATGCGGAGACACGGAATCTCCGGATGAATCGATCTCTCCTCAGGAACGGCTCTCCCTAATCCGAATCATCGCGGGGGGAATCCATTCCCACGCAGGCGGGGAAACTTAAATTGGGGCCCGAGGTGGATCTCCCCAAAAGAGCAAAGATCAACAGGTGCGGAATTCCGGGGGAGGAATGGATAATTCAGAGGCTGCGTTCGCTGAGTGTGCTTCTCATTTTCAAGAAGCGAAAGGAATCTGTTACAAAGATGGAGTTCTAATTTCGATGATGATGGAATGTGTTGTCTCAATGTGTTTGTCTACGCGCTTGTTCGTTTAACTTTGGAGTGCACTTTATGCACTGAATTTTCAAATTGAGTTCTCAAAAAAACTCTTTTAAAAAATATTTGAAGTTTGCTTAAGATAATTTCCATTACCTGTTTTAAAATAACGAGTACAGTATGTGTTTTCCGTATCACGTATATCATTACTAGGAGCGTATATTCTAGGCTAGCTAGGCTATCTGCGAAGCCTGAAGTCTAGAGAATAAAATTCAGGAGAAAAATCGATCAGAAATTGTAAATTATTATTCATATCAGTGAGATGATGATGCTGATTCTGGAGTTGGCAAGCTGATTTCTTATGAGTTGGCAACCTGATTTCCTATGAGTTGGCAACCTGATTTCCTATGAGTTGGCAACCTGATTTCCTATGAGTTGGCAACCTGATTTCCTATGAGATGGCAACCTGATTTCCTATGAGATGGCAACCTGATTTCCTATGAGTTGGCAACCTGATTTCTTATGGGTTGGCAAAGTGATTTCTATTCATAGCCTAGGACCACGTGACATAGTGAGATAGGCCAGATCTTGGACTCAGAATACGCCACTGATCATTACATCAGAATAATAAACATGCCATTATACATTTTTGCACTGTTGCTGGCCGAATTTTAAAATCTGTGGCGATAAAATTGAGTCGGCCATATATTATAATGTATTGCATAGTTAATCATGCTCATACCAGTTGAGCCTTCATTAGGAGAGCCACTCTGGCGCAATAATTATTAATTACTTTTAATCCAATCCAATTAATGAATTAATGTTTTAACGTCAGATTTCAAAATATGTAACTTTGGCTTCTTTAGCGTGTATTAAAAAAAAAGACAGCTCCTGCCAAAAAGGAGCTGGCGCCTGAATTAGTTTTAGTTTTATCTAACCTTGCGTAAAGTACAGTTCGACTTTGGCGTCATCTTAAGGTTCTGCGGAACGCCACAGTTTTACAAGAATCAGTTTTATTTTAACTGACATTACTTGCATGGAAAACGCCTGACATTAAATTCGCAGAGGGGCTTCGAACCTCTGATCGCATTCTGGGCGTCCCGTCGTCTGATTAACAAAGGAACCCTGAGATTATCAAATTGTGCTCAAAGAATTGTGCAGGGGTTGATGTGTTCAAACTTTTACAATTACGAATAGAGAACGATATTTGCTTGTTTTACTTAATGAAATTCCAAATACCTCATCCTTAAAAAGACTATTTTAATTTTTTTCAGCCACTTCGGTTAATTTTGCACGACTCATATAAGCATATTACTAAATACTAGTGTCTATAAAAGAACTCCAGGATTTTAAACAATGCTAGCGCGCAAACTGTATTAGGTAACTCAGGTTAGTTAATTACTTTGAAATCAGTAGCTCATCAAGTTTTATTCACGCCGTTTGGAGTTTATTCCAAAAAAGGTTGGCAACGCTGAGCAGCGTTGAACTTGAAGTGGCCGAGCCGAGCCGAGCCGAGCCGAGCCGAGCAGAGCCGAACACAGTCATGAAACGGCGACGCCACAACAGAAGGTGCAGTGCGTGATATGGCTTGTAGAAACTGGATCTGTTATTACTGTACAGCCGAACTTTCGACGCGAGTATGGTGGTGTTTAGCCTCCGGACAAAACCATTCGCCAATGGCTTAAGGCGTTTAAAGAAACTGGAAGTGTGGATTGGAAGGGCCTTTTCCATGGCCTCCAAGAAGTCCGGACCTTACTCCCTTAGACTTTTTCCTGTGGGGACATGAGTAGAACATGGTTTATGCGGAGAAAATTCAAGATGTCAACCATCTAAGGCAAAGAATTATCGCATCTGTGACAACCATCACCCCTGCCAAGTTGATTATGGTTTGGATGTGTGCCTTGCTATAAACGGGCACACATTGAAATTAACTAAATTGTAAACAAAACTAGATAACATTACCTTCAAAAATATGTATTTACTTTTTCCTGAGTTTCAGTTTTTAATAAACCCAAGAGTTTTTTTATAGACTTTGTGTGCACTAGGAGTAATTTTTAAATAGGTATTGAAATTAAGTTCGTCGGCATAAGGCCAGCATCATCAGACGAATTGGAATTCACCTGTATCTGTATCAAAACTGAACGATGGATTTGTTTTCGTAAATTGCTGGAAGGTGGTTCTCTACGGACAACTCGACTGTCCATTCAATATTATCTATCCTCACTTTTGGATGAAATTCTTAACTTCACCTAAAAACCGTATAATTCTGTCTGACTCAACGTATTGAAATTTAATGCTATTTCGATTAAAAAATCGATAAGCTAGTATAACACCAGTCTTCCCAGTGCATTTTACCAATAAGTATGTTATACCTGGCACGTTAAATTTGAACATGAATTTATTGTGTTATTGCTAGAGATTCGGTTAGATTCTGACTACTAATTGCTTAATTTGGGAAAAGATTATCTCCCGCTCTCATCCTCATCCAACAAGTCGCCAGGAGCCTGGGCTTACCGAAGAATGTGTCGTATTAAAGGAAAGGGTTAAGTTAGGCCTATAAAGTACATACACGGTAAGTAAAAATATTTTTTTCCCATAACTGAAGTCAACTTCTGAACATTTTCAACCAATCAGATTTTTGCTTCTCTTTCCCCAAAGTAGAATGTCACTCTCCGAACATAAACTCAATTCCCCATGAATTTTGGATTTCCAAAATGGGAAGCTAAAAGCATTAATGACATTTGCAAGTCTGAACGTGAACATTTTAAATAAATTTTACCTTATAACAAAAGTCGCGACTTCCAGCAATATTCTTTAATTAGTGCGTGATTAATTAATAAGGGACTGCTTGGTAGTGACTAGATTAACCGCCTATGTGGTTGAGTGGTCGACTGCCGATCTCGTTACCAATGGTTCTGGGATCCAGCCCTGCCATTGCGAGTGTAAAATTCATAGCTTTCCTGTAATGACAATATCATCCTCGTCGCCGAGATTAGATATTAATAGCAGGAAAGCGACGCAAAAGAAAAATGCGAATGGAAAAACAATATTAACACAAGACTAACTTTAAACATTTTTCTTTAAGATGGTGTATGTTAAAAAGTGAAGAGAAACAGGCGTAGTAGTAGAGGGAGTAATGGTGGGGGGGTCATAACTCCCCTCTGGTCCAGCACTCCAAGAAAATAACTCCAAATGCCGAGGAAGAAGACAAACATAGGACTGACTACTAAAAGAATATGATGTAACATTCCCTTACGAAAATCTGAGCACAGGCTGAAGGTAAATTACTTCATTCTAAGTGTTTCCGTCCCTCCTAAGTACCTAAAGTACACAAATCTCGCTTCTGATAGGCCATTTTTGTCTTTTACATCCCCAAAATTACCCATTAATGAAGATTATTCCTTCATCCCGTCTGTTTGAAATGCAAGAGCTAATTTCACAGCCATATTTTCTGGAGCACTTCACCTTTATGCTCTGAAAAATAGATCTCCTAACATTTCAGTCAGCAAAGTGGTCCTTTTTTGTTCTGAATGCAAGGACATGGGTCACATCCTTCATTTGCTGTTTCCAGAATCCGCTTTTGTTCATTCACACAGAAGAAGTGGACAATATTTTGACCCATCCCCCTTCCTCCACTCATAAGCACCGGCTAATAGATTAGTGGACCGTGCTCCCTATCCATTAGGCCTTTCAGCGTCACACGCACGTCGCAAAGCGTCCCTACGGACATGTCCATGACAGTGTTGAGTGCCGGCAATTAATTACCTGATTCTGTGCATTGAGGGAACAAATGGATTGTGCAGGCGGAGGAAATACGTACTCTGGGTCAGTGTTGCCAAATGTGCGAATGTCTCCCTACAAGTAGGATATTTGCCATAATTTGGCAAACGCTGGAACGTAGGGACAAGTGATGTGCGTCTGCGCGTATAGGCAATGCAAGCTATGTAAAGAACATGCCGGCAAACGCGTGCTTAACAATGGTCGTTGTAGAAGAAATAAAGAATTATCCTGCGTTTCGCCGGCCTCCGTGGCGGAGTGGTTAGCACAACGCGCTACGACGCTAGGGGTTTCGGGTTCGAATCCCAGCCTGGGCATGGGTGTTTATGAGACGCAAAATAAGAAAATCGCCAATTCGTAGTGACATTACATACAAATAGTTGGCAACGCTACTCCCGGCACAAAAGTTGCCGTGGCCGAGAGCAGTGGCAATCTATCCGCTGCAGAGGATGAATCGTTTATCACACGAGCACCTGCGCATCTTGACAGCAATTGTTGGCGCCGCGTGAAACGAAAGTCCGTTGTTCATTTGCCTACTTCGCATGTCGTGGTCGCCAGACTCCCCGCTGGGGGGACAATTTCAGTAACTGGCGCGTTTTGGATGAACATTTCAACAAAGTCAACAATCTGAAGCTGCAATAACGGCACCAGATGCAAAGTCGCGATATTCTGCACGATAATTCAGTGTTACCCACATTAATATTTTCATTATATACCCAGCCAGAACTTATTTTTGGGTAGAGCACAACCTTAGACTTTTTTTTAAAAAGGTCGAAAAAATGTTATGGGGAAAATAGTGAAAAAAAAGCAACAACTTGCAATGTACAGTTAGCGGCAATAAAAATGGAACACGTAGATCTCGAAACAATCCTTCCCTGCTTAGCGTATTGCTTAACTTTACGGCGGTTGTAGAACTTGCAATTGAAAATTTGCTATTAAAATCTACACAACGCATTGCAGGGAAGCGAGTATTTTAGGATCTAGATATATCATTTGATTTGCTGGTGACTGTACGTACCTGAAACACCAGTCTGTCGCTAAAGAACACCTAATTTCTTAATTTTTCTGCATGTGAGGTCCCCAGCCATCTACATAAAGAAGTGTGTATTGCTCTGGGTAAATAAAAGCTCCAAAAATGGCAAAAAAGCAACGCTATATAACAAGAATCAAATCAAATCAAAATAGTTTTGTAGGCAATTTGCTACATACAAAATTTAACTTCTGTTCGTGTTCTCCGCAAGTCTCTGTGCACAGGTGCATCTTAAATACGCCTTCCCTTTTTAATCGATAAAGGATGGAGAAGAATAGCTCTTCTCTAGCAAGGATAGAAGATATATTTCAAACAAATTGCAAGCAGTCCGTAGGGATTTGGGGAAAAAAAATATCCTATCAAATTTATTGATTGCTCTCTGTGAATTTTTTCCCCCATTTACTTGTTCCAAACCGAGATTTCGCCCTGATTCGTGCTAAAAGCGTGATTTTAAAGATCTCTGCAGCAAATTATTTTACAAGGATCTTCTGTTGTTGATCAAATTTGGCAGATTTTCTGGGGGAACCTCTGAGTCCGTGCCTAACTATAATTGACATTAAGAATATTATGCGACCCTTAAACTAGCTATAGTATCTGGAGATATCGATCATGTATTTCAAATTTTCAAAACAGATCAGCACATAATATTAATAATTAACAAATCATACACAGAGTGCGGCAGCGTTCTTAGCATTATTTGAGTATGAAATGATGATTATGCTGGCAACAGTGTGTGGTTGGCAACACTCTCGTTATACTGTCCATGAACTGCCATTTGCAGTAGAATGTGCTTCAGTAGTTGTTTGTTGTTATTCAGTGCAGTGTCATTGGTTTCTTGCGACAGACCTTTCCACAATAAGTGATTACCCGTTATGCTAGCCACCAGTGTATAAGAACTGTTTTACGTAATACACTTGAATCGAGTCTTCCAGAAATGTTTGTAATGGGAGCGGAGGGAGCAAATACATTTGTGTTACGTCAACTTTTTTGAAAGCTTATGTTGCTGCAGCCATAAACCTCGTGTTTAGGAATGGTAGAGAGTTGGTTAGATAAACAACAGTGTCAGGGCGCCATGTTGTTTACGCTTCTCTAACTTCATTCCTCATTTTCTCATTCGTCATCAATTTGACTGCTCACCCTGCTTGCAAGTTCTACAAATAAATCAAATTTTGAAACTCTATTTCGTAAGGTAGCTTTCAGACCAAAGCGACAGGCGACATCTCTAGCTTGGGGGAACAAACCTATGAACAGCAACGTTTCACAATGTAGCGGCTTGATAGGCGTCGCTGTCGCTTCGGTGGGAATCTCTCTGAAACAATTATTCCAAAGCGACACGCACTGTGATTGATTGATTTTGTTTATTTACTTCGCTTCTCTGCCATTCTTGGCCAATCGCAAAGATGAGGATAAGAAATGATAGAAAATTGATGATGGGACGCTCACAAAGAACACCCATGCTCAGGCCGGGATTCGAACCCGGGACCTCTGGCGTCTTAGGGTACTGTGCTTATACTCCGCCGCGGAGATCGGCGACACTGACAGTAGTCCGAGGAGGAACACACCACATTTTGGTCAACGTTCAATCTCAGTGGTGTTAAAATGGTGTTGGCAACCCATTTATCTGTAGTACTAGTATGTCAGCACCACTATGGTGCAGACCTCTTGAGACCTCAGTTTCTATCGCTTTAACACCATTTTTTCTTACAGTACAAGCAGAAACATGAAACGAAGTAGACAGACCTTGTCCCATTTTGTCGTGGGATGGATCGATCGGAACCTAAACTTGATTTTCCCTCGGAATTACAAGGGATGACGTTTTTCTTGAGGGGATGCGGACTCTCTCCCGAGACAGACTAACGCAATCGTCAAGAACCAGCAAGGGAGTGTGCCGCGGGCGGCTGCCTTTGATGTCGCTGTCTTCTTTCCACCGGAGAGCCTGCACTTGGCGGCACCAGATAGAGGGCGACGATTTCCACGAAGGACGACGAAGAGAAAAGTATCACTTGTGCGTGAATGTCGTGAACAGTCCTGTTGGCATGTTCCTTCTGGCCTGTTCCAGGTCATCAGGGTCCTCGTGTCTTGTTTCATTCGATTTTACCCACTCTATTCTTCGTGGAACATGCAGAAAATTTCCCTTGTTTCTGGTACAAATGACTTTAAGTGAATTTACAAATTTTGAATTTCTGCTTATTTCGTTTAAGATGATGATTGGTATTTTCGAATTGGCTTCGAGTTCAAAGGATTTGGTGTGTATTTTAAGGGGGGAAGAAAAATATTTTTTGTGTAATTCTGAATAGAAATATGGAGGTGAAATAATTATGTTGCCGTATTATTTAAAAATTAAGTTAGATCTTGCCGCCTCTAACTCCATAACCCCTCCCCCTCTTTCAGTGCGCATATGATGTCTACTCACAACTACCTATAGTATCAGCCTTTAAAATAATAAAAAAATATCTCAACATCGGCAATCGAGATCCAAACTAATTCAAGGAGAAGATTAAAATTTAAAAAAAGAAAAACATCCTTTATTTACGATCGGGAGCTTTATGGTAATGTTATGCACTGAATTTTACTTTCACAATGCTTTGCACGGTTTCGATATCACTACCATGCATATACTTGTTGCAGGCACTGGATGCCAAACAATTTGCCTCAGACGCAGATTTTTGAAGGTGAATCGGAGATGGGTGTAATTGTGTTCGGCTGACATCGTTTACTTTCGTGTCGCAAGATGTCGAACGCCACTCGGGGCAGAAAACAAACAAGAATCGCGGTTATGCTAAAGAGCCTTCCCATACTAGCACCAAGATACATATGTGCCCTCGGCAAATATGCGAACTACAAGCTTCTCCGTGATTTAAATATTCGACACTACCGTCACAACTTTCAGAGCAGATTGAGTTGCGGATAAGTACGGGTGGGCCCGTAGGAGGAATAACAGTTGAAGGACCGTGACAGAGGAACAAGTAACGAAGCATTACGTGTGGAAAGGTTGCTACTGCTCTACCAATAAGAGAGAAACTCTATGGCACCCTCGTCCAATTTCCAACCCCAACTAAGTGAAAGTAGCGCGAGAAGAAAATAACGGTCCACTTTAATTTGCGAGTTGGTCGCGGCCTCTCCATTTTTGGTACGACTTACGTAGTTGTTAGACGGACAGCAATCTCCTACATCCAAGATTGCCACTTGAATCTGGGCAGGCACGAAGACGATTGGTAGATGAAAACGGCTACCGAGATCAGCCGTCAGTAGGAAACGCACCCAGTACTATATCAGCACATAGCAGGATATTTCAGAAATATCCAACACTGGGTACAAATCCAGAGCAGGATATGAATGTTTTCATTGCGGTTATTGTACGAGGCAGAAAATCATCTTCAAATAATCAAAATATACGGCCTTACCAGCCCAGCAAGTTGAATGGTCCACAATATTAAGCCAAAGAAAAATCTGAGTTCGAATCTCAGTCTTGACAAGGGCCTGTCATCATGTTTGTATTTTGCTTACATTACGTAGCTTTACTGCTTACATTTTTGGCTAATGACGTCGATGTGGTTGAAGTGGTGCGTACATGAATGAATGATGTGTATGGGACTTCACTTTTTTAAGCTATGTTTTCCATAGTAGTGGCACAATTATGGCAGAAATACAATTGCTTCACAATTTCGATTTTTATGTGGTAAATATGCTGGGATAAAATTCGTATATGACAATATACAATACTTCTTCACCAATAAGTAATTTCTGACAAATCTCAGAAATGTTAAGTTAAAAGCATTTCAAAATATATTCATATCGAGTCAAGCCGGAGCCCGTGGCAGCGTGGTTAGCACATCGCGCTGCGACGCCAGGGGTCCCGGGTTCGAATCCTGGCATGGATGCTTGTGAGTGTCCATTCATCATATCATCACTCATCCCCATCTTCGCGAATTAGCTAAAAGTGGCACAAAAGGTGAAGTAAAATAAAGCAAATCAATCAATAAATATCGAGTCCAGGAGACCTTTGGACAAAAGCCCTATCCTTTTGTGGTTTTAATGGCTCTGATAGCTCGCTGATACTTCTTGACCGACTCGAAATTGCCCCAGTGAAGTGGCGTTTAAACAAGGCGGAAAGAGCTTTGCTCCTGCCCTTGTAACGTTCATCCCTTTTCTTTCCCTTTCCACTTCGTTATGTTCGTACAGAAGTTAAGAGCATCAAAGTTTTAAGAAGAGTAAGGTTCTTAGGAAATAGTAACTGGAAACATTTGTGAAACATGTTTCCATGAGCTGTTGCACATGGCCATCTTATGCCATTGATTGTGAGCTTACGGTTGTCAGGATGATAGATTACAAAAGAGAAGTATCTAGATTAGACATTAGATTAATTTTAATTTTCTATTTTACAACTTTTATATCAAACTACTGTTTGTAAACAAATTTTGGTACTTTAGTATTATACGGACTACCTCATTTCAGACCGTCTGTTTTCTGGGAAACCAAAAACAAAACTTATGGACATAGTAGGTTAGGTTAGGTTAGTGTTCCTAGTGAGGTAGTCCGTATAATGTATTTATTTATTTATTTACTTACTTTCTACAGAGAAAGGATATATCCAATTACAGTGGCATTAATATAACATAAATAATGTGAGCCGGACCCTGTGGCCGAGTGGTTAGCACATCGCGCTGCGACGCCAAGGGTCCCTGGTTCGAATCCCGCTCGGGCTTGTTGTTTGTGAATGTCCATTCATCAATTTCATCATTTCATCACTCATCCCCATCTTCGCAAATTAGCCAAGAGAGACAAAACACGAAGTAAAATAAAACTAAATCAATCAATCAACATAAATAATGTGAATATGAATATATTTCTCATGAATGTACATAATAAATATGACCATAATAGGATAGAAACAATAATGAAATAAATACTTACACATATTAATGGACACATATCCTTAAGCTTATCCACATACATGTACATATATTTACATTATATATATACACACACACACATTTAAGTGGATATAGGGATACATATAGAACATATTCTACACTAATTAATAAAATAAATAATCAACCATTTGTGAAAGTATCTCTGTTAAGTGTGGCTTTTATAGCATTTTTATATTCCAAAATGTTAAAAATCAAATCAATATTTGGATTTGTGGATGTTATTCTATTATACATAGTCCTCATTCTAATTAATGGTGATTGTTTATACTTTTCAGTTTTAGGGATATTATATAGCAATAAATGTCTTATTCTTAAATTACATGTGCTAGCATTGAAACATATTTGGTGAAGAAACTCTCTATTATCCAACAACCCAGTTATAATTTTATAAAGAAATATAATGTTGTCCTAATTCTCTTCTGTTGCTGAGTGTCATACATGAGAATTTCTTCTGTAAAAAGCCATACGAAACTCTGTTTGCGTATGCAGACATGTTGAACCTCTTGTAATATAGATATCTCAATAACTATTTTTGCACTTGTTCTATTTGTTTTATGTGGGTTTTGTAAATTGGCGACCAAACAATAGATGCATATCGTGTCATTCTATAGAATGAAGGGATCTGAACCAGTTAACTGATGGGGTGATGTAAACTACTCATCATTCATCCTCTTGATGAGACCACTCGTCATTGACATGACGAGTTATTGCTTGGCATGCGAAAGGTACAAATTACACAAAGGAATTAAACTACTGAAAAGACAATGGACACTCGTTGTGTTTTGTGAACCGTTGAACCTGTATCATGGCTGGGTGTAGGATAATTACCTGTCTATGTGAAGTCTTTAGCTGAATGAAAATAGCGAAGTCCTCTGTAAGCTTCTCTCTAACTTGTTGACCAAAGCGTGCTTCCACTATCGACCTCCTGCCTTGCTGACCTCCTCTCTCTACCAACTCAATTCCCAAAGTCCAGTCACTTCCCAGCTTGTCTCACCTCTATATTCCCTGGCCATCGAGCTCTTCCTCGATGCCGAATCGCCGAATCGTGTTTATTATAATTGCTACCATGCAAACCGCTGACACCATAACCAGAAGTGTTACCTGTTCCTGAATGCTCAGGAGGTTTGCATGGCACAACACAATGCATTGTAAACATGCCTAAGAGGCTTGAGACAGCTGAGAAAAACAAGTGAATGCCCTGGTCAACATGAAGCGTTCAGAGAGACTTAATAAAATAAACATACAATCTTAGGGATTGTTACGATATTCATATTCTAGTTTGCTTCTAACTAAGGCACTATAAAGAAGCTTGATAGAAGTAGTACTGCTAAAATTGAGACAGTTTCTTATTAGTAAACCCAAAGATCTATACGCATTATTTATTATATGAGATATATGTTCATGAAACGCTAGTTTACAATCAATTATTACTCCCAAATCTTTAATACTTTTCACTTGTTTCAGTTTTTCCTGTTTAATGAAGTTCTCATAATGTGTGGTATGTTCTGTATTTGATATTATCATAAAACAGCATTTCTTGATATTGAGTCCAAGATTACTTTTAACACTCCACTCACATAAGCTGTTTAAATCAGTTTGTAGTTTCATAACATCCTGGGGCTCGTTAATTTGTTTATATAATTTTACATCATCAGCATACATTAAACAATATGAATGTTTAACATGTAACGGTAAATCATTTAAGAAAAGAATGAAAAACAATGGTCCTAAGTTGGATCCTTGAGGTACCCCTGACTGTGAAATATACATATATGACAGCATTTTTATATGTTACATACTGTTTCCTTTGATTCAAGTACGACTCAATAAGAGACAAAAATTTATGTGTCAACCCAAAACTTGAAAGTTTTTAACAAGACATCATGATTAATTCTATTAAATGCTCTGGAGAAATCAGTGTAAATTACATGCATACTTGAACTATCATGCAATATGTTGTGTGCATATTGGACAAAATTAATTAGATTCGTTGTTGTCCACCTACCAGTAAAAAATCCATGTTGACTTTCACTTATAAAACTCTTTACATGATTAAATATTCGCATAAATATAATATTTTCAAATACTTTTGCTGGTGCACATAAAATTGCAATGGGTCTATAATTTTCTATATTTTTAGAATCTTCTGTTGTTAAAATGTTGCAAACTTGCGTTAATTTCCAAAGATTAGGGAAGTATTGATTTTTTATTATTAAATTAAATATTGAACACAAAGGTTTTTCTAATATTTCTGCACATGCTTTTAATACGTAAGGAGAGATTCCATCCGGGGCAGTTGATTTTTTGGTTTCAATTTTTTTATCGCTTTAAAATATTCTTTAGATGTTATTGTACTAATTGATAGTTCATAAGGGACTTCCGTTTTTGAATATTCTGATGTATTATAAACACCAGTATTATCTACATACACTGATTTAAAATAGGACGCAAAGCCATTAACAATATTTTGACTCGTGTCAAGTAATTTATTTCCAAAGACCATTATAGGATTATAATGTGTTTTTTTTTGCCCCTTTTACTTTGTACAAATTCCCAGATTCCTTTGGTATCTTTTTGTATATTTTGTTCTATTTCTTTGATGTAGATTTTGTATGCTTTTTCTATCAATATTTTAGTTATTTTTCGAAGCTTTTTATATTCTACCTCGCTATTTACACTATCTTTCTTTCGTTTTCTATGATATTCATTAGTTTTAATTTATTAATAATTTCTAGGTAAACCATCGTGGATATTTGTTGTGCATACTAGTTTTCTTATATGGAACAGTTTCATCAAATACCTTATTAATTACATTATAAAAATAAGTTATGGCCTCTTCTACATTACCTATTTTGTATAAATATGCCCAGTCTATACCTCGTAATAATTCGTACATGCACATAAAGTTTGCTTTACAAAAGTTCCTTTTGAGCGTGATATTATTTTTAATATTCTTGACCTTTATTTCCATAGACATATTTATACTTAATGCAGGATGATGTATATCCTCCTTAACAAGAGGATATTCATCTCTAGATACTGTAATGTTACTTTACACATTAGTAAGCATAAGATCTAAGGTTCTGTTATTGCCATTCTTAACATTGTTTATTGAATGTAAATCATATAAACTTAAAAAGTTTTGCAACAATTTGTACCAGGGACAACTTTCTTGTAGATTGTATGAAGAGTCAGATATCAACGGTAAATTAAAGTCTCCAACTATAAATATATTATTTTGTAACTCTTCTTTGTATTCAAACAAATTGTAAAATGATTTATATATATCAATTTTGGAAGCAGGAGAGATATAGATCCCGAATATATGTATAATACAATTGGTTACATATAGAGAGTTTAATACATAACATATCAAGATTACTTTCTAGTTCAACAACATCTGAAGGTATTTTATTTTTAACTGCAATAAGAACACCACCTCCTTTATGATTACCAGTTTTATCATGACGAAAGACCCTATAATTATCATGAAATAATTCACTGCTTAGGATCCCATCATGTAACCATGTTTCTGTTAAGACAGTGATATCATATCTACTTGCTATATTATTTACATAAAACTCATAAGTTTTTGCATTGAGACCCCTTACATTTTGATAGTAAACCATAGTATCAGACGAATCCATTTATTGTTTCAAGTTATCTATGTCATCAGTTGTTCTTATTACATATACATCCCTGTCACCTTCTCTCTTCCTCAACTTTATATTTCCCGAATTCACAAGTATGCATTTTGAAACTTTTTATCTGCTTCACTGCAAGTAAGAACTGATTTACATAAACTTATGTGTGCTGAATTCAGATCTGCTTTCAGTTTTCTCCTATCACGTCATTTTCTTTTGTAATATCGTTTTAAAATTAATGTACATTAATCAAGTTTGGAGTATTTTCAATGAAACTGAAGTATTACAACAAGTCATAGGAATTAATATTTTATCTGGTTCACTGCAAGTAAGAACTGATTTACATAAGCTTATGTGTGCTGAATTCAGAACTGCTTTCAGTTTTCTCCTATCACGTCATTTTCTTTTGTAATATCGTTTTAAAATTAATGTACATTAATCAAGTTTGGAGTATTTTCAATGAAACTGAAGTATTACAATAAGTCATAGGAATTAATATTTTATACAATTTTTGTCATTGATGTCAGTGCACCATCATAAAGAGAAGTTCATAGAGTGTGAGTAAACCCTAACAGATCAAACAGAAGATATTTTGCGCCGTTTCACTGAGCTTCTACTGTAATTAACAGAAGTATCTCTCTTGAGGCACCAGCAGTAATCAGCCATCATGACCTCATTCCACCGCCCTTAATATCTTGTTTCCATGGTTCTGATATCTTTGTGGAATCTTTCACCTTGCTCATCACTTTTTTGCATGAAGATTCTCAGGGAAGTAATCAATATGGCTATTCAAGAAATACAACTTAACACTCATTCTGCACCCTAACAATTTCAAGTTTTGTAGCATTTCGTCAACAATCTGTGCGTAGTTTTCTGGTTTCTTGTTGCCCAGAATGTTTTCACATACACTTTTGAATGACATCCACGCTGATTTTTCCACTTCATTCATGCAGTTAGGGAAATGTTGGTCTTTCATAAGAATGCGTATCTATGGGCCATCAAATACACCTCCCTGAATTTTGGCTTCAGGTTTATTTTGAAACTTTGACCTCAGATATTGAAGGACATTGCTTTCCTGGCTTAGACTTGTTATGAATTGCTTCATGATCCCTAACTTAATATGGAGTGGAGGAAGGACAGCTTTATCTCTAGGAATCAAAGATTCACTCAAAACATTATTCTGTCCTGGTATAAGATCAGTACGTTTTGTCCAGTGTCTTCTCGTCCAGTGTTCATTTTGTGCTCTGCTTTCCCAACAACACATAAAGCAGGGATTCTTAGTAAAACCAGTTTGTTGGCCAAGAACAATTGTTAACACTTTTAAATCAGAGCAAACAATCCAGTTATGCTCGTTGTACTTTATCTTTTCCAACATGAACCTGAAGTTTATGTACGTTTCCTTCAAAACTACTGAATATCCTAGAGGTATTGAGGGCAGCAAGTTGCCATTATGAAGCAGTACTGCTTTCATGCTCCTCACCGAACTGTCAACAAATAACCTCCAATCAGCATCATTATACTAGACTCCAAGGGCTTCAATCAAACCTACCACGTTATTGCAGTAAACCAGTTTATCCACATTTGAAGAAAAATGTACAAGTTCATTTTCCCTATGTTTGTACCAAGCAAACGTAGTTCCCGGAGCAAGTAAATTATTTTCTTTGAGTCGCGATCCAAGAAGTTCAGCACTAATTTTGGGTAAATACAGGTCTCTAACTAAATCGTTTAACTCACCTTGTGTGAACAGACGAGGAGAAGAAGGTCCTCTTGTTTGAGATGAAGGATCATGTTCGTGTTCAGAGGTCTGTTCTGATTCACCACTGTTATCCTCCAGCTGTGTAGGTGCAATGATTGGCAGTTCATCACTGTGTGGAAGGGGGCGGATGGCTGATCTAAGATTATGATATTTCACGGATTTCTTGTTCTTGTTTATGCTTTGCACGTTATTATATAAACAGAAGTAACAATCACTTGTGTGATCTCGAGGTTCCAACCACACCATTGGACAACCAAACTGCAGTGTAGCGCGTTTTCCTTTCACCCACTGATTCATGTTCACTCAACACGTACTACATATGTAATGAGGTGCCCAGGCTTTGTCTTGATCGCCTAGACGAACACCAAAATATGCCAAGTAGGCCTTTTTGTAGGAAGAAGTAATATTTCTCCTCTGTGTTGGCAACATATAACTTCCACAAGTGTAACATAAACTATTGGGATGATTTCTACATGCCCGGTGAGACATTTTTCAGCACCACTTCACACTACAATCTCAAAACTAGGTTTCCTCGATAAGCTCACACACAAACACATATAGACCACCTGAAAGCAGTTAAATCCAAAACAGAAAAACAGTTCAACAAGTGAGCAGCATTTCCCAAATGAAACTAACAAACGCCAGTGAAGAGATGAGTATTTTCTTCACGTGCATTTTGAAACAATAGGTAGATATTGTTGTATCAGCAATACTCGGGCATTGTTGGAAGCCAATATCAGGGCATTTTTGAAAGTCAATATCAGGCCATTGTTGAACGTCAAGTTTCTTAAAACAAAATTGAAATTAACTGCAAATTACTTAAGTAGATATCCTAACTAATTGTCTTATACTAGCAAAAAGGTGGTTTCGTTAGAAATTGAAAAAGCGTAAAAAAAAAAAAAAAATCCTGACGTGATGAGAAGGAACGAAATGTCATTTCTGTCATCACTGATGGTAAGCTTTCTGAAAATGTAATTACTTTCGCTGAAGCAAATTGGTCGCATGCTTGTGATTATCAACCCATACATAGGCATAATTTCTTTCCCGTTTAATTTCCCTGGCTTCACTATATAATTTCCTTCTAAGAGGGGTGAGACTTTGGTTAATGTATAACATATTGTTAGTGTAACCCAAATGAAGACAATTTAGATTTCTTTTTACCTTTCTCCTTTCCATAAATTTATCCTTATCCACTCGCCTAACAAATTTAACAATTATGGCTGCAGATTCTTGTTGAGGAGACTTCTTTAATCTATGACAGGTGTCTATCATTTGATTATCTACTTCAATATCTAAAACTCGCCCTACATTTTTTACAATTTCGAACAAATTTTCATTCTGGTTATCAGGAACACCACATATTTCCAGTGTGTTTCTTCTCCCATATTGCTCTAATTCGTCTAATTGCAATTGTGACTCATTTAGTTTCCTTTTTAGAACAATAATCTCTTCTTTTAACTGTTCTATTTGAAGCAAACACGTTGCGATTGCTTCAGATTGTTTTTTCACCAACTCTACATTTTCGTCAAGTTTTTCGTGTGCGAGATCAAGCGACATTCCTAATTCGCGTTCGGTGGTTTCTTGTTGTTTTCTCAGATTTTCCACTTCCTTTTTCAAACCCTGTAATAGGTCGTACACATCCGTAATAGACGGTTTGACTTCTCCTGATGGTTCATTTGCACTTTCTTCTAGCAAGCTATCACGCCTGGATTTCGCATATTTTATACACCGCCATACTTCATTTGTTGATTTAATGTATTCTACGTCATTCTCCTCTAGTTGAACACATTTGGTGGGATATGAGTTAAAACAGTCCTTACACTGTATTTTTGAAAGTATGTCCTGCCTTGACACAGGCTTTGAACATGCAGAACACGTACTCATTTTCAAGCAGTTCCTACGTTGCCTCCTATCGCGATGTATAAAGTAGTTGCACACGTTGAATCGCTGTTCACTTGTAATTCGTTTGTTTACATTTGGTTCACTTACAAATTTTAGCAATATAGCATTATACATGTTCCTTAGTTTCACTTTTTATAGTTACAGCTTCAGTTTAGTACTTACTGTATTAAAAGTTTAGTATCCCCGAAACGTCTGAAATTCCTTTACTTCCTTCTTTTTCACATTGGTACCTACGTATTCTGCATTCCTAAGGATTCTTGAAGGTGACATTCCGTTTTTTTCGCGCAAATAATCTCAATTTTCGACATATCGAGTAATTCTTGTTTGTTCGTTTTCGCTTGCGTTACACACAATATGGCGGAGAAATCTTGACTAGCGTTGTCCATGATCAGTGGTTATGTAGTGTTGCAATCTTCTTCATCGAAAAATGCCTACTTACGTGTTACTAATTGTGTACTTTTTCCAGGTTCGAAAACCCCACGAACCATGGAGGGATAGCCCCACGAACCATGCACGTAGCCCCACGAACCATGCACGGTAAGGTTAGGTTAGGTTCGGTTAGGTTAGGCAAACATAGTTAAAATTGTCATCTTCAAAATTGTCATGTTCTTGAAAAACAACAGTGTGGTTGGAAACACTGACAGGAGTTACATCATCGAACGCACGCAACATTTGATTCACGTAGTGGAAGGACATAGAGGCAACGGCTTTCGTGCATTGGAGAGATATAAATCTTCAAAAATACATGATTTACCGGGGAAATAAATTAAGCGATTGAAAAAAAAAAACACTTCCACGACCTTTCAAAAGTGTACCGAAAGTCAGTTCGGTAAGTACTTTCTCCTGTAAAATTGAAGAAATACGTCTCGGGTATACTAAAATTTTACCCTTACTGCGTTATCCCGTTACATTATTTCAGGCTAAAAGCGTGCAAACACACTAAATTATCACATTTTTTACGGAGCACAAACAACGTAGGTCTTACTTCATTTCTTCTTCTTCTTCTACTAAAGTACCCACATTTTTAAACAATATGCCGTTAATTATGGCGCGATTCTCTTTCCAGTTTTCACATAACAATGTCTGAAACATTTATGGCGAAATTACGAAGAGAACAACACCATAACCACTTAACTCGGGTAATTTCGAGTTGATCAAGAAGTACCGCATGAAATCAGAACCATTGAAAGCCACGTATAATAATCAGTGGCGTAGCATGGACATTTCGGGTGGAAACGCCAAGTCCGAAGGAAGGGTCGGCCCTTTCTTGCTTAATAACGTACAGTGGGATCCAAGAGTATTACCGTGCAAATTGTCCATCACCATGTTCGTGCACTTTATTTGACCCAATAAGAGCTTCAAGAATTAAAAGAAAACTCAAAACAAGCTGTTTACAACTTCTGCACCAGCATACATAAAAATTCATCGCTTAAAAACACATAGGATGTAAGAAAAAAATTAATAAAAATAGTCATGGACAATTTGCAGGGTAATACTCATGGATCCCACTGTACTTATGGTATTAGTCGCCACAGGTATTGTTTATTTGCCTGAAGTCAGCTGGGTTTTCAATAAAACATCATCCATGCATGTTTTAGCTAGACAATTAGATGCCTCACTATGCCACAAATGTTTTGAACTCTGGTGTTTTATACCTTTCTGCATGACGCAAGTCATTAGAAAACCTACCTGAATCACAAGCGCCTTTGAACAACAGCAGACGTCATTGTTGTGGTTGATCCAACTACTCATTGATTTGGTTTATTTTACTTCGCTTTTCTACCACTTTTGGTTAATCGCAAATATGAATATGAGTGATGATATTGATGAAGAGACACTGACAAAGAACACCCGTGCTCACGCTGGGATTCGAACCAGGGACCTCTGTCGTCTTGGCGCACTGTGCAAAGCAGAGTGGATGATCCAAATATCGTACACTCTACTGACGTAACAGTGCCGATTAGTAATTCAGACCACTGTTTATTACATCTTGAGAATGCTGATAAATATTTTAAAATAATTTTGTCCAGAGACCATTCGATGTTAAGAGTTTTCAAATGAATGCTAAACATTTCCATTGACACAATATTAAGCAGTTAGATAATAACGAAAAAATACAATAAAAAAAATTAATAGTTTTGCGGGTTAAGTGGTAGAGCAGCAACAGGCTGAATTTCTACCACGAGGACTTCACCAACTTACTTCACAAAAACTGTGTTGATCTTTTAGTTTCTAATGCACATCGCTGTTCGTGCGATAAATCATACAATGCAGTGGCCATTAAGAAGCAGTATATTTGAGATTGGTAAAGTTACGTCAGTCAATATTGCGTATTGTAGCATCACATACCACGAGTTGCATGAGCGCGAAGAGCGAAGAACCGGGTAGGAATTCGGCCGCTGTCGTCTGCTTCAGAAGGCAGGAAGGGTCACATGAACCAATCACGGTAGACCTCTCGTACGCCAGCGTAAGAGAGCCCATTTACGCGCGTGCTGTAGAAATTGAAGCTTTCCCTCCATAAAGGCAGCAAGGAATATAGGAGTCCTGTACGCCGAACCTGCTCGGTGTCCGGCCGGGAAAGGCATTGAAAAGAGATTCTAGAACGAGTGTTGAGAGTGGAGCGTTGCAAGCGGATCGCGAAAAATAGCTATTATAATGCCATGAAGGTCAAACATATTTGAAATTAGTCACGTTTTACTTTATAATCACAGCATTTTAGCATTTTTTAAATTTTAAATCTGGGAACGCCGGGCGTACGGGCGTACTATAACGCTACGCCACTGATAATAATACATAACATTCATATCTGTGTGGGTGTGTTTATGTACCTTTTGTATTTATGTAATCAACACCTTGTCAAAACACTACATAGGTTCACAGGAATTCAAAATGTTCATGGTTCAATAAGAACTAACATTTTTTTCCTTCGAAGGAGAGTTTTCACATGCCCTTCTACATTGTTCTCAAAATTTCAGATTCTCATCGTCATCATCATCGAACTTATCCTCTTCTTTCAAAATTTGACACATTAAAAGTGACGAATGTCACCTTTTTGAATGACACTTTGCATAAGTGTACGCGTAGAACAAAAGTTTCGCTCGTGTGGAGGTAACAGGAGTGATACACCACCACAGAGGGTCGATTATTAACACCAACAATGTTCTTTCCAACAACTGATTGCCCCTACTAAAAAAAATCATTACAGAGGAAGATTACGCAGGAACATCAACGTAATAACAAAAAGAAAATTACTCTGGGGGGTACACCACCCCCGTTACCATGTAAGGATTAAATTTGAAATCGCAATGTGAATCTATACTAAATCATCAGGGATACGTCAGCAAATTTTCATATTTAAATAATAATAATAAATTACTGACGAAAATGATGTTTAATAATTACACACCCTAGAAATGTCTTTCTCTGTTTTCCTGGAGCTGAAATCTGAAGCCTTCAGTTCAAAACAATGCAAGCATTTAAATGCCTCACACTTGCTTCGTGGCAGTTGAAGGTACTTTATTGTTAATATTTTAAAACCGGGAGTGCTTTTTATGAAAGAAAGGAATAAATTTGTAAAAATGTCCAAGCAAGTTTAATTTTTTGCCCCCCAAAATTAGCCTCTTTCCTCATTCGTATCAACCGAATGGGGTGCAAGGGTCCCAGGCGATCGCCCACTTCGGCCACCTCTTGCTGCGGCACTACCAGCAATGTTATTATCTTCATAATCTTGCCATAGATTTTTCAGAAATTATTATGGGTAACAGTGGTGCAATAATTAAACACATATTGTTTGAAGATTCTTTACAAACGATAATAGTTTGATATACACTTTGCAAAATATAAAATAAGAGCTTGACTTAACATGAAAGTAAAAATAAAATTGTGCTTATGCATGTGAAAAATTTACAGCTAATCTTTTCTCAAGATATTTTTGTTTATCTAGCATCAAACATCGATAAGCTCACAATCAATATATTAATATTTATGCTATTATTAGTAATAATATATCTGTCACCATTATTAATATACAGTTTTGTTTATTTAAATCGCTTTTCTACCTTCCTAAATTCACAACTCTTACACGAATTCGAACCAAGACTTCTATCTTGTAACTATCAATGGCATGCACTTCAAGAGAGAGGCTGACATCATTATAACGGAAATATATACGGAGTTTGAATTCATAATGAACAGTTTGAATTAGATCCTTAAAACTGCCTCAATCAAAAAAATTAAAGAAATCCAGTGGAAGTGTAAAAAAATAGTTTAACAAAAGCAGAACATAAAAAGAATGCACTGACGAAAGAGAAGGGGTGGATATAGAGTAGTTAATTTTCAGATTAAGAATTAAGACGTAAACATCGGTGTGTAGATTGGGGAACGGGATTAAGGGGAGGTTTTGTTATAAAAAAAAGAAGGCACTGTGCTCTCGAGAACAAAGTTAGCGGAAGAAGAGGTGGAAGAAGAGGCGGAAGAAGAGGCGGAGGAGAGCAGGGTGTTGTGGAAATAAGTCATTTTTCTTTTGGCTCATTAGGAGGAGAAGACAGTTGTACGTGGCAGCTCGAGCGAAACGACAAAAAGGACGGATGATGGAGTCCCGGGAACTTTCTCCGCAATTAACACTTCAGCGTCACTGACGTTCACATCTCTTCCTCTCCCTCCTTACCCCCCAGGGGGGAACCTTCTGCTCTTCACTTTCACGTCATGCACACAAAACAAATGGAGAAACTGGAGGGGGAATTAAAAGATGTAAGCTCTCACCCAAGAATTTTTTTTCCATTTATTTCTCTCCATGAAGATAAGCTTTGTATTCTACAGTTGGATGGAGCTGCTGCATTACACGCGCAGTGAGTTCATTGGCTTATGGATTTTTACGTTAGTACAGTCAGAAGCAAAAACCTTTCTTGAGAACATTGAAAAAAAACCTTTTTAGGTTTTGATTGTACAGTCACCCGCAAGAAAAGCGGCACTTAGATCATGAAGTACGTGTTGTGTGTTGCCTAACTCTATGGTGTAGAATTTGCCATTAAAATCTTGTTATTAGAATCCACTTGTCGCCTAGAGTTAGGTAATACACATAGCGCATTGTAGAGAAGCTAGTATTTCAGGATATACAGGGTGTCTCAAAAGTAATAGCGCAAACTGACACAGGTGCAGGTACACGATAATAGTAGCAAAAAGGTCTCAGTAAACATGGGTCTGCAAACGAGCCGTTTTCGAGATAATCGCGAATGTGTGATTACAAGCCACCACTGACTCAATTGTTTGTAAACGTCGTCCTAGTTGGTAAAATTCCAATAGCTAATACGGATATGTTCTGTTTTGTAAACAAAGAGCAAACCTTGGACAGCGCAAGGAGTAAAGCTCTCGGTGTTTACAAAATGCAATCAATGACGGCTTGTAACCACACATTCGCACACATCATTGGCATTTTACCAACTAGGACGTCGTTTACAAACAATGAAGTCAGTGGCGGCTTGTAATCACACATTCGCGATTATCTCGAAAACTGCTCGTTTGCAGACCCATGTTTACTGATACTTTTTTGCCTCTATTATCATGTACTTTCACCTGTGTCAGTTTGCGCTATTACTTATGAGACACCCTGTATATGCCCCTTTTAATTGCCGGTGTCGGTACATTTAATGCAGTTTCCAAGTGAACAAGGGAGAACCTGATAAGTGAATTTTACCGATTTGCTGTTGTCGATGGCATTAAATAGCTATCTCAGTGTAGTTTTGTATAGTGTAACTGTACAGACGAACAACTCTGTAAGTCCTGAGAAATGTGAAAGTATGAAAGTGGCATACAAGGATAAAAGTAGTGAATCTTGAAAGTTTGAATTTGTTCTCTTGTAAAAACCGGAAAATGTGACTTATCAGGGTTTTCCCCTCGACTATTCAATTCCCAGTTACAACATTTACATTTATATTTAACATGGCTTTTATTATTCATGACGATGAGGATGAATCGCTGATTTTTAATGCATATTTGCAGAGTTCTCGATTACATGGGCGGACCAGGACTTGAATCTGTAACCATCAGTTAAGGCTGCAAATTTCAGAAAAATGAGAGTGGTATATTTGAGATATATTTTCGATTATAGTTCTGAGTAGCACGCCGGACATATCAACAGGGTAACAGTAGTATAAGCCGGAGACACATTAAACTCGTTTTTTTTTTCAAATAAAAATCATTGCTACTTACCTCATATGCATAGCGGAAGATTTTTCAAGCTGGCGATAACTTTTTTCCATGAAAAACACGTTACTTTTAACATTATGATTCTTTATTTGTCGTTCCTAATTCGGCGGCCAAAGCTTGACTCACTTTGTCTGTCGTCAGCTGATATGCAGTACTGTCAGCTGATGTGCAGTGTTGCCAAACGTATGAACCTATAAATGTCGCACAAGCTATTCACAAAATGTTTTTAATCGACAATTTTTCCACAAAGAACTATCGAAACTTGTTCCACAAACCATTCACGTAAAGTTAGGTTAGGTTCAGTTAGGTTACGAAAATTTAGAAAAATTAATTTCACCCGTGAAGTGATGTTTCTTGCGACCAAACATTGGGATGGAATGACGGACATTACGCCAGACTCTTTCGATGTTTGGCGCCTCTCATTCTTTGCTGGTTTTCATTATGGATATGTCCACTTGCAGGTGTGTCGATGAACTCCACACTGTGGTTAACTCTGAGGTGCGTGTACCCTGCTCCCTGCAAGTTCATATATGCTTTCCAGCAATCTGAAATAATAATTGAGTTTGAGTTGGTGTTTTAAGTCCACTTTCTGCACAGTAAGGCTAATCGGGACTGGACCTACGGTTTAAAGTGGGATCCGAACCACTTGTGCCTCCACCGGGTATCGAACCCGGGACCCCTCGATTACAAGGCAATGACGCTACCACTGCGCCATTGGGGAGGCCCTGAAATAATAATTGTTCCAGGAAGAATGAATTGATGTATTACTTGCAGCAGAGTTTGTTCGTTGCGGTTTTCTACAGGAACCATGAAGAAACGATCACTGTTCTCCCTTTCAATTCCTCCAAACACCCACTGACCCCCAACTGGACGTGCTCTTCTATTCAAACATCTTTTGGTCTTTCCGAACTTTGCTTCATCAACTTCTACAACCACTCCAGGACCTCCTATTGGTCTCGAATTTGCAATCACCCTGTCTTGACACACTTGCCGGCAGTGGTTTGGCCAATCCACAATTGTTATTGAACACATGTTCAGTTCGAATTTGATGTACTCTTGTCTTGGGTAGGGCAACAACAGCCAAATTTTACAAAATTTCACGATATTGGGAACAGTTAATTTACTTTGTCCTATAAATGTACCCTTCCTTGCAGAGATTTTGAAACCACATGGAAATTTTTTATGCTTTAATTTACCACGCCCCTGCACTCTTTTCGAACAGCCATTTCCCATCCCGAGCAATGTGCAGCTTACACATACTAGAACATTTCGGACATTCCATTTCTTCTTTCACTATTCCATGTTCGATTAGAAAATCTCGAGGATCTTCAATATCCGGGAACATTTTAACAACGCAACCTTGACACGTTATCTTGTCAAACTTCCGCGTGGTTACTACACTGTGAGGGGGTTACATAACCAAACGCACGGAACATTTGATTCACGTAGTCAACGGTAATGGCGGCACGAGCTATCGCACAACGGAGATGCATGAATGACGAAAAATACCTTATTTACAGGCAAAATACGTAGGACGATTCTAAAAAACAATATACCCGGCTTCAGAAAGTCCTCAAGAACACAATTCCGTAAGTACTTTCTCGTCTTTTCTCCTGTAAATTTTAAGAAATCCGTCTCCGGCTTATACTACCGTTACCATCAACAGCACACACGCACTGCAGGTATTTCAATGGGGGTGGTTAATTTAGAAACAAAGGAGCAAAATTCTTGATTACTTGCATTTAGTCTACACGTACATTTGCAGCATTTATTCATTCATTCTATACAAAATAGAAAAGTAATTTCGCACCCATAGGGCGTACTTTTGTTGTCCAAAATTTGAATTCTCAACACCATCGCTGAAGTATCTTCAGCAAATAACATACAGAGAAAACTTGTTGGTGTTGTTGAAATAAGTACAGTGAGCGAATTAGGTGAGTGTTTGTCATCCTTTCAATTAAACTCGTCACATTTGTTCGTGAGAAAGTGCGTGTAATACACATTGGCAGACTGACATTCAGGAGGCAATTAGTTTTCCTTAATTCCTTCAGGTGAATGCTTAGGTGAGGACCACGATAACTGATTTCTGTCGCCATTTAGCTTTCCCTTTGAGGTTAACTTGATTGTACAGTCGCGATCTAAAGTGGGTTGTACACATAACACATCTCGGTGGCCAATTTTCCTCGTTAAGATCCTCGACATAGAATTTCCTCCCTGCCGCTCGATTTCCACTAACTTGAGCATAACACACCACTTGTACCTTGAACTTCTGGACGTACCTCTCTTGTAGGCGCCACATTTTCACTAACCAATCAGTATTACGTAATGATGGATTTGGTTTAATTTTTGCGCTTCTGTCTCTTTTGGCTAATTTCGATGGTGAGGATGAGGGAGGATATGATGAAATTGATGAAGGGAGACAAAGAGCATCCATGCGGCCCAGGCTGGGAATCGAACCCGGGTCCCCTGGCGTCGTAGCGCGCTGTGCTAACCACTCCGTTATGAGTCCGACAAGTAATTATGGAAAAGTAAATAGTATCCACTAATACAACCCCTTTGCTCTGTCTGGTACCGTTATCGTGATGAACAGTCAAGTAATGATGGATTATTTTACTTCGCTTTTCTGCCACATTCGCTAATCGCAAAGATGTGGATGAATGGTGTAAGATGAAATTGATGAAAGGTCCATCACAAACACGTATGGACTGAACACAGCGTACGTTACACAGCGATTATACTGGCTGTATGCCCAGACGCCAGAACCCATTAGTGTGCAAAATGCAGTCCAGGATACTAAATGGAAGAGAGGTTGACATTTGGGTATTTTCAGAGAGGGTCACCTCCCTTACATTCCAAGATATGATGAAGAAAGCCATACTAATCACCTCTTCAACTTTTAGTTTCCGGCAGGTAAAGTATAAGTCGAACGCCACTGTACTTCAAAGAAAGTTCCGAAAGATCAGGTTCCCTCTGACAACCGCATGTCAAGTCCACATGGAACCAAGTATATCCTTCCCTCAAACCATTCCCACCAATAGCGTCCGTTTTAGGAACTGAACAGTACTTGTCAAGTCCACGTGGAGTAAATGACATGTTGCCAATTCAGTTTCGTTCTAGGTTTCTTTGTAGGTTACTTCAGCAAAATTACAAGAGGCATTATAAAAAAACAACGTATTAGGGCTTACAGCTACATAAATAGACACACAGACTTTCTTTGAGAACCGCTACGCAAACAGCTCTCCAGTCTCCAATTTTGAAATGAACATTTTTCTTGTCAGGTTAAATCACGGTGAGGAAAATGATTATGGATTAAAAGAACAATGAGGACACATCTTCTTTTCATTAAATTATAGTAAGGTTCTACCTGAAATAAACAATTGCCCGTACGATAGTGCAACTGGTAACAGTCTGCTTGACACGGCACAGAGCAGTTGGGTACGTAACAATCGATTACAAGCAATTCTAACTGTTGAGCTATTGTTTCAACCATATCCGTTGATGGCCAGTTGGATGATATAGCCAGCGATCGCGGTCGTCACATTAAGCACGTAATGAGAAGCTTATTGTCTCTGTGACAACCTCCAGGACACCCACGTAACATAGATGGCACGTAATTTCACTGAAACAGCAGTGTCAAATGTATGGTGTTGCAAACGCGAGTTTCGTATTGTACCACAAATTGGGTTTATTCGGAGTTGCCAAGCGCTAAAGACCCTATTACCAAAGGCGCCAGCAGGATTTTTTCTCAAGGGGGCAGTCACAAACTTTTATTATTATTATTATTATTATTATTATTATTACAATTTTTTATTTTTTGTTGGTTATTATTAATATTACATTACTATTACTACTACTACTACTATTACTACTTACGTTTTTTTTAAAGTTACATACATTTGTAATTTCCCTATTCTCGTATATCTATATACAATTTGCATAGCTGTACATTTAACATTAATTCATGTAGAACTAAAAGCTGTTTTTTATAGTTAGACTAAGCTTAAATGTAACCCTATTTCAAATAAAAATAATAATAATAGTTGCTGTAACGTACGGCCTGTAAGTCAAAGAAAACAATCCTTTTGTTACAATATATCTATACAATTTCACCATTCAAATTACATTAACTCTTTCCCAAAATCTCAGGGGGGCCCCCTGCGGGCTCCCATGCCTATTACACGATCATCTTGCAGCTCTGACAGAAAATAATGTAAAGCGAGTCAGAAATGCACAGTAAGCAACAGGATCTTTTATCTAAGGATGCATATAAGGTGCAGAGTTTACTATGAGGGGTGCAATTTGAATATGGTCGAAAATATATTCCATTTATATATTTATTTAACCTTATGGAAAAATGACTCCATTTTATTTATATTTATAATATCTTGCTTGCAATAATGTTACACTTCTGATTACATTTTTTGCGTCTTTTACAACTGTTTTTTACTCTGCACACAGTAAAAGTTAATTTTTTATACTTATTTAATATATTATACGTTAATATAACAAAATATGGATAGTGTAAATCATAATGTAAGTAATATCTGAACTAATTTATGTAACTATTTAAAATAATACTTCACAAACATTACCTATATTTAACTATATAATACAGCGCCACGCTTGTGGAGAGCGAAAAGTTCTGAATATCTATCATCTTGCCAAAGAAAGATATGCAGCGATTTACTAAAGAAATTTGTACGAGGCTGTATAAAAACATACAGTTCTCATTTTATTATGTTCAAATGCGCACACATAGAGCTGTGACCTTGAATAACGTCATGCTATAAGCGCCATTGTTCTGGAACTATTCATGTGGTGAGAGGCAACCACGTAATTAGGACCTGTTGTTAGTACAGGAAGATGCACAAATATTGCTCGGTAAATTGTCCATGACTAATTTCATCAAATTTTATCTTGCATCCTACTTGTTAAAGTACTGAATTTTTACGTATGGTAATGCAGAGGTTGTCAGCGCTTTGTTTGGCGTTTTGTTTAAATCTTGGAGCTTTTATTGGGTAGAACTAAGAGAATAAACTCTGCAATGGACAATTTGCTTTGTAATACTTATGCATGTCGCTCTATAAAGCATGGATTTGAATGAATAGCAGATCATGACACCACAATCGGATTTTGCTTGAGAAAATTGAAATAATATATAATATGTATAATCATGTGGTTCGTAAACAGTTTATAGTCACTGTGTAGTACTACTCTGATGCCACTGATTGATTGATTTGGTTTATTTTACTTCGCTTTTCTGCCATTTTTGGCTAATCGCGAAGAAGAGTGACGATATGATGCAATTGATGAAGGGACACCCACAAAGAACACCCATGCCCAGGCAGGGATTCGAACCCGGGACCCCTGGCGTCGTAGCGCGATGTGCTAACCACTCCATCACGAAGGTCGGCTCTAATACCATGTGAAAAAAAATATCTTCGTGGATGCACTGGTGTATTAATTTCGTAGTTTGTTATTTAGCGTCGATTTTCTTCCACTTTCGGCTAACAGCAACATGCGAAAGAATAATCATTGTTTGGAATTTATGAGGGACAATCACAAAGAAATATTCATTCCCAAAACCTCGTTCTGGATCTTCGGTGGCGAAATCGATCATTTAATACCCTGCCACTGAACCGACGAATGATGATGTATTAATTGTTGCGTTGTGGAATTTACTGTTTGTCGTTTTCTGTGCGTAACGTCCGGCGCAGAAGTGTCCAAAGACTGCGATCACGTTTGTGTAAGGACAACTGAATCTTCATTCGAATTTCGCTGTTATATAGTTCCGCGAGTGTTCTGGAGTTTCTCCTTCACTACAATCACCCTGACATCCTTTACAGTGTCGGAAGCGGAGAGGAAGGCCGCGAAAGAGAGCAGAAAAATGTCCCGCGCGGTTCCATGTCTCTGGAAGGCGAGCTGCACCCGTCGTCTCCTTTGTCCCTCCTGCCCTCCGCAGAGACTCGGTCCTTGACACGAGAAAATATCGGACGGGAGAAGGCGACGTCGTTCGGTTCTAGGCCTCTCAGGCTCAGAGTTGACTTGGAAATTAGCCTCGTCTTCCGCCTGCGATTCCCGCTTATGTCTCAATGTTACCAACCACCTTCCTTTTACATGGAGAAGTTTTTGAGCTTGAACAGCACGCTATGCCGATCTTCTTGGAGTGATTAGCATAGCGCGCTACGACGCCAGGAGCCTTGGGTTTGCAACGTCCCTCTAGTGCACTTCTTAAAATAAACATACCCCGACTACAGAAATATCTTAATCTCAGGGGATAGGTTCTTTATTCGAGAATTCCAAATAAGAAAGCGTTTTATAGCCAAGAGGATATAGTTAAATGCGGATCTATATTCTGAAAATTGTGCACAATACAGAGAAAATATATAGCGAAGCTTATATATACATTGAAATATATATATACTGATTTGAAAGGAAATCTTCTTCTTTCTTCTCGTAATTTTTGGGAAAAAGGCTTCTTCTTTTCTTCCTCCTATTTTTGGAAAAGGCTTATTCTTCTTTTCTTTCTTCTAATTTATTGTCCTTGCCTTTAAAGCGTAATCTCATTTATTACCTGTATGCGCTCGTTTTGCCCGTTTCTTTGGCATTATACAAACGACACAAGCTATACTTATAGAAAGATTAGGGGCGTCTAAACTGACAGTAGCGCCACCTACTAAGTAACGACAAAAAGGGGAATAGCCCAGGATCGCTAACAGCAAGCACTGCCTATGGCCCAGTGCGTCTAATAAGGAGCGCAACCGTAAGTGCATCGGGGCGTCTAATTTGACACAGTGCCACCGAGGGACGGATAAACACAAAAGCTGACGATGTTCTCCTCGTAAGAGGTATTAAATCAAATTTTGATCACTAGGATCAAAAAGGAGATACATTTCTGAATTCATTTGCTCACTTATTAACTTTCATATTTGTTTCATATACGAGCATATTCTTATTTATCTTAATTGGCTATTTACAACATTTTATTCACTCCTTCTATAATTTTTATACTCTTCCTTTATGTATTTTGCAAATCACTCTTCTCCGCTCCTAGTTTCTACAATGAACTCTGCTATTCTTTATATGGCGTGCTGCCATCTATCGTCGCTTTCGGGAAACATGTCTTCCTTGTGTTTTTCATTGTGTCGTCGGAACTGGCACATGACAGGTTTGAATACCGACCTGGGCACGAGTGCTCCTTCATCAATTTCACCATATCATCATCCATCCTGATCTTCGCGATTATCCAAAACTGGCAGAAAGGCGAAGTAAAATAAACAAAATCAATCAATCAAACACAGCGCGCTATGACACAAGGCGTTACGAATTCGAATACCGGTTTTGACATGGGTGTTCTTCGTGAGCGTTCTCTTCCTTCACCACTACATTTACGTAGTGATTAAAAACTCAGAGTGGACTGTAAGGAAAAGTCTGTTATGGCATTTCTATTTACATGAGCCACACCAGAATAATACTATTTCAGTCACAGAAAATATGCATGTCTCTCTTGCAAATTCACAGGCGAGGTATTGATTTTTTTAATGGGACATACAGTAGTATTTGTTTTATTTCTCTTCTACCTAACATGGAGTTGTCGATTATAATTATGGGGAAACAAATATTTGATGCATCACATATAACTACCGGCATTTTTTCCACCTGTTCAAGCTGCTTCGGCGCCCACTCAACGTTGTATATATACTCGGGGGGGGGGGGGGGGGTAAAGGCGGCCAGGGCCATGGTGTTGATCACATCACCCCCTTCGGCTGTGATCAAGAAAGTGTGGGGCCTTAACTCCACACCCCCTATATGCCTTCATGCCGTGGTGCAAAACACAAGGGAGCACTTTACTTTACTTTTTCACATATAATTTAGTTGTTACATTACTAGCTTTTATTAGAACTGAAACTGAAATGATATTGATTGCTAATAGTCACTTTTTGACGATGTTTCGGTCGGAGCTATTTTTTAGTACTGGTTTTAGTAAAAATCACTGAAGTGTGGATTTTTTGACAAAGTGTTTTTTATATTGTACTTCAAGTGATCATTTATTGATGGAGGATCGCTCCATTCATCATCGATCTTTCATCTATGCCCATGGTCGTCCGCAGGATTTTTTCCAGGGAGGGGCAAGGAAGGTATTTTTTCCAGGGGGGGCAAGCAAGACACATTTTCTCCAAAAATAGTGTTGTTCCCTAAAAAAACATTGCTTAAATTTGAATTTATGGTGTTCATGAAATAATTAACACATATTATAGTAGTTGTATTGATGATAGGATAAGCACCACTTACAAGTGTAGAAAAGGCGAGGCTATTTGATTGAACAATCAGATTTGCTTACACTTAAAACAAAGCCAAGAGGGGCCTATACCCCAATTTTTCAGGTGTGATATGCTCTGATTTTTAAGAAATTCTGAATTTCTAGTGTAGAAAAGGCGAGGGCTCAACAGATATAGCTTTACCCATACTTAAAACAATGGCAAGAGGGGCCTATACCCCAATTTTTCAGGTGTGGAGGTTTGGGTTTAAGTCCTCATAAAATGTGAAGCCTCCCCTGATGGCAAAATGATAATATTGTTGCCTTGTAAACAAAAGGCTCGGGGTTCGAGTCCTGATAAAATATTTAAGATTGAAATACATGTGGCAAAATAATATCTCCACAAGTGAGATTTTGAGAATAATTACTGCTAGTTGATAGCCCCCAGATCTGAAACCCTGGTAAAAAATGTTTTACAACAATATATTGTACAAAAACTAAATTTCTCAATTTTCTTATTTTCTCATGTTTTATAACCACTCGCTCAATACAATAGAAGAAGAGCGGGTAGGCATAATTAATTGCCTGCATGTCCTGCCGGCACGCAAGAGATAAAATCTACACGCTAGAAGGGAACATTAATGATTTTCCTGTGTCACTGAAGGGGCCATTAATCTTTTTGTGCAACAGGGGGAAAAGTGTAACATGTCTGCAACATGTAAAAATGTAACAAAGATTGAGATAAAGATACATATTTTCTGACCCAGTGGCAATGAACTGCTCTTCTTCATGCTGAAAGCAATTCTATTCTGATAATATAAACCTAGGCAAAGACTTGGAAAATATTATGACAGAAACAAAATCCAATTTTGTCTGTATCAAGGTCTTCAGAACCCAGTAAAATGTGGGCATATTCCATTTGGAGACGTGTTAATATTGTGGCATTGTAATCAGGGGCTTTGGGTTTGAGTTCTGTATAAGATTGAAATATATACAACTGCCCACACATAAGATATTCACTGCTAGCTGATAAACAGTTGAGGTTTGTGTGTTGTGCAACAGCATAATATCTTCTAGAATTGCTCTGTGACCCTCTCATTTATTACATCATAAACATATGATTTTTCTCCTATGAGAATAACACTACATATGGTGTCATCAGGTAAAGCCTCATGGAATTCACAGATAATTTTAATGTTTGTTCTGTCATTCACCACAACCTGTTTCCTTTTTGAAGTGTTAATTACAAACATGGGTCTCTGTGCTTTGAATTCATCTGGTGTGTAATACATGTCAGTATTGCCAGTAGTGACCCTCTTGAAAGCCGAAAAGGCCTCATATAATTTGAGGAAATCATTCTTGGACATGTCTAAATTATAATTTTCTCTAGGAAAGACCTCATTTCTGCCATTTTTAAGATATATGTTCTTGATGTTGCAGTTATCAAATTTACTTGAATTTTTTTCCTGATTGTTGTGTCTTCCAGTCTGAAACAGTACTACCACAAAATCAGGCATGTCATATTGAATACTGGAGAATGAATTTGTGGCATCAAATTCATAATAAGTACCAGTTGCGGGCTTCTGTACACATTGATATGTATAAAATTGCAGAGGAACCTGTGGATTTTTTACTATATCTGCTTTGTATTTAAGAGCATAACTGGCCTCATATTCAACAACAGGGATTCTTAACTCCATAGTCTGAATAATGCATTTGCCTGCATCTGGTAGGGTATTAGGCAGAGCTTCTCCTGCAGAGTTTATTGCACTGTACCTCATCAAAGCATTGTTATCATTTGCAGCTCTTCTAAATGTGATTCTTAACCCACCCTTCCACATAATATCTTTGTAATCTGAGAAGAATCCTGGCAACAGGCGCATGGGGAACAGCACTGTGTGGTTCTTAGATAATATCTTATCACCAGCCTCAAATCCACCGATTTTGTAGTATGAAGCCTCGGTTTTGGATAATTTTAATGTGGCCAAAGCTGTGGAGGTAATTCCGGGATAATCCACTCTGTTTATAACAACGCCATGCTTTCTGACCTCAATTTCAGAGAATAGATGTGGCACAAAATTGTCTACAAGTCTTATATTTGAATTTGCCGGATAATCGGTTCCATCGAGCTTTACAACATCAAATTTGATGTATAGATCTGCTCTGTGGGGGTGTATAAATCCATCCCCTACATCAAGATCAACCTCAATTTCTGTGTTGGGTTGATTTAAATTTGCAAATATCCTCCTGTTTGGGGGGAATGATTGTAGCTCATAACTCTCAATATTTTCCATTTTCTTCTTGTATGTATTTTTATTTAAATGTTAATCTCTATGATTGCAGTTGTTGTGGCTCCAGCAAAATCAACTAATTCTTCTTTTTCATTAGTGACCATCAACTCAATATTATCTATTCTATTATGGCACACAGGAAAATATAATGTTGGGGATGGATTGTAGATGATGGGCTCCATAAATTCAGAATTAGGTTTGAATGTTGCAATGATGCCTGTTTGTTTGTGGGTGCCTATGCCATTTGATTTGGTGATCATACCCTCAGCCACATTGCAGTGAATATTCAGAGTCTCTATGGCCAAGAATTTAGGTATATTCATAGCAGTGTGTTTGATGCCTGGTTCAAGTTTTGTGTTGTTCTCAAAGCCTAACAGCTCTCCTATAGTGTCCAGATCCACTGTTTCTGTGGCAGATACAATTTCTACTCTGTGAGTGACAGAATTTTGACTTAACACTACACCTCTGGGTAATTGAGCATTTAGAGTGGATAGATTATACTGCCCTGGAGTAATGACAATTTTTTCATCCCCTACTGCAATTGTGTTGTTGTGGTGTGTAATATTGGGGATTAGGTACATGCCATAAAATGCCCTGAGAGCTATTGTTTTGGGATACACTATGTCATCATGCAATTTGAGTTTCAATATTGAATTTTGGCTGGTGAGATGAAATACCCCCATGATGTTTCAGATACCACAAGGCTTTTTGAAAATCTTCAATTGATGGTTTATTTATTTGAGACATATATCTAAGAACAAACAAACACAAATGTCCGCAATTAACATCTTTGAAGTTTTGAACACGGGCATTATTGTAATAAAGATTAGCTGAATTTAGATATTTTATTAAATTTTCAGGTGGAACACCTCCAAATGAATCAAACACAAATGCCTCATTTTTTAAATATTTAAGATAACAGATCCAGTGAGTGCCTTGATTTTTGTACTTATCCAAATTAACAATGCCACACTCTTTGTTGAGTGGTTGTTCTGGTAGAGAATCAGACATGTACACACCTCTAAAATGTTTGATGCCCAGTGGCTTGATTAAAGCTTCAATATCTTGGTTTGTAAGCGGCTCTTGTTTTTTTTAAACTTATTCATGGCTCTTTTAACACCTTTGCCCTGTTTCTCAATAGCCAGGTTATGGCGCCTCTGCTCATCTAATTCTGCCCTATTTTTCTTGGCATCTATTACTGTTTTTGCTATTGCGGCTGAACCCCCAGCCAAGCTCCCCACAGCCCCGAGAGCAGCTAAGATGGCAGGGATGGTAAATATAAATCCTCCCACGTGATTTTTTTCTTGATTGCTGTAATTTTTTTAATTGGGGGGTGCTAAGCAACAATTTCATACCATGCCCTTTTGCAATACAAGAATTTTTTTTCTTGCGCTGCTTCTTGGTCAAAAGACTGTCAATAGTTTTAAGAGATTTGAGACCTGCATAAGGTATTTGATACATAACACCCTTGGCCTTCATTGTAGGTTTATTATATACATATTCACAACCCCCACCCCAGTTTTTGTTTGGTGCTCATAGCTATGGTGGTTCCCAATGCTGCTATTTTTTCACTCAAAGAAGCATCTTTGCTTACAAATCTGCCAAATGCAGCCTCTTCTAATTTCTTGTCTGCAACATGTCTCTTGTCAAGATCAGAATGTGTGTTGTATGCAATATCATGGTCTCTACAAGCAGCATCTAAAGGATTAACACCAGGATCCCCTCTGTTTAATCTGTGATCCAGTTTTGTGCCGGGACCACAATACTGATAGCCTGGAATGTGTAGTTCAAATGGCAGCTTGTTTATAATGTCATTAACAAGGCCCCGACCCTCAGAAATATTCCAAAATTTAGGTGGTAGAGTATTAATAATTTTTATGAGATATCCAATCCCCTTAGTGTCATTCACTATAAAATTAGACAATTTGGTGCTTATCATGTCCATAATTCCAACCTTTTCATTGTAAAAATTGTGGTTCCCAGCATTTTCCTCCCCAGCTATTACCAATAGCCTATCTACAAGTTTCCTGACATCATCAACCCACACAAATTCTTTAGGCAGGGTGTTGTATTGTTTGATTCCACTGCCAGTCTTGATCTGTGACCATATGGGCTTGATTAAATTATTGTATTTTGCTCCACTGCTCGACTTGACCCTTTTTTGTGTGGGATCATTGTTCTGGTATAGAGCATCTGATTTTATTAATATTTCTTTGTAATCCTCATAATCTTGATCTGTATAGCTGCCAGGTCTCTTCCTGGTCATGAGTTCCCACAATCCAGGTGTTCCGGGGTACTTAACAAAAGCACCTTTTTCTCCAAGTCGAGATTCTGAATATACAATTATATCATCTCCCATAAATGTTACTCTGAAATTGCCAATTCTATGAATAATGCTGCCATCCTGCTCTGTGTCAGCATATAAGCCAAACACCTCATCTTTATTGTCTTTAGGTGTGGTTAAATATTTTTGAGCAAGAAGACCCAATTCAATAGGATCCTGACTAGCCTCAATTCTTCTAGGAGCAATAGGACTAGGTGTATGAATACTGGAAAGTGGGGTGAATGGATAATCTAATATGTTCCTAGCAGCTACAGGTACAAGCTCTGTGAGCAAATTTTGATTTTGCTCTGTAACAGTTTTGATATTCTTACCTAAATTATTAATAGCATCAATTACAGGCTGTTCTTTTTGTTTGTGTTTTTCATAAATTCCACGGTTCTCTTATTTCCATCCCTTAAATCTTTTTACAAGATAATCTCTTAACTTAAGATCATCAATGATTGGCCTTTTCATGGTTATTTATTTATGTTTCAATGTCTAGAAAATTGTTGATTTTGTTTCTGTATTTGCCACTATTGGGTGTTCTTGTCATATCAATTGTGACAAACCCATAACTGTCCTGGTTCCAGCACTTGCTGCAAAACTTGGAAAAATCATTGTAGCTGAGGTCCCCACCTACATATTCATCATGTATGTGTTTGAGGTTGGTATGGTCTTGATGAAACACACATATAAAATTGCTGTTGTCCCGGATCAGTTGCTTGGGTATTTTTGAAAAAGTCTGTGCCAGGTAGAAGCAATCAATGTTTTTGTGCCGGCCCTGTGTAAAGAAATTTCTAACCTTGTTTTGATTATCCAATATAATATCATCAAACACAACAACAGAATTATCGAGACATTCATCAAGTGGCTTAACATCTGGTTCAAAAGTGGCAATATCCAATCCATCATATAGCCTCATCAGCTGTTGATATTTTAATTGTTCCAAGCTCTTAGAGAAGATATACAAATGCCTGTTTTTCCAGTCTAACCAGTTGGGTGCCAATAAAAAATTATCAACCATTAGTGTAGTTTTACCACAAGCAGATGGCCCAACAATAAGACACCTAATATTATCAGGTAGCAATTTGCCATTTCTCTTATTTTGTTGTTCAGGTTCCGGCAGCCTTTTTATAACATCCCAGGTGTTCATATTATTATTTTGTTTGCATCGATCCAGCTGTGTTCTGGAAGTCCTAGCCATTTGACAAGTAACTTGTTGCCTTTTCTGCGGATGATTTTTTCTATGAGATATGTGTCAGGCTGTTTAGTTTTGCTGAGCTCTTGTTCATAGAACCTGCCTTTGAGAATTTCTCCTCGGTGATCCTTTATTATATATGTGTTAAGGGTCCCAAGTTTAACTTGAACCACTGTAAATAATTCAGTGCTCCAGTTTCTTGTAAAGCCTCTCTTGAATAAGTGCTTATATTTGCTTATTCTTACTTGATCACCCACCTTGTATTTGGCCTTTCTTGTTGTTGGCTGATATCTAGGATAATAAACAGTGCTGATCAATTTTTGCTCATCAGATGAAGTTACTTCAGAGGGTTTCATGTTGATTGTGGAATGGACAGAATTGTTATATTTTTGTAGAAGTTCTGGAAGAATATTAATCCATTTATAATTACCTTGAAGTGTAAATTGTTTATACATAAGATTTTTTAAGGTTCTGTTGAATCTCTCTACAATTGAGGCTTTGAGATCACTGTAACTCGAATAATGTTTTATTGCCTGGCTTTTAATAAATTGTTGAAACACTGAATTATAAAATTCTTTGCCATTATCTGTTTGCAAATAGTGCGGGGATCTTCCACTCTGATTGATAATTGTTCTAAAAGCTTCTGTAACACATGTTCCAGTCTTGGATTTGAGTGGCATAGCCCAGGCAAATTTTGAAAATGTGTCTATTACAGTGAGTAGATACTTGTAGCCCTTGTTGATTTTGTCTAAGTTTTTCAACTGCCCACTTGCCATTTCAATCAAGTCGCTTTGCCATAAATCATCTATGCTTTTTGTGACTACTGGGAGTCTCTTAAAATTATGTCGGGCCTGTCTGTGTAATTCATCAACAATAATTTGTCTAGACATAATATGTAAACAAGAATATTGCAACTATGGGGTGTTCAGCAGCTGAAACTGCAGGATTTTCTAAATATAATTTGTCCCCTATTTGTATTTTAAATTCCAAAGAGCCATCATCTTCTGCATAGACTGTTTCCAATGTATTGGGATCTGTAAAATCCTCCAATTCTACACTGGTGATTTTCACTTTGTTATCAGCATTTGTTATTGATAAGGTGGGGTAGTGGTGTGCCTGTGGTTGAAGCCAATATTTGATCTTGATTGGTCTCAATGTGCCCCCAACAAAAAATTGGTAATAAAATTGTGCAGGGGACAGCATATATATTTTGCCACCTGGTGTAAATGGAGAATCATATTCTTTGTTGGGGATGCTGTACAATTCAAGAATTACTGAATGTTTTGGATTCTCGATTATGCCTGTTATTTCCTTTTCTGCTGTGAGCAATCTGCTTGTTACAGATTCAAGGTGCTCATTGATGGTTCTAACAATCTCATCGTGCCCAGGCTTGATTCTTATGTCCACAGCAAGTTTTTTGTATTGTTGCACAATTTCTTGGAGCTGGGTGGCAAAAACAGACAGAGCATTTGCTTGATTGGATTCCATGGTTCCTAGCTGTTGCTTGATATTAGCAACAATTTGTTGCAAATTTTCAACAACTGCCAATTTTGAATTTTGAGCTGTAAGATCATGGACCTGCCTTCTGATATCCTCAAATAAGGCATGCAATTCATTAATATGTTGATTGGTTGGTAGAGTGGCCACTGTCTGAGTGAGATGTTTGATCTCTGCCTGGATATTCTTGATATCTTCTGATTTCAATATCCTATTCACTGCCCTCTTAATATTTTTAAGTTCCTGTGATGTAGGAAGATTTGAGACTGTATTTTGCAAAGATTCAAGTGCCAATTTCACATCATTTAATTCAGAAGCATCAGCCACATTTTGCATAGCATTTTGGAGCAGGGCTATATCTGCCTGAGAGGGTGTGGATTGTTGTAAAATTTCAAGTTTTGTTTGGATATCATCTATCAAGTGATGAAAATGAGATAGTTCAGATTCAGTATTGAGGTTTTCAAGCTTTGTGATTTGTTGCTGGACACTGATGAGTGTGTCTACAATACCGGGCAATCTGGATTCTAGTACATTTGCCAAATCACTTTGCACTGCTGCTATTGTACCTTCAAGATGGGTTATGGAACTTTGAATTTTTCCAAAATCTTCATATGTTTCAAGTTGCAGCTTAATATTTGCTACACTCCGAGTTATTGCATTTAAAGCATCAGAAGATGGCAAATTGTTCATAAAATTTTCAAGTGTCTCAATTTTTTCTTTAACCTCGGCTATGGCATTGTTCAGAGGATCCAGATTAGGTATTTGGAGTGATTGAATCTGTTCTTTTAGAGTGGAAATCACTAGATCAAAATCTTCTTGTGATTTTATGCTTTTGACAATTGTTTGGAGCTGTGTCTGGACATTATTTATCTGCTCTTCCAATTGTTGTTTCAATTGCTCAGAGTTGTTAGCCTGGGTCTTAAATTTGGCTTGAAGAGCTGCTACAGCCTCTTCTAAACTTTGAAAATTATCCAATGTAGCCAGGTCAGTATATTTCTGAAACAGCAATTTGAGTTCAGAATCAATTTTAAGAAGAGGGTCCATGCATTGTGATTGCAAATTTGTAATTTCTAATTGAAGACTGGCATTGAGTGTAGTTTGTAAAGCTTGTAAATCACTTCTTAATTTCTTGACTCTGACATCAAGCATCAAAATCTCATCACTGTGATCTTCATGTCTTGTATGGCCAAAAATATCATTAGGCATTTTGTTTAGTGGTTATTTATTATTGAATATCTAATTCTTAATTCTATAAAAAAAGGTATAAGCTTGTCATAAGATCCAGGGACCTCAATATATAAGCAATCACCAGCAGAAACAGTATAAACAGTGCCAGAAACCATGTTTGAGTGCTTAATTCTATAAATATTTCTCCCTACTGAAATTTTAACATCGCCCTCAGGGGTTGTAATAAATTGCAATTGCCCACCTACAGGTAATTGGTAATAATTTAAATTATTGTTAAATATGTACAATATTTTGCCTGTTTCATCATCAACATCTGTAAATATGCTGTTCAGATGAATAATTAACAAGCCACTCAGTTTAGACAGCATATCAGAAGAGGGTTGTGGTGCTGGCAGATCCATAATACCTTGTTTTTTAAACCCAAATAAGTTCATAGGCATGTTTATTTATTTCAAATCATGCTCTGTAATTGGGCATTGATTGCCATTTTTCAAATCACAATGACCCCATGGTAGAGTATGTATTCCACATGATAAAATGCATCTCTTATCATCATGTGGGTCCAGAGCCACTTTTCTTACAACATTTGAAGTCAATAAGTGATCCACACTCTGGATTCTGGATTCTGATATTTTGATTAAATTCTGGGATTTGAGGCAATTTTTATAATCTTCAAATTGGAGCTCTTTTTCCACAGCTACTTTGCCAATATCCTTGGCCTTTTTGGCAGCAACACCACTACATGTTTTAAAACTGTACATCTTGGCACTTAACCCAGCAAATTCTACAATAACATCACCAAGTGTCTCGTCTTTTAACTTGCCAGGCACTTTTTTGTTGTGGGGTTGAATATTCAAATGGCCTGGCAATTCACTGGTGTCAAAATATTGAAACAATTCAGGCTGGGTCATATCTTGATAAACATTTTCTGTTTTAATATCAAGAACAAAACTATCCGTGTCCATGTACATCAATTTTATATTATCACCATAAAAAGGTTTCAACACATCATAATACAATGTTAACATATGCAATTTGGCCAAATCCAATATTGCAGCCCCTACATAAATAGGTTTATCAAACTTAATCTTTGTTTTTTTAATGTTGAAAAGTGCCATATTTTCATCATAAATTCTTCTGTAATTGAAATTAGGCTTTGCAACCAATTTTTTGCTCAGGCTGGGGTCAGTAATTATTTTAACATCGGTATGTTTTCTGACATTTTCAATTGTTTTGCCATATACAGAATTGACCATCAATTTAAACAAAGATTTATCAAATTGGCTGTTTGCAGATGTTCGAAGCTCCGTGTTTGTATCAATATATGGTTTCAACCATCTTGAGTGCCTGAATCTCAAAACTTTGCCAAGTTTGGTTACTTGAACACCATGTTTCATCAGGAACTGGAGGTTTTTGTAATATATGACATAACCTTGTTTTGGCTCCAGAGTCATCATGAGCTTCTTCTGTTTAGAGCCAGGTGAGCACTGAACCTCGGGAATTGGGGGCAGATCAGAAAATTTGTTATGTAAATGATCTGGAATTGTCAAATCAACCTCTAAGAATAAGCCATAATTACTGTCATCAAAGTTCTGAAGATCCTCAATATTGAAATCTTCGACCCATTCAAGCCCTGCATATGGCAGTTTTTGCATCATGGCATAACCATAGAGGCTGTTTGCATCTACATACAGTATATAATTTGATGGCAATTCTGGATTATAATCACGCATATATTTGTTATTTGCTCTGGCATATCTCTGAGAACATTGCACCATACCTCCTTTTATATTTTCCTCCATAAACAGATACATATCTTGATCCTGGATCAGATCCAATGGCATTTTGGTATTTAAAAACATTGCATCCCATGCTAGGCCCGGGGCACTGTAAAAATATATTGGGTCCAGTCCATAATTTTGCATAGAAGATTTTCTGAATGCCTGCATTATATCAGCTGAGAGGGTCACATCAAGTTTTAAATATGCCATGTGATAATCACCAAATGTCCGGCATTTTAAATTGTTAAACATCAATTGGGCATGGTGATAATCTTCATCAGTGATTCCAGATCCTCTGATTTTGCTGTAAAACTCTTGTTGTGGTGGCAGAGAACACTCATCAAATTTAGAAAAATCTGTGACATAATCATAAGGATATACACCCTTCCGCCTAATTAATTGCAGGTCCTGATTTGGAAACAAGGCACGTGTGATTTTGAATTGATCATCAGATAATTGAGTGGTCAGTGTAGCCAGGCTAGCAGATAAAATTCTGTAAGAATCAAGAAATCTTATGTGAATAGGAACACCATTAACTTTAATTATTTTGCTAATAGATATATATTTCTCATCATTTTCAGCTAAAATATTTAAATTCTGCTTGTCAAACCCCTCATATCTGATCAGATGATGGAAATCATAATTGGATGCTCCATGGCAAAATATGGGGATAAATTTTGGTCTCTTGATCTTAATATTACAGCTATTACACAGGGCCATTTTGAATTTACCATCTGTATGAGAATGGTGTTTCACCTTGATTTTTGTATCTGAAAATTCAGAACCACATACCGGGCATTTTTCTGCATTGTTGAAATCTTCAATCTGTTTCTCTGTTAAAGGCAACATGGGTTTTGATTTTAATAAGATGTTAGATGCTATGTCACGGCACTCATTTTCTATTTTATGTGCAAATATTTTGATGGCATCTGGCCCCATGTATGAATATTCTTTACTAGCAACACCATCCTGTACAACCACATAACAAAAGCTGGAAGGTTCATGTAGCTGGTATGGTGTAATTGAAGATTCTTCTGGATCTGGATTGCAGAATGCAAGAGGTTTGAGATTTGATTCAAAATCACAGACAATATATACTGGGTGTTCCAACAGAGCTTCAAACTTTTTGAATTTGCAATTTTCACTTGGATTGGGCATCACCATATGAACAGGTTTATGGTTCCCACAGTATTTCAGATGCTCAATTAATTTGTTCTTAGCAATTTCTGCATTTTCTTCCCGAACCCTATTTGCCATTTTTTGACCATCAAATACAGTTAAACATCTTCTGCACAACTTAAATATTCTATTAGATTTGTCTAGTTGTGTTCTCACTAAAGCTTCAAGACTGTGTATCAGAGTGTAATGATATGTGCCATCCCCTTCAATTAAGAGCAAATCAATTGGAACAGCAGAATCATCATCAAATGTACTGATTCTGAGAGGTTCTATCAAACAATTGCCACGGCCAGTGGAACAAATAAATACATTAATAGATAATTGTTTGCCATTAATATCCCGGGCCTTTTTTTCAAATTTATCAATATTCTGAACAGACATTGGATATTCTAAACTCTTTATTGCATCGTCAAAAATATGTTCATGTTGTTTGTAATAATTTATTCTCTGAGGATTTCTTGAAGCTGGAAACAAAGCAGCTAATATACACCACAAAAAGCATTTCTCATCATTATTTTTAATATTAACCACAGCTCTACTGTTTTTAATATTATCAGGTAATGGTAGATATGTAGATCCTTGTAATGGAGTGAATTCAGAAGTATTAACATATAACCTGTGTGGAGAGCCGCATAGGCTCCATCCAGACTCTTTTGCTGCAAATTCAGAGTGTTTAATATTCAATTGATCCATCAAACTGCTTATTATTGTGTCTGAATTTGCATTTGAATATACAGGTACAGTTTCTGTTATGTGGGGCTGTGTAAATTTTATGCCATTTGGCTTCTTATATTCCGTATACAATTTGAGGGACAGCTTATAAGGGCTATTTTGTGCATTTAGAATTGTTTGCACATCAGGATTTACACTGTTCAAAAAATTCTGAATACCGCATCTTGGCTCTGATACAAACCGATAATCCCTAAGTTGGGCATTAAAACTGCTATGGATAGGTTCATAGCGTGGCTGCTTTGCAGGTCCAGCATTAACAGGTGCTTCATGCTTCCTTTTCAGACCAGATGTGGATGGTTGTGAGGGCAATGCTGATGACTGTACATAAGAATTACACTTATGCCATTTGTAATATGCCTTGCTTAATATTTTATGGCATCTTGGACACATTTTTGTAGCCTTTCTGCATTTCTTAGAGTTACAAATACGACAATGCCTAGCCCAATGAGAACTAGATATATTTTTATTACACTGATTGCAATATTTTTGTTTTGGCATTTTTTCTTGTTGTTTATTATATAAGATTTTCTGGGCTTCAATTCAAAACTTTATACTTAATAAAAAATATCAGTTGGGTTCAGCAGTTAGTGGCTGAGCTGGTGCTTTTATACCCAAACAACAGCAGTAACTAGGTTTTGGTGATAGTTTTGCTCTATTATGTTGATGTACAACACACTTCACCAGGTTTAAAACCTCATCTCTATATCAACTAAATACAATTCAAAATTGGATTTTGAACTGTGCAATAAATATTCTGTAAGTCTCACTTGTGTTTATATTAACAGAACAAGACAAAACCAGAATTGTATTCAGGATTGCATGTTTTCATACAAAAAAGCCATATTTTTGACAAGTTTATAAACAACAATCACACAGATATAGCTTTTACACACATGGCCGAATCTGTCTGAGCAGAGGAGGGAGGAGGGTTTCAGATCTGGGGGCTATCAACTAGCAGTAATTATTCTCAAAATCTCACTTGTGGAGATATTATTTTGCCACATGTATTTCAATCTTAAATATTTTATCAGGACTCGAACCCCGAGCCTTTTGTTTACAAGGCAACAATATTATCATTTTGCCATCAGGGGAGGCTTCACATTTTATGAGGACTTAAACCCGAACCTCCACACCTTAAAAATTGGGGTATAGGCCCCTCTTGCCATTGTTTTAAGTATGGGTAAATCTATCTGTTGAGCCCTCGCCTTTTCTACACTAGAAATTCAGAATTTCTTAAAAATCAGAGCATATCACACCTGAAAAATTGGGGTATAGGCCCCCTCTTGGCATTGTTTTAAGTGTAAGCAAATCTGATTGTTCAATCAAATAGCCTCGCCTTTTCTACACTTGTAAGTGGTGCTTATCCTATCATCAATACAACTACTTATTATTGTGGCTAAAATGAAATTATATGTGTGAAATACATAATTTTTGGTTGACTTTCCTTTTCAAGGGGGGGCATGGCCCCCCCTTGCCCCCCCTTCCGGACGCCCATGTCTATGACAACCTCATCCAACTTTGAGCCACTTGTATGTTGTACACACATATATAAATGCACCTCTCTTTTGTACATACAAGGTCATGTAAAATTGATTGCCATTTTTAATCTAGTTTTCCATATTAAATATACTGAAATAGCAGTTTTAAAAATCCAAATTTTAATCCAAAGCATTAATGTATATGTCATAGAAAATTTAGTAAAGCTATGATGCTAGCCTTTGGTTTCGTATGCAATAGATCTATTTTATTTGTAAATAATACCATTTTTATGACTACAAGGCTGGTCGTTATGGCCACGATTGGCGTGCATGAAAAACTCTATTGGTAGATTTATATAGATGTCTTTTTTAATTTTTATAGAAAGGTAAATATTAATTGTATAGATCCTATATATTATTTCTTCTTCTTATCCCTTATGCCCACTTAGGCGTCGGGTCATATATTATTTAATATTTATTATTAATCTCCTCCTATTTCTATCAACAGCGGTCTTCCATATCAACCTCTATTGGGTCGCTTATTTGAAGAACTGCATTTGTGGAGTACACCGTGGTGTAAATGTATGTGAAAAGGGAAGGATGGACGTCGACGTCATATAGAAGGTAAGTGCTTTCAATAATAACAAATTTAATTGTGTCGTAGGAATAAAACTGAGCACCTATTAATGTCTTAAATATTTTGGAAATGACTGAGAATCTGCTCAAACACGAAGACACAACTTTAGCGAGTACTTGCCAACTATGCGAGGTAGTAGCAATACGTTTTCTATTTTTAGAGCTCATACTCAACTTACCAGGCCACTGTAAGCAACAGTTGGATACACTGTCCCAGATTTGTAGCATTTTTGTCAAAATGTTGGGACACAATTATTAGTAGTAAATATATATTACTAGGATATGTATTAACAAATTGTGAAAATGACACATTGCTTGTTCAAAAATAATGAATTTTAAAACGAATTCTTGAGTACCAAATTCCCAAACTTTTAATCAGTAACGCTACTATAGGCTATATGTGTTTGAACATACTCTTCCGAGAAGTCAATTTTGGTCAAAATATAATTTTTTAAATTAAAATCATATTTATCAAACTTTGGACAGTTAAAATTGTATTGAACCAATACGAAACCTTTACAGAATTATATAATTTTATAATATTTCTCTCGTCAGTGTGTACTGGTAACATTGAGACCTGTTCAATATTTACGTGGTGACTCTCCTGCTGCTCGGAAATTATTTCTATGAACTTAATCAATATTGCCAGCCTGTAGATAATACATTTCCACAATGAATTTTTCTTTGATTTTCTGTTTCTACATCTGAAAGTAATATTTTCCAAACGGATTTTTTTTTTCAAAAGTAGGATATTTACGATTTTTGCTCCAGACTTATGAGTAAAATGTTAGATATGGCCGGAAGATAGGAGACCGTCTGGTAACCCTAACTTTGGCAGAGCATGTGCTTCAGTTAAATCCTCAAATTTTATTTATACGAAAATGGAACTTGTATTCACTTCCTGAGCACCTGCTCAGTTTGGCGTTTGCTTTTTTTTAAAAAAAATGTTATTAAGAAACTAGAAATACCAATATTGTTTGTAATTATTCGATCTGTAGGGAACGTAGGGCAATGAATTTTCGTATCATAATCCTTGACAAGATGACTTTGCTTAGGCACCAAAATAACTCGCCGCGCTCCACCTTCCTTGCGTTAGAACAGGATCCTGGTGGATTCCGAGAAATTTAAAATTCTCAATTTTGTTCCGACGGAAGGCAGGTTTTGCATTACCCAATAAATAGCCTAGTTCTGAACGTAGCAAATGACTTCTTACCGTTACAGTTGCTGCTATAATATCGGAAACACGATAGTAACGGAATTACCTAAAAGTAACATGTAACATAACTTCGTAACGCTGCTGCTGCTAAACAAGGAGAAATAGGCCGAGATCAATTAAAAAAGGTCACTAACTTCCAGAAAAATATGAAAATAATTTCTTGAAATTCTCATATGCTTTAAAATTGTATTGCATCATGGATATTAGTCAATCTCAATGGCGGATTTGTGATCACAGCGCTCTACGAAGACAGGGATCCAGGTTTCGAATTCCGGTTTGAACATTCGTGTTATTTGATAGTCCCCTTCCTCAATTTCATCATATCATCACTCATCCTTTTCGTCGCGATTAGCCAAAATCGGAAGAAAAGTGAAGTAAAATAAACAAAATCAAATTAATCATCATGGCTATGCATAAGTTATTTTCATATGAATGATTGATTGATTGATTTGGTGTTTTAAGTCCACTTTATGCACAGTAAGGCTGATCGGGTCTGGACCTACAGTTTAAAGTGGTATCCTTACCACTATGAGTCTCCACCGGGTATCGAACCCGGGACCCTTTGAATACAAGGTGACGACGCTACCAGTGCGCCATCGGGGAGAATTAGTAACACTAAATCAGTTTACCCACACTAGTTGTCGGACAAGACCATAGCCTGAGGTGAAACACGTCTGTTAGTGACACGTGACAGCAATAGTGTTGCCAGTGTCCCTCGTAATATTGTGAAAACATCAATTTTTGGAACAGCCCATTTATTCCCTTGTGCAATGTTTTTGAAACTTCGTCAAAGTTTCTCTCAAATTCAATAGATGACATCCAAATTATTCGTTGGTATTGTGAAATGTTGCAATAATTTACCTCAGTGAGTTCTGTGCGTCAATATACACGATTTGCAAAAAAATAAAAAATAAAAAAAAAAGGCCTTTGGCAACACTTTGCTTATTTGTTATTAAAACATGCATTTTCTTACGTATATTTGTCTCTCGAAATTTTCCCAATATACAGGGCATTCTCTTGGCAGAAAGCGTTTCTTCTCACTCCGTTTCGCTATTCCATTATATGGTCGTAAACATCGAGTTGCGTGACTTTTCGGACACTCTGTATATAAGAAATTTGGAAGTTCTAATTTCAAGTTATGCTTCCGACTATACAAATTCTTCAAATCATACACCTTGCATTGCCCTGGTATCTACATAACACATGCCCATTGTCATTAGTTGTCAAAATAATATATCTGCAACTTGGAGCATTCGAATGGAAGTCATTCTTGTGATGTCTCGCAACGGTGAATAGAGGTAACGATGTATTGTTTCTTGTTCCATTAGAGTTATTAGTGATAAACAAAATGAACGAGTAACAAAACAAACTTGTTTGCTAGTGGAATTTCCGAAATGGACGTCCATAAAGGCACCGAGTGGAATGTTTTTGCACATTTTTGATCACTCTGTGCACGCCATAATTGAATCGCAGCAACACCCAATCACGCTAATGAGACAAAAGTGGAGAGGAACACGAATGTATTGCAATTGATTGGTGCTTCGGCCACGAACATAAAACATCGGAGTTGAAAATTAAAAGTACGCAGTCAATACGTGAAGCATACTGAACAAGAAGGGGAAATTAACCAATAACATCACAGTACATCCCAAACATGTTTAATATATTACATTTGGAACTTTAAGAACAGTCTTCTTTGCTCGACGTTTGTATACGGAGAATACTTCAATCCCTGAGTATATTTTCTTATCAGAAATTCTGTATAATTATTAGCAAAGCAGATTTAATGGTACCAGAAAATTGAAGCATTATTTTTAAACAGTACAACCACATAATTTAAAATGCATCCACATTCAAAGAAGGATTGAAAACTATTCTCTGTCAATCGTGAGAACGTGGCTCTGGGGAATCCTATTGCTTGTTCGTAAGGTAGATGCGCAGGAATCTTGCGCGTAGCAATATAATACACGCCATAAAGCCATACCACCCAACGCAGCTGCTATATTGAAGTTGTGTGATCTTTTCTCCTAATGGCAACGCTAAGGATGAATAATGATCAATTGAAATGGATGATAGGAAACTCGCATAAAACAACCAAACTCCGTCCCGGACTTGAACCGATAGCTCGGAAGCGAATCGCACCTTTAAGACTTCTGTCATATCAATATGTGTAACGTCATCTGTTTACGAACATTGCATTCTCTGTCTTTTGTCATAAAAAGTTATTATCAATAGTATTTTGTAACTTTTAATATTCTGTTGTATATTTTTCTTTTATTAATTACGTGCTGCTTTATTCGACAAGGATTGGTTGTAGTAGAGTGTAGCTGGTTGGATGACCACGCACCTCTGCCGAGTTTATGGGAATGATGCCGGCAGTCGGTAGGTAGGCACTTGTCCCCACGGGCTATTGGGCTAGGGAAGGGGGAGGGGGTATAATAATTAACGCACAAATAAATTTGACTGAAATGTTGTTGTGGTTGACTTTATGCACTTTGTACCTTGAGACTGTACGAACAGTTTAAAGTGGTATCCGAACCACTATCTGCCTCCACCGAATATCGAACCCGGGAGCCCTTGATTACAATGCGATGACGTTACTATTGCGTCATCGGGAAGCTCCAATTTGACTCTCGGACGCAAATGAACGTAGGTTAATTTTAAGATAGGTGCTTCTTTGTCTACCGTGGACAGGGGTCGCGTGAATTAAACTGTTTGGGGTCGCAGGAAGGGTTGGAAACCTGGAATCGATATCTCCCCCGACGCAATCTCGTCAAACAAGCCCTGTTCCACTTCGGTTGTCCGACCTCTGGGGGGGAAGGTGTCGGCTGCCGCCCGATATATTACAGGGCGAGGCTCTTGCGCAAATGGACCAGAATAAAACATGAACAAGGTGAAGTGTCCAATACGTTCCTCCTCCTCATCTCCTTTGATGCGACAACCTCGCAAGGTTTCCAACTCTGTGAGCAATAATTCCCTAAATTCTTTCCTTTATGGTTCTTCGGACGTTATCACAATTACACAGTTCTCTGTTCGTTATTGTATCTCTCCATATGCAGATAAAAAATACAAATCATTATTTATAGGAACGTAATATAGTCAAATGTGATAATCCTGTTGGAATTAGTCTCTCCAGGGAGTCTGTGGAGCAACGACACGCTGCCAAGAGCTGGTAGCTGCAGTTGCGTTGCACTCCATGCAATCCTTATCCCTCTCATTCGTTCTTTGATCGAACCCTCTCGAGTCCCTACTTGCGCAGAAGCCTTGCTTTCGTTCCTTTGCCCCACAGACTCCTTGGACACAGTAGGCCTACATACTCTGTCTCGGGAATCTGTGGAGTAAAGGTAGAGGAGGGAAAAGAGCCAGTACGCATTGCTCCTAACATTTGGCAGCGCACCTCTTCATGCACTCACTTACCCTTTGACACGTTCATTGCTAGCGCCCTCTAGATTTATTTTCGTTCGCTTTCTCCAGAGATAGCTGGGACAGAGTATAGTCAACACTGCATGGTGGATGTTGCCACAACGAACGTACGAACCAGCGAATCTTGGTCCTCGATGACTTCAACTTGATAATAATGTGGCTCCAGTGCCTTAGCCTAGGACGCCTAAGTGGAAATGCCGATCTTTGTGGCCGACTGGTTAGTGCAGCGCACTACGACGCCAGGAATCCGTGTTTCGAATCCCGACCTGAGCATGGGTGTTCTTTGTGAATGTTCCTTCATCAAACTCGTCACATTATCACTCATTCGCGATTAGCCAGAAGTGAGAGAAAAGGGAAGTAAAATAAATCAATCAGGGGGAAGTGATTAGTCTTCTGGATGGAGTATGTGGTGATGTGTTACCATTTATCCCTCGTCACTTGTCCTTTATTACCTCTGTGCCAAATCACCCGAATACAAGGAAACAATCCTAAATATTAATATCGAGATCTGTTGTGGTTATTCTGGAAGCCTTTGTGCAGGGTTTCCAGGGAGGAATCTCGTATTTTAAGGGACAGTCCCTTATTTAAGTACTCGCAATATGTTCCGCATCCCGTGAGATCTTTACCGGGAAGTCAATTGTCCTGTATTGAAAATAAAAATTTCCCGGCAGTATCATATTTCGTAAGACCTAGATCATCAATTTGTCTTTCACCGGTGGGGATGCATTATGCTGAATGCAAGAATGACAACATATCTTCTTTGATTACATTACCTATCAATAGTTTTTTCACGAGATAGTTCTATTCTGGCGATGAATAGTTGAGTAGAAATGTTTATTATGACTATATACCGTACTTTTGTTTCTTATTTTCCAATGTGTGATTGCGGTTTTGTCCCGTATTTTTTTATCCTTATGACCTGGCAACACTGCCTTTATGTTTTTCGTGACTGAACGTAACTTACCTCATACAATAGCGGTAACGCACAAGACTGCACTTCCTTCCGTGATGAGATATGACCCATTTCTCTCGCAGCCTCCTCAGTTTACCTCTTACCTTGACGCTGTTTCGTCCCCAGGTAATCGATCGCCCCTAATCTGTTTACTTTTCGCCTGCGGGAGGTGGAGACGAGACAACGCTGAAAGCTCTCCCAAATGCATTACAAACACCTTGGAGGCCAAGGATAGCGTCAATGGCTTCTACTTCGACACTTCGTGCGATGTTTTCTTGACGAAGTAAACGGAGACCAGCGGATCCAAGACGATCCGGGCCCCTATTGTCCTTAGTGGGCGCGACGCTCTCAGCCAGAGTATATTGACGAAAAATTTAGTCAACTCTATTATCTGACATTCATGCGACCCCTTTTTGAATACCCTTCTAGTCTTCCTATATTTGTTTTAAAGTCCACTTTATGCACAGATAGGCTAATCAGTACTGCACCTACAGTTTAAAGTTGTATCCGAACCACTATGTGTCTCCACCGGGTATCGAACCCGAAACTCATTGATTACAAGGCGACAGTATTAACACTTTACCAAAGGGAAGGCCCTTGATATTTGTAGCTTGATTATTTACGAAAAGCATTTTCAAATGGATATTCCTTAGTATCTGTAATTTTATATTGTAATCTCTATTTCAGTGTGCCTCCCGATGGTGTAGTGGTAACGTCGTTGTCCTTGTAATCAAGGAGTCTCGGGTTCGTTACATGAAGTGGATTTAAAACAAAAACTCTAATCTCTACCTAATCATCACTAATCCTCATCGTCGCGATTACCAAATGTGACAGAAAGGGACATTAAATAAAATTTATGTCAACATTCAAACCTCTTGATAAGCGATGATTTTGCTAGGAACAAACCAAACAAAATACAAATGAGAATGTCGCTTTATCGCGCTATGCGAGAAACGTAAGTCCTGCGACCCTTAGTGTGACGCAGTGCCGGATCTACAAGCCGCAAAACCCCGCAGTGGGGGGGGGGGGGGGGGGCGAGAAAATTAAGCCTTTAAGGGACCCTCAGCCATAGAGGGTTCGTATTGTAACAAATAAACGTAGTTACTCAGGGGTACAGAAACTAATACTATATATACAGGTGAAGGTAAAGTTCCATGGGCATATGGTACCGTGCCATGAAGGCACATATACGGTATGTGGACCCACATATTTTCGATGTCGGCCATCTTGGAGGTGATGTGATCAACACGTCGCTGCGGCCGCTTTTATCCCAACCCCCGGTACCATTTGATTCGAGACTGAGTGGGGCCTAGAGCCATTTATGAAAGGACAAAGTCTGAAAAATTCCGACCTTAGATCACTTTCTTTCTCACTCTATATGTAACGGATTTGTATCTGTCTCTCTTCCTCTCCCTCGACGTGTAGCGGATTTTCAATATTCCTTGCCGGTCTCCCTTGTCCTATGTATACCGACTTTCTACCCTTCTTTCACTCACACTCCTCTCTATCTCAATATGCATTATGTTCAATCTTGCAGTCACACAGACATGTTCATCACTGCAACTATATAGCACCGTAACTACACAGCATAATATGTAACATATCGAATTATACGTATATAACACACACTTACATAGCATAACATAACTACACACAATTAAGACTTGTAAACCACTGTTGATTGAAGTCGTGTTGAAGTTTGTTTGAATTCTATGTTGCTTAACAAGAATCAGAAGACTGAAGCATAATGAAGTTTTGTACCTGAGACTGAATAAAATAATGATGACTTTTATAAACTTTATATATATATATATATATATATCTTGCTGGATAAATAACATTCGTTGCAGTTTATAGATGCTATCCATTTATATGTTCCTGTGTGTGTGTAGTACGAGGCACCATAGGCTGCATGGTCATATTTTTGCCGATTAATCTCTATGGTGTACTGAACCCTCGCTGGATACGAATGTATGTTGGGAAACAGTCCCTGAACATTCCAGCTGGTCGTGGAAAGTGTCATGTTAATGAATGAACCACCTGGCGCGGTAATTAAATTTTATTGCTTCTGGGCGGTTTTCAGAATTCCAAGCGGGAAAAGGAAATGAGTATATTATTGGGTTTCGAGTTTGTTTTCCTTCACGGTACATTCACATTCAAAATATTGGTTTTTATTCCTACCTGTATTTACTTTGCTAATTAATGTTCTTGTTTCTATTTCACCCCTTCCTTTTTGCTTATTCATTAATCATTCCTTTGGCGTTCATTCAATTATATAATTTATTCATTGCGTTTATACGTGTTACGGATTTTTTGTGTTCGTCACATTGCTTTAACTCTTATTCTATTAGCACTTATTTACTTATGTTCTTTCACCTCCAGAATGATATTTTCCCACTTGGTTGTTTTGACTATTCCATTTATAGTTGGGCCTCCCTGATGGCGTAGTGGTAACGCGCTCTTGCCTTGTAACCAAGTTCCATTCCCAGTGGAGGCGCATTGCACAGTGGTTCGTATCCTACTTTTAAATTTTACGTTCACTCCCATTTCAGGCCCATAGGGTTTACCCGCTGGCGTAGTTGTAGCGTCGTTGCCTTGTAATCAAGATGTCCCGGGTTCGACGCCCGGTGGAAGCATATAGTGGTTCCTATCCTACTTTAAACTGTAGGTCTAGTCTCGATCAGCCTGTCTGTGCACAAAGTGGACTTAAAGCAAAAATCCTAATTCCGTTATAGGCCCATTTGAGCCTAAACTGGACTTAAAACAACCTTTATACGTATTCTAGTACTTTGCTTGCTAAAACTATTATTTAATCGTGAAGCTCCCTTAGTATTTATTCTTCTTTATTCGTTTTTCGAAACCTCTTTCTCCCTTATAATATTTTAACGATAGTATCCTCGCTGCTAGTTTTTTATAACAAACTTGTAACTTTCCTTTTGAATTTGTATATTTTTTTTTCTGTTACATCCTATATATCATATTTCACTGCCCAAATTTACACATATGTTTTTAACAAGTTTTGTATTCGCATTTTCTTGCTTTTTAGGCTAATCGCAACGATAAGGATGAATAATGAAAGCGATGAAGGGACTTTGCCCACGCTCTAACTGAAACGAGGAATATTCCATAGCGAGATGGTGAGTCGGTTTCTCACATATAGGTATACTTCCGGACAAACTTAAAGAATCTCGGAGCTTATCTTACTCACAATCTTGACAAGGCGTGTGGGCACCGCACGTCCCTTCGATGTTACCAATCCTTGTAAGGACACCTACTTGGCCATGTGGCGTCTCTGGGGCTGGGCTCTTCATGAGACCGCTACACGGGTCAAACAATTACAAGTAACGTAGAAAATGCAATATTAGTATAGTGATGATCAGGATAGTTAATGTACACGTGTCACTTAGCAACGGTTACCATGACGACCTGGTTCCTTAACAACTGTTGTCATGAAAACTGTTCCTTCTTTTTCCGTCGTTGCGCAGTTACAATGTATATGCTCTTCTCCGCACTTAGCACCCGTTGCCATGGCAGCGTCTCTCTCTCTCTACGCAGCATCTCTTGTGATGACGTCTCTGAGGCTGGGGTTGTTTCTGCTTTCCCCCGTGCCTGACGGTTGCGAGAAACAGTGGACGCAACTTTTTAATTTGCGTGTAATGAACATGCCGTGAACATTTGTGGCTGTACACACCCAACAATATGTGCAGGGTACAAATAAAGCGTATGCTTCTCAAGTGACGACGAAGGGGAAAGCATCAATACGTATCCGTCAATTATTTTTTTATGGTGATACAGGAGTGAAAAAGTTTTATCAGTGAAAGAAAATACGTCACGCAACCTTCAAGCGTGTCCGGTCACAATGAAGTCGTTTAGAATGTTGTTGATGACCAAGGACGTGTTAAAAGTAGAATACCAGATTGGAAGGTATTGTTCGCTCTCTGTTGGGAAAGGGGAGGGGTGGGAGAACACCCTTGTCCCTAACCTTATTTAGTCCACCACCTTGAAGGCAATAGTTTCTCTCCACGACGTTCTCTATACTTCTGTGACCGTACAACTCTGTCTGCCTTATCTTATTTCTATTCGCCACACTTGTCAGCTACCGAACGCATGCAAGCCTGTAGCACCTTTGAGAGAAGTACCGTGCGTTCTTTTTGGTTATGGGCCGAGATAGCGCATAACATGGCCTGACATGGCGCAGATGCCGGCATTTTCGTTCCGTAACGTCTCGCTTATTTGCGCACATATCTCTAGCATGTAGACAATTAGATTTATATTGCATAACGAGTACTAATCTTTGTTGTAAGAGTTGTTCAAAGTTGTTCACGCAGTATTTCGGCCCAGAGCCAAAACGAACGGCATGTAGACAATTAGATTTATATTGCATAACGAGTACTAATCTTTGTTGTAAGAGTTGTTCAAAGTTGTTCACGCAGTATTTCGGCCCAGAGCCAAAACGAACGCACTGTATTACGCCCACGCAAAAGCTATAACAAGCAAGTGTCTCTCATAAAAATAATTAAGAAAAAATACTTGAAGTTTAAAGATGTGTCATGGAACGTTGATGCTGTATATTATAATAGTGTCTGTGATTATATCATGCTACCAAAAATGTTTCAAAGGAATATTGGTAGGTTGTTCGTATTAAGGTCCCAGTGATCTCATATGAGATCACCTAACAAAACTGACATTTTAGTAAATATTTTGCAATATTTTTTTATAAATGCTCTTTCATATCTTTTTCAAAGGTCCATGAATTGTGTATAATGTAAATATAATTTACTAGTTTCTACTAAGACAATGATTTTTAGTGTTCAAAAATTTCATTCTATTAAGTTTCACAGAAGGGTTACCGAGAATTTTTGTTATTCATTGTTAATGTGGTATACTGACGTATTTCTGCTTTTATTTTATCATCAGTAGTTTGAAGTATATATAAAGCAATTTTGGTCATTCTATATTAAAAACATCCTAGATATTTCCTCGCCAAGAAAACGGTGATCTTATATGAGATCACTGGGACTTCGACATTGTTGGTGATTGTTCGAAGAACAATGTCGTGTTTTTCGCACATACAAGCATGTGCAATTGACGAAATAAGGGCTATCCTAAGTGATCTTAGTGAAAACGAATCAGTTAGTGATATCGAAGTTGTCGTTCTTCCGCCGGACAAAGTAGATTGTCTTACTGATGAAGATGAAGGTGACGATGATGAGATTGGTGCAGCTAATGTCAGTGAGGTGCCAGGGCCACTAGAAGTGTGTTATACCCATTCTGTTAACAGAGATCATGCTGGTACGTGCAATGAAGAAGAGGAAGTCAATGAAGATGGTTCTAATGCAGTTTTAGGGGATCCAGTTCAATCATTATACCTAGATGGCTCAACTGTTGAAAATGACGCAGTGCAAGTGAAGAAGAGGAAATGCGTTGACACCCTAACCTGTGCGAAGTGGAGGAAGTGCAGCCCCAATTATAATGATTTGCCACGTAAATCTGATATTGCATCACAGAAGGAGGCTGCATTAGTATCTCAGTGTAAGAATTTGTCTCCTGTAGAAATGTTTGAACTTTTTTTTTCTCCTGACTTGTTTGATCATATCGTACGTGAGACTGTCAAATATGCAACAACGTTTAAAAATGATACCGGTTTTGAGTGTAATGTAGAAGAAATGAAGGTCTTCTTTGGCATTTTGTTATTTACAGGCTACCATAAGCTCCCAAACTTGAAACATTATTGGAGTGAGAAAGAAGACTTAGGCATTCCGTTGATTAGGGAAAGCATGACTCGTTATCGTTTTCAGAAATTGAAATCTGTTGTGCACTTCAATGATAACAGCAAACTAAGTGAAGAGACAAATAAAAGAAATGATGACAGACTGACAAATCAAAAAACTGTTGACAAATCTTTTAAAATACGTCCCCTGCAAGACATACTGCACCGAAATTTCATGCAGTTCGGTGTCTTTCAGGCTAAATTGTCCATAGACGAAATGATTGTAAAATATTTTGGGCACAACACGCTGAAGCAATTTATAAAAGGAAAACCTGTGCGTTTTGGATACAAATTGTGGGCAACATGTGGTTCAAATGGGTACTGCTATAACTTTGAACTTTACCAAGGACGAAGAGACAATTATGATAAAACTCCTCTTGGACCAAGTGTTGTGGAGTCACTCTTGCTTACTACCATTGATGAACCAGAAGGGTATGAAGTCTATTTTGATAATTTCTTTACAACATTTCCACTTCTGATTGAGTTAAAAGAAATAGGATTCCGAGCAAGTGGTACAGTTAGGGAGCAACAGATGCACAAGTGCCCAATTACAAATGTTAAGGATATGAAGAAGATGAAACGTGGGGATTTTGATTATCGTTTCGACAAGAACAATGACATTTTGGTTGTCAGGTGGAATGACAACAGTCCAGTTACTGTTGCCACAAACTTTGATACAGTGGAACCACTTGGTAATGTAGTTCGATATTCCAGGAAAGAGAAGCAAAGGATTACTGTGCGCCAGCCAAAACTAATCCGGAGTTACAACAAGGGAATGGGAGGGGTGGACCTCCATGACTGGTTGTGTGCAAAACATGCAGTAAGTGTTCGAGGGAAAAAATGGTACTGGCCTCTCGTGATTAGAGCTCTGGATATGGCAGTGGTAAACAGCTGGCTTATATATAGAACTGTTAACAAAAAAGAAATTTCGCTTTTGGAATTTTGCAGGCAAGTGACATTGGCTCTTATAAAGCAACACCGCCCAATCGCTCTGTCATCAAGAGTCACTTCCAGGCTGGTTTCTCTAGCAGAAATACGCTTCGACAAGAAGGACCATTTGCTGACGAGAAGAGATCAACAACGACGATGCCAGAGGCAAGGTTGTTCTGGACGACCTCGTACTTATTGCATGAAGTGTAATGTTACCCTATGCGTGGAATGCAATGTGCCATATCATACCAAGTTGTAGACGTTTCAGTGAAGCTGGAAAATTTCTTTGATATTATTTCTAAAATGAATCTAATGTGTTAATTTACTTTGTCATAGATATACTGTATTGTATGACTTGTATTATTTTAAGACTTCAAATTACATCAAATATTGGGTAGATGAGGTATGAAAAATAACATTATAATATTCTTTTGTTACTATTCCAATTATTAATACCATAAATGTGCTACTAATTTGAATAAAATAAAAACAATAAAATTCTAAAATGCATAGAATAAAATTAATCTAAGTTGTCCTTTTGTAACAGCGCGCGCGCGCATACTCACACACACGCACGAACGCACGCACACACCCCTACACGTGCGCACACACATACCCACACACTGTATATTATGCATAAAAATAAAATGTCAATATATATATATATTGTGTTACATTTTCTATTTCTCATGTTTAACTTTAACCCCCGAAGTCCCAGTGATCTCATATGAGATCACCTACTCCCTAGGGAATAACGCATGGCAAACAAAAAATTTCGATTAGGTAGCTCATATTCCATCTTCAGAAGTATATATACAAAAATAAATTAAAATCCAAGCAAAAAAAGTTCTCTGGGACTTCATGGGTTAACATTTTAGGGAACTGACCAGAAAAGTGAACAAAAGTATTCTTATGAGCCGGTCATGTCAAGTGTCTTGTTCACATGTGTCGACATGGACGTCCCCAGATTTTCTTCCAGGGAGAGGCAAGTAAGATTATTTTTCAGGACTAGGGGCAAACGAGGTATATTTTTCCCTATTACCTTATAGTGTTGTTCCCTCAAAAGTTACTCAGTTTGAAGCTATGTTCTTACAACGCCTTTATAATAATTGACATAAGGTGCTGTGACTAAAATGAAATTACATGTGTAAAATGTATACTTTTAGGTTGACATTCATTTTCCAGGGGGTCCCCTTCTCCCCTTCCGGACGCGCATGTGTGCCGACTGTTCCTAAACGTCCTCAGGGTATACCCAGGAGCAGTAATTTTAATTTCGGTTCGTAGGAGTATTTTACCTTGTTCTTGATATATATTTCTCTCCATAAACTCGACTTCGTTCTTTTAATTCGCATACTCCATAATCAGTTTCGTTGTTATTAATGCACTCATGTTCCCGCAAGGAGAAGGTTTTAAATACCCTTAGTACTAAAGTACCTATTATAATTTCAAATCAATCAACACCCCACAAGACAAAATCTACTTTTATTGCCGCCACTTGGAACACAAGTCCAAACCAAATCCTTTGTAGTAAAAGGGGTGCAAGCCAATGAGATGGATGGCCAACCTCACTCGCATATTAACTTGAAATGAAAATGCAAAAATACTGGGGTATGCTTTCGCTCGCTATTATTATATGCACGTCAAGAGATGTATTAGTCTTTTTTTGTCATTTGTATTTTTGGATTTCTCATTTTACGTTGCTTTTATGGCCTTTTCATCTAATCGCGACGATAAGGATGAATGATCATCAGATGAAATTATTGATGGGAAACTCGCATAAAACAGACACACACAGTCTGGGACTTGAACCCGGTAGCTTCGGAAGCGTGCACTTCTAAGACTTCTGTCATTATTATCAGTATGTGGAACGACACCTGTTTACCCACATTGCATTGTCTGTCTTTTGTGATAAAAGTTTCTATTCTATGATTAGTATTTTATAACATTTGATATTTTGTTGTATATTTGTCACCTCATATTTCTTACGTACTGCTTTATTTGGTTGTAGGATGGGCTGAAATAGTCGCGATTAGCCAAAGTGGCAGAAAAGCTACGTAAAATAAAAATGCAGGAGTTCCTCATGAGGTTGTTTTAAAATAATATATTTATATTAAATTTTGATGTTTGTTATTTAACGTCGCTTTCCTGCCACTTTTGGCTACTCGCGACGATGAGAATGAGTGATGATATGATGAATTTGGTGAAGTGAGATTTACAAGGAGCACCCATGCCCAGGCCGAGATTCAAACCCGGGAATTATGGCGTCGTAGCGCGCTGTGTTAACCGCATAACCGCTTCACCACGGAGCTCGGCAATTATTGTTATTGCGAGATGAAAAAAATACAAGTTTCGAATCACAAGTAAGATGCAAATGTATGTTAGTAATATTTAATTCACATTTATTGTGACGTAATATTTTTTGCCGCTAGGAAAAATATATCCTGAGTTTGCACCACTGATTTATTTTGTCTACTCCATTTTTACACGCTATTACGCCTCGATTTGCCCGGGAGCCGTCGCACCTAAACGCCGCGAGGGAACTTGGGATAGCATGCCATTTGCATATTCTCTCCCGCAGAAATTAGGAATTATTTTACTGCCTGTGCGTAGTAGGGGAGGAGCATAAAAGCGCTTTCGTACCGGAGTATTTTCTGTTTTTACAACTCCGACCTCCGAAGAAGGCTTATATTGGCCTCAGAATGATGAAGGATATTGGGGGATTGCTGGAAGGTTTCGGATTATTGCGGCGAAATTGCATGCCTGTGCGCGGCTCATATTTCAACCTTTATCACGATGGTAGCTAAAGACAGAGGCGTCCCTTTAACAAAGGGGAATGTATTTCAGTATATTTCTGCCCTTGGTCACTCATAAGCAGTGACGTGGACTGCGGTCAGGAAGTCAAAGTGACAAAAGCAATTGCGAAGCAAACCTCAGTAGTAGAAGAGCGGTTTCGTGTTCTTTCAACAAAGAGCTATGGGAAGAGAGTAATGAAGTGTTGTGTGTGCAGAATAGCGTCGTATGGCGTAGAAACTTAGACACGAAGTGAACGACTAGAATCTCTACAAATGTGGTTACAGCAAAGAATGTGTTATTGGTGATCCTAATCCTTGACTACATTTAAAAATACTCGAATGGCTCACAACTGTTAGAAGTTACCGTAAACATTCACAATACGCTATAGTTATAATTTAACAGACTGTTAAAACTGGGGCGCCACAATTAAAGCTCCCTGGAGCCAGGTCGAAGAAACGGATTGCGTTGAAACTTGGTAGAGAGGCTTTGAAGACCATGGGGAAGCGAATGCTAGTGGAAAAAAATAGTTCAAAATTTCCCCACCAGGTGAAAATGTGACGCTTGAAATTAAATTTCCCCTACTCAGAGCCCTCTGGAGCCAGGTCTAAGAAACGGATTGCGTTGAAACGTGGTAGAAAGGCTTTGGAGACCATGGGGAAGCGAATGCTGGTGGAAAAAAAATAGTTCAAATTTTCACCACCAGGTGCAAATGTGGCGTTTGAAATTAAATTTCCCCTACTCAGAGTCCTCTGGATCCCGTTCGAAGCAACGGATTGCACTGAAACGTGGTAGAGAGGCTTTGAAGACCATGGGGAAGCGAATGCTGGTAGGAAAAAAAAATAGTTACAATTTGCACCACAAGGTGCAAATGTGGCGTTTGAAATTAGATTTCCCCTACTCAGAGTCCTTTGGAGCCTGTTCGAAACAACTAATTGCGCTGAAACGTAGTAGAGAGGCTTTGGGGAACATGGGGAAGTAAATGCTGGTGGAAAAAAGAGTTAAAATTTTCTCCACAAGGTGTAAATGTGGCGTTTGAAATTAAATTTTCCCTACTCAGAGCCCTCTGGAGCCAGGTCGAAGAAACTGATTGCGTTGAAACTTAATGCAGAGACTATGAAGACCATGATGAAGCGAGTTTTGGTGGATAAAATAGTTCATGACCAAGTTGAAATGTGGTGCTGAAGTGATAAGCAGTAATTTGAGTTTATGTCGGTACATCAATGTTCAATATGCGGCCTGTCAACGATAATTTGGAAGCATAAGACATAATCAATGGGCGTACAAAGCGTTTTCCGTGATATTGTTCACTGTGGACCAGATTTCAGAGCCACATTTCAACGTAGTGGTGAAAGTTTGAATCTTTTTATCGTCAGCATTCGTTTCTCCCGTGGTCTCTATAGCCTCTATATCATGTTTCAGCGCAACCCGATGCTTTGAACGGACTCCAGAGGGCAACTTTAATTGAGGCCACCCTGTGTACAAAATACGAGACAACCTGTTTTCCTTGCGAGTGAGGTTGCATTTATGCCGTCACTTCTTTATGCTGTGGCTAGAATGAGAAGTACACATGTCGACGGTAACTGCTTCGTTTATTAAACACAGACACACAGCCACCATACATGTTATATGTACAGGGTAAGTCAAAATGATGGACCCGATTACAGAAATTTATTCTGTGAAATCTAATGAACATATGTTATTGTGAGACATGCGCTTCGAAAGGTTAACTTTCAAAGTTTAGTTTCCACGCAGTGCTTCCACTTTCTACCGCTAGGAGTCAGCAGCGAGGAGAGAGCAGGAAAATGGCATTGACTGGAGAACAGATATCTTTCTGTGTGCTTGATTATCATGTGAACAAGTCTGTGATTAGTGTGCAACGGCATTTTCGTACCAAATATCGTAGACAACCACCTACGGCGAAGGCCATTCGTAAGTGGTATGAACATTTCAGAGATTCGGGCTGCATCTGTAAACGAAAATCGACTGGCCGTCCGTCGACTGGGGAAGAGACAGTGGAACGAGTGCGGAGTCCACACAAGTCCACCTACCGGGCAGCGAGAGATCTTCAACTTCCACAGAAAACTGTCTGGCGGGTTCTGCGGAAACGTTTACAAATGAAACCCTACCGCTTGCAACTAGTTCAAGCCTTAAAATACAGTGATTATGCTTTGCACGCGTCCTTCTGTTCTGATTTCCTCGCATTAATGGAAACGGATGGGTTCTCTGAGAGGTTAATTTACAGTGATGAAACAACTTTTGCATCTCCGGAGGATCGACCTCTCCTTCATTGGCCACCTCGTTCTCCCGATTTGACCCATGTGATTTCTTCATGTGGGGTTTCGTCAAGGATCATGTTTACGTACCACGACTTCCAACAACACTGGATGACCTGCGTGCCCGCATCACAGCAACCATTGCTGATATTGACCGCAACATGCTACACAAGGTTTGGCAGGACATAGACTATCGGCTTGATATGTGCCCTATTACGCGAGGTGCTCACATAGAACACTTGTGATTTGTTTGAAAAAACTTTGACACTTTACCTTTCCTCGCACATTTCTCACAATAACATTTGTTTATTATATTTCACAGAATAAATGTCTGAAATCGGGTCCATCATTTTGACTTACCCTGTATATGTTTGTAGTACAGCATTGAGGCATGTAAGAAAATTTTGATTGATTGAATTATGTTGTTTTACTTGACACAATTTGTACAGATGATCATCCTGGCTGTAGGTTCAGGTGGCAGAGTCTTGCTAGCCTGAGAACCGCAGTCTCATGTAAACTATGGAAGAGAGAATGACATTTGGGTACCTTCAGAAAAGGACACCACTTACACTCCACATATAACAAAAAAGCGGCAATAGTCATTTTTACGGTAAATAGATGGCTGCGAAAATTTGACGGTCTTATATCATAATTTCTCTAACTTTTTGCGGTGCAGTTTCCGAGCTCGTTAAATGTTTACGATTTCATAACTCTCGGTCCAGGATTCGACTTCCGGCCTCGGCATAGGCATTTCTTTGTGTCCATTCCTTCATCAGTGTCATATAATATCATTGATCGCCGTCTTTACGATCAGCTTAAAGAGATATACAACTTTAGGAAAAACGCAGCTGCCATATTTGGCGAATTCGAATGCTTTCGACAAGATTCTCTTAATTCTTATAACCATATATTGTATGTAAATGTAGCTTTCACACTTCACAAGGGTACTCCGATATGCGTTAGTTTTCTACTTAAAGAAAGGTTAGAATCCATTCTGACAGATTATTTGGCTATTGGTGATTTGAAGTGCGTTGCCTTGACTGCGACTGTTAACCCTCTGCCCACAAAGTGAGTTGGTATCATTGTATGACGTCTTGCCTCATTTTGATTTGCTAGCATGCTCAGAGCCATGAGGAAGAATCAAGCCTGCTCAGTCGGGAGGCATCCGTTAAGGGGTAAAGAGTGGAGTGACTCTTACTGTACACGTGAATGGTGAGTGTGGCTATGCGATGGGGGATGTAAGTAGATTGGGGTTCCTTCTAATTCTTTAGTTAGATATTTATTTATTTGTTCAATATTAGGTTTGTTATTTTCAATTGATAATTAGATAATTATTAGTTTCAGTATCCAGGAACCTAATCTATAATTCTCGGTCGTATGGCCGCGGGCACTACTCGCGTATTGTCCCCCAATTATTAATCAACTGAGTTGTAGGATATAAATTTATTTGAATTTGCTATAAAAGGAAAGGGAAATATTAACTAGTTGTCTATTAGAATTCTATATTCTGGCTTTGTTAAAATAAAATTGAAAAGATCTAAGTTCTGGTTTGAATTCGTAAAAATAATTTCCTAGAAGAATGGACTGGGATAACAGCTTACTTTCACTGGCACTCTGTATACAGTAGATCCTGCTTTATGCAGTTGAGATTGAGCGTGGCTACAATGAGATGGGCCCTTTTTTACAGCTTAGTTACACATGTTACAGGTACTATGAGTGTAACTACTCCTGCACGGTCATCTATGTGGTTCACGTTCTGTGATTGGTTCCTAAATTTAGCGCCGAAAGTTTATTTCCATATGCGCACTCCTTCATATAATTTATTATTACTCCCTCGATCCTTAATTCTTTTGCATCCTTTGTACCATACTGTAACATAGTGCGCTAGTCATTTCTATTTTTAATAGCTTCTTGCCAGATTTGAGTACAATATCTTTACCTCGAAGTTTCTGAAGATCCTGTGCTGCAATCTCTTTTAATTTATTTAAGTTCATTAATCTTCCGGCTTGTAAACCCCTCACCCCGTCCAAGTTCAGGGGTTTGGACACTGCGTTAATGACTATTTCGCTGCACCTTTTGACACTTGGTATGCAGGTGTATCCCGGTATCAGGTTGGTGCACGGAAATGACGTTCAACCAAGTTCAGAAGATTTGTGCTGCTTTAAACGTCCATTTGATTAGTTGACGTACCACGAGATCATACACCACACACTTCACCGCTTCAGAATTAAGTGAAAGCGGTGCAGACACCAAATACAGTACTTGACACCAAATCAACGAAGCAGATGAGTAGGTGTTGCACCGTGTAACCAACTGGACTCATGAGTGCAGTGTGTGTCAAAAAGTGCAGCCAACTGGATGATGCTAGTACCTGAGGACAGTTTTTTCCCATGAGAAATAGAGAGAGAAAATTTTCTCTTCTCTTTCTCTCTTTCTCTGTCAAGAGAAAAGAGAGAGAAATTGAGGAAGGAAGGAAGAGAAAGAAAGAGAATGTGCAAAGAAGACAGAGAGCGAAAGAAAGAGGACGGAAAATATTGAGTTTAGAAAACCACATATTTGTAACAAGTTTTC